>NC_081844.1:57867366-58176741 GCF_963259705.1 Myotis daubentonii
GTTCTGTGATAGGGTTTCTTATCTGAAATGATCAGGAAATGGGACATTTAATCAAATATAAAAATATCTCAGATTCTCAATTTCAAACTATTAGAAGACAATAAATATGTGACAAGAAAAGGTATATTGACTATAATTTAATCGTTGATGATGTCAGAGGAGCCGGGGAGTAATCGTTGTTAAATATTAATCATTGCAGGAGAAAGAACCAGTTAACATAATGGGTAACAGAAGGTCAACTAATAGGGAACTTACTATGTACAAGAAGCACTATGGCACATACTTGATATAGTCTTGATGCATGGTTTACTTTCAATGCTTGAACTATGACTAACAGGGACATAGAATAACCTAGATGCCTATAAAATTTAGACATACTTATTTTCTAATTAGGGGTTTACCTTAAATTTGAAATCATGACCATGATAGATAACTTTCATTTGTTCCTCAAGAACATTTACTGAAGTTATTTCCCTAAAGCCCAGAAGTACTCTACACGGTGAGAAAATACATCATCATTGAAACAGATCAGTAGGGCCTTACCTCTTATCCAGTCCTTGAGAGCACTAATGACGGTCACTGCATAATTTATTTCCCCATTTCTAAGGACTTACGTATTTAAATTAAAACTTTCAATAACAAGCCGAAAGCAGTTTGGCTCAGTGGATAGAACGTCGGCCTGCGGACTGAGAGGTCCTAGGTTCGATTCCAGTCAAGGGCATGTACCTTAGTTGTGGGCACATCCCCAGTAGGAGGTGTGCAGGAGGCAGCTGATCGATGTTTCTCATTGATGTTTCTAACTATCTCTCTCCCTTCCTCTCTGTAAAAAATCAATAAAATATATTTAAAAAAACAAACTTTCAATAACAAAAGGCTTGACATTAAGTACATTCAGTTTCTACAGCTTACTTAAATCCATTTCTACTTTAAACAAGCAACAAAAAATGGAAAACTTGTCAGAGTTTTTCAGAATGGACAGTTTTGAGAATATGCTGGAGTCTCTTGTGCCTGAGAAAACTTTAGTTAAGTAAAATTCATTAAATTCAAAGCTTGCATGGCTTTTTCTTCCCTAGGGAGACTGCTATCATAGCAATAAGGAGTTGCCAAGTAAGTCACTAACAAGTCTTCAAATTGTTTCCTACTAGTGCATTCTTTGGGGTTATTTGGCAATAGGTTGACAGTGTTTCCAAACCCCAGAATTGCATGCATGTTCTTATCAAGAAGTGCTTTACGATGTAATAAGACAACATGAGTATTGCTGTGCTCAGCTCCGTACTCCACTCTACCTGAAATTAGGCTACGGCAATAGTGGCTGGGGTTGGGGACAGGAGAGGTAACGGGGAGAGAGGTCCCAGACCGGGGGGAAAATGCAACCCAGAGGAAAATTGCATCAGGAAAGCAAATCCTCCAAACTTAGGAGCTTTTTAAGGGCAGCAGTCATATCCTATATCTTTTCCTGAATATTCAGCAGTTAGGGAACTGGGCAGTCAATGACATATTTATTCAGTGTTTGATATGTGGTCTAAATCACATACATATTTTCAAATAATCCTGAATCAGTCGAGTTATTAAGAAGGAATAATCCATTAGTTACACTACAATTGTCATATCTTAAGACATACCATTTTGGAGAGGAAAGGGTATTCTTCAGTATATTCATATCTAATGGCCTTCATGACTTTATATTACTTCTTTTGGCTCTAATTTATCTGTCCTATTCATTAAGACCCATCCCCTTGATCATTCAAATATGATATTCCCTGGCTCTCCACCCACATCATGACTGTTTTCAAATCTGCAAGTTATACTGAGGAAAGGACCCCAGCTGAGCAAAGTCACAGGGTAGAAGAAGAAAACTGGAAAGTTTGTTTCTTTTTATTTTCAACATGATTCTCAATAACCTCTTGATATATTCTCAGTCTTCTTTTATAGGAACAAATATAGCTCGTTTTTAAAGGTGCTGTACAGGTAGATTTCACACACCTCACAATGGTTTTCAAAATTCTGACAATAGATTTGCAGTGCCTACATAATTCTTTCCAAATGGGTTTTTTAAATAGGGGGGGGGGGGGGGGGCGGGTTGTGGATTCTTCAGCTCACACACAACCTGGCTTCGTTTATATTTCACATTCAGCCAACTTTTATTACAGTGAGCTAAATTAATGTTTCCTAATATTTACCTTTGAGAAGTTAAAGAGTACTTTGAGAAGAAAGCTCCTGGTTAAACAGAGTTAGGAAGTGAACTTAAACAAAGCTAAACAGGTTTCTTTAGTGCAGTGTGTCTTCCCAGCAGGACAGAACATGTCCCGAGTTACAGGAAGATTTGACTTCAGATACTGCTTTCATGGAGCTTCTTTCTGTCAGCACTAGCATTTCCCAGAGAACCCACTGGAAATTGCTGGATTAAATCCTATCTTGTAACAATAGACACGCCCATTTCTCTGCAGTCTGTCAAGAGTGAAAATGGATGTGACACATTCACACACACACACACACACACACACACACACACACACACACTCATCGATCCCTGTTCTGATGTGTACTTTAATTATAGTACTACTAGAGGCCCAGGGCATGAAATTTGTGCACTGGTAGGGTCCCTAGGAGCTGCTGGCTGCCAGCCGGGGCCTCCCTCCCTGCCCCTAGCTGGAACCACGCCCCCTGGTTGAACTCCTGGACGAACTCCTAGTCGAGGGGACAATTTGCACACTACGCTTCTATTATATAGGATGAAATGGAAACATTTGGTTATGGGTTACACAAACTTCATCCAAAAACTACTTGCTAAACAGATGCTGAATTACTCCTATGTCATGATGAATTGTGGCTAACAATTAAAAGAGCAGGAAAGATCTGTATATTCTCCTCCCCAAAACGTAATGCCATGCATCACAGTTATTCCACAGTCTATTCTAAGGATTATCTTGGAGTCCATAAACACCTACGCGGATTATGAATTGACTTCCAAAGGCCTAAAATTATAAGATTACATGTATCTGTACATTTTTGTGGAAAGGAAGATCTTGCTTTCATTAGATACTCAAAGGGTTCCATGGCCCAAACTATACTTTTTAAATCCTGTCAATGAACCAGTCTTCCAGCATTACCCTGATATGTGCAACACAAAACAACTGTATTTGTCAAATCCCCAAGATCATCCAAACCATTGCAAATTGTCCCGATTAAAACATTTCCAGCCCTAGCAGGGTAGGCTCAGTGGACAGTGTTGGCCTGCGGACCGAAGGGTCCCAGGATCAATTCCAATCAAGGGCACATACCTCAGTTGCAGGCTCCTCCCCGGCTTGGGCCCTGGTCAGGGCGCATGCATGGGGGAAACCAATGGATGTGTTTCTCTCACATCGATATTTCTCTGTCTTTCCCTCTCTCTTCTACTCTCTCTAAAAATCAATGGAAAAATATCCTCAGGTGAGGATTAAAAAAAAAAATTCCAATGAACCCTGACCATGATATTAGAATTTGTGCACATATGAAAGTCATGATTTCTTTTTCTCACGCTGGTCTGATGGTACTGGTGAGTCTGTAAGTTTTATATAAATGTGTTGCCAACAAAGTATTCTAGCATTAAAGAAAAATAACCTATATCCCCAGCATATCTATCACATAAAATGTATTTAATAAATGTTTGCTAAGTTTACTCCAAATTTAGAGAATTTGGGTTCAAGTGTCACTATTTCATTACTGCATGGAAGCCGATGTGGAATGAGATAAGCAATAGTACCCAAGTCACCGCCCATATAGCAATCACTTCCTAAAGTGTCAAGGGCTCTTATTCTCTAGATGTGTTTACTTACCTGGCTTGCTCAGACCCTCAAGTCACTCCAAGCCTAACAATTCAAATCCTATGCTCCATAAAGTGGCAATGAAGGCCCTCTACCTCCCCCACCAAAACCAACTATATCAATGCCCCAAATATACCTTCTACTTTCTCACCTCATTTTCTTCTGAATCCTATACTTTAGACACTTGCTCATGTCCCAATTTCCATGAAACCTGTCCAATCCCATTCAGTGCCCACTGATCTTATTACCCAATATCCTATACCTACCATAGTGTTTCTGAAAGGATAGTCCAAGATACTGCATCAGACCCCAAAATTTGAGTGGAGACCGGGAAACTGTATGTTTCAATGAACACCCTAGGTCCGTGGTTGGCAAACTGCGCTCGCGAGCCACATGCGGCTCTTTGGCCCCAGAGTGTGGCTCTTCCACAAAATACCATGTGCGGGCGTGCCTACAGTGCGATTGAAACTTCATGGCCCATGCACAGAAGTCGGTTTTCGGCCTGGGCGAGTCTACTTTGAAGAAGTACTGTTGATATTTGGCTCTGTTGACTAATGAGATTGCCGACCACTGGCCTAGGTTAATCTGATTTCCACTAAAGTTCAAGAATTACTGCCTATGTAAGGCTTAATTTATGGTCTATACCAGCCATTCTCAACTCTGGCTGCACATTAATATCCCTTTGAGCTCTCAAATATACCGATGCCCAGCCTTTATCCCAACACAAGTAGAATAAAAATCACTCAGTCATTTTGTAAAGGCATCAGCATTTTTTAAAAGTTTCTCATATATATATATATATATATATATATATATATATATATATATATATATATATATATATATATATATATTATGCAAAGTGTCCACTCAGGAGTTGGCCCAACCGGGAGTTCGATTGCTATGACATGCGCTGACCACGGGGGAGTGGAGGGGGGGGGGGGGGGGACACGGCACAGAATGAAGAAAGGGAGGCCCTGGCTGGCAGCTGGCAGCCAGCAGCAGCTAGGGACCCTACCTGTGCATGAATTTCATGCACTGGGCCTCTAGTTTGATTATAATGAATAGTGGGAATTGAGAATCACTGTTCTATAATATCCACCTTGCAATAAGTCTTATACATCCTTATTATGGGTCTCCTGTCTCTGTATTCTACCATTAGTTAGCTAACTAATTCTGATTTTACTTTCCTTAGGTTTATGTCCTATCTTAGTCTGTCTTGTCTCAATTGTTAAAATATGTTGTTCTCTTTCATAATCCTTAGCAAATGGGATAGAGAGTAGGTGAGTAGCAGCTATATGTTCTTTTATTAGTAACAGTCCACCCTATTCCCTTCCACAGTCCATACAGTGAAGAAAATAGAAATAGAAATCATTTCTCTTTTTGGCTGTCGCACCAACTTCAATACTCATTTTTCCTTTTCCTACACTCCTACCAGGTTACCATCCCATATCTGTTTCAACTAGTGCTTATAAAATATGTCAATTCTAGAAGGAATCCTTTCATAATGTATGTTTATGTATTGAATCATCATTGCACACTTTAGATATCTTACAACTCTATTTGTCAATCATACCTCAATAAAGCTGAAAGAAAAAGTCCAATGCTAAAAAGAGTATAATCCATTAGAAGATAACATATTAATTGGTATCATATTTGTATTTCAAAAGGAATGAATTTCTAATGGTGGAGAATGTGGTGGTTTCTGACCTAGGTGTGAGCATGAAAACCAAATCAAGAGAATGAACACAAGATGCTGCAACAGGGAATGGCTGAAGCAAGTGGCTACTCATTTAATCCAATTCAGCTTTTTTCCTTCCTTTGTTCTAGTTATGCCTTCTTAAAATCACCTTAAAAGTTGCTTAGCACCAATCAGCACAAAATCTTAAGAGCTCAGTACTAGACAAGGTAAACTAGCCCACGTATTCTGAATGGAGAGATTTCCAAATTCATATGGTTTGCCCTTATTTGTTTCCAGAATTCCATGCAGTTACTTTTTTAAAATTAATCCTCGTCGGAGGATTTTTTTCATTGTTTTAAAGAAGGAGGGAGGGAAACACCAATGTGACAAAGAAACATCCATATGTTGCCTCCCACATGCGCCCCAAACAAGGATCAAACCTGTAACCTGGGTATCTGCCCTGACCAGGAATCGAACCCACAACCTTTGGTATATGGGAGATGCTCCAGCAAACTGAGCCCCTGGGCCAGGGCAATGCAATTACATTTCATAATGGATACACTTAAAAGCCAGATATAAAGGCTAGCTCCCCAACAAAACACCCCTTCCATTCATGAAAGGCTGCTGCCTCTCCCACAGAGAGCCGGGGGAACAAATGCAAATACCAAGTTTTCAATCAAAGAGGAACCCTAGCAATTCTGCAGACTCATGCAGTTTGAATTGAGCGCTGTTGCCACACCCACTCAAAGAACGCACATCCAAATACAAAACACACAGAACACACCTGCTGTTAGTGAAGAAATTACAATTAAAGGTGAGGAGTGGGAGGGGGGAGAACCCTAGAGATGACTTAAACCACTTCAAACAAATTTAATGCCAGGGAACTATAAAGAGGATAATCTGATCAAACTGCCTGTCAGTAACTGTACCATAAATTCTTTTCCAGTTGTCATTCCAGGGGCAACTTCACACCAGACTTTGGTTCCAACCCAGCAGGGTTTTCCTATCACCCCTCAAAAGAGACTAACATAGCCCTCTTCCATTGGGACAGCGAGAAACCAGCCACAGGTGAGAACATCTTTTCTTCACCTAGTTCTGTATTGCCAACCAGTGAACTGGTCCTGAAATAACCAAATCAACCAAGTCAACAAATTTAAAAAATTCAGGGAGGAGGAAGTTATTTATCATGAAAGGGACAGGACAGGGAACTTCCAGGGGAGAATTTGGGGAAATAAGAAAGTCTTAAAAGGAACCCAATCTGAAAGAAGAATGAATTTGGGTAGGGAAGGAGGGACAGTGTCCTAAACAAGAGGGAACATGTGAGGGGTCAAAATGATGAAAGGCTGAAATCAGTGACAAAGAATCTCTGGGCATCTCTGACAGAGTTAGTCTGTGAGAAGGCCAAGCACAGACTTGGGGGACAAACACACAAACCTTCATGTTGAAGGGCTAGCCCATGCCTCCTGGGAGCTGGACTCAACTCCCAGCCCTGCCAAGTGGAAGCCTGGTGAATCTGGGCGAACTATTTAAGCTCTACATATTGTCATCTAGAACAGCGGTCACCAACCTTTCAGACCTCATGGACCACCAGTGGTCCACGAACCAGCATTTGGCAACTGCTGATCTAGGGAATTTCTACGCTAACTGGATAGGCATTGGGACCAGACATACTTACCTCCGGGAACTCTTGTAATAATCTAAGGAGCTGGGCATGTAAACTAAGATCTTTGTAAATGGTCAGCCTCTACAATGGAGATATTACTACTATCCTCCCAAGCAGGAGGGGCGGGGGTTGGGGGAAGAGGTGCAGATTGAATACTGGGCAGCAAGTTGCAAGGCCACAGGACTGCTAGTCAGTTAGACCCAGGCTGACAACAAAGCAGCCGCATGGGGCCACAGAGCACTTGAAATGTGGCTTGTCCAAATGGATAGGTATTGTGAGCATAAAATGCACACTGGAAACCAAAGATCACATTTAAAAAAAACTGCAAAATAGCTCACAAATAATTTTATACAGAAAATTCTTAAGCTGAAATACTATTTTTATATACTTAATTATATCAAATACAAGGGGCCCGGTGCACAAAATTCATACACAGTGGGGGCTGGGGGGAGAAGAGGTCCCTCAGCCCAGCCTGCAACCTCTCCAATCTGAGACCCCTTGAGGGATGTCCGACTTCCCTCTCACAATCCAGGACTGCTGGCTCCCAACCACTCACCTGCCTGCCTGCCTGCCTGATTGCCCCTAACTGCTTCTGCCTGCCAGCCTGATCACCCCTAACCACTCCCCTGACAGCCTGATCACCCCCTAACCACTCCCCTGCCAGCCTGATCATCCCTAACTGCCCTCCCCTGCCGGCCTGATCGCCCCCAACTGCCCTCCCCTGAAAGCCTGGGTCCCTCCCAACTGTCCTCCCCTGCAGACCTGGTCGCCCCCAACTGCCCTCCCTTTTAGGCCTGGTTCCCCCCAACTGCCCTCCCTTTTAGGCCTGGTTCCCCCCAACTGTCCTCCCCTGCAGACCTGGTCACCCCCAACTGCCTTCCCTTTCAGGCCTGGTCCCTCTAAACCGCCCTCTCCTGCAGACCTGGTTGCTCACAACTGCCCTCCCCTGCAGGCCTGGTCCCTTCCAACTGCCCTCCCCTGCAGGCCTGGTCCCCCACAACTGCCCTCCCTTGCAGGCCATCTGGTGTTGCTGGAGTGATGGTCAATTTGCATATTACTTCTATTAGATAGGATATTAAAAGTAATTTCACCTGGTTCTCCTTACTTTCTTAATGAGGTTATTACAAGTTTTCAAATTTTATATATATATATATATATATATATATATATATATATATATATATGTATATATATATATATATATATATATATATATATCTCCCATCTAATAAAATAGTAATATGCAAATTGACTGTCACTCCAACACACAAGATGGCCACCCCCATGTGGACACAAGATGGCCTGCAGGGGAGGGCATTTGGGGGCATTCAGGCCGGTAGGGGAGCAGTTAAGCGTCGATCAGGCTGGCAGGGGAGTGGTTAGGGGCAAGCAGGCAGGCAGGCAGGCAGGCGAGCAGTTGGGAGCCAGCAGTCCTGGATTGTGAGAGGGATGTCTGACTGCCCATTTAGGTCTGATCCCACCGGATATATACATTTTGAATCAGGTTATCTTCTTAGGGCAAGTTATTCCACCTCTGACTTCAGTTTCTATGTGAGTAAAATGGAGATAACAGCTCTTAGATGAGTTAACGTACAGAGTTCTTAACACAATACCATACTAAATTAGTAACTGGAAGCTTCACAAATTGATTAACAGTCACTCATTCAGCAAATATCTGAGTACCTAACATGTGCTAGACATGGTAAGACAAAAACTCTGTCCCCATGAAGCTTACATTCTGAGAAAAACAGACTATAATGCAAATAGATACATAAAAATACTGAGGACATTAAGTGAGAAGTGCTCTGTTGTGCATAGGCAGGCAAGGGGGAGAAAAAATTGGAAAGGGATGCAAATTGAAAAATGGTGATCAGAAGACCTCACTGTGCAAAGCACTGAAGCGTGTTACACATTTTCAGCATCAGAAAGTATGAGGCCAAAGGATACAGATTTCTTTTAGCGGGAGGGGGATTTGGAAAAAATTCTAAGTGATAGTAGTGATGGCTGCACATATCTGCAAACATACTTAAAACTCATTGAATTATATTCTTTGCGTTGTTTGGTGGGTAAATTACATGATTATAGAACACAAAGGAAGCTATGACACATGTATGAGGTTCCTACTTGTATTGTGCCTGCTCCTCACTCAGCCTGTTCTATGACACAGGTTACAGATCCTGGACTGGGACAGGCACCAGAACCAAGAGCACCCAACAGGGGGGCTGGCCAGTGATCTCCCATGAGCTGGGCCAGACAGACTCTCCCCTAAACAAGGGACAATGCCTATGATACAGACTCTTCCTCCTTCTTTCTTCTTCCTCTTTCTTTTCCCCTAGCAAGGGGGTGTAATGGCTAGGCCGTCTTGCAACCATGAGGAAAAGGACAAGAAATTGGTAGAACCTCAGTCTTGACAACCAGCCAGCAACCACCTCCCATGTGACTTGTTATGTGAGAATAAAATCACCAACTTGGTCAAGGTCTGTCAATTGGCTTTTATATGCAGCCAGTTGCTTCTTGCATTGCTCCTCAACACAGAAGTGGGATAAATACCTCAATATACTCAAGGACAACATACACAGAACACAGCCACAGAGGCTGACTCACCATATACTTACTACCTACACACCCACACCCACACACACACCTGCCTTCTTTAGTGATGGCCCAGCTTCTGAAAGGGACAAATAGAAAAGTGTCACCTACACAATATAAGGACAAGAGGGTAGTTATACACTTGCTGTGTTTATAAGAGCAAAGGTAAAGCTACTCCCTAAAATATACTTAATCAGCAGCTTGTCAAAGAAAAGGCCAATGATAATAGTGTTTTCAAAAAGAGCCCTCCTCTTTTCTGGATGACATGGTACTGATATTCCTATAGCTGGTGTCCCTTCCTGTTTACAGTCAAATGGAATGGAATGCCCTGCAGTTATTTTCTAAGAGAAATGAAATGGGAAGTGATGCCATGAACACAGAACGTCCAGATTGAGTTTATCCCAAGAACTGGTTATGCAAGAAAAATTTAATAAGGAAAAATATGACACTGTGTTCTTCTTAAAATAACAAGTACTTCTAACATCACAGCTTTGTTTGTGCTTAAATAATAGGTTTGCTTGTATTTTGTCATTACTGCCTAGGAATTTTTTTTAAGCTATCGTTTTGAAAAGATTTTAGTAATCCTTCAGGAACCATGCTCTATTATAAATCTAATACTTAATAGTGTAGCAAGATCACTATTTTTATTTGTCTCTTTCCTGTTACTTTTCTTTACGTGAAACAAAGTAAACAAAAGTACCCTATCTTTACGCATGTACAACTGTGAAAATTCACTAATACTATTTATCACTATATGAAGACAGGCTAACTTTGTATACAACTTTCAGCATTTTAAATCATTAAGGAATGGCAACAGAAAGCCAACCAAAGGAAATAAACTACTGTCTAACAAGCACCACTCTGAGTTTTTCGTTCCATCCAGAAGCAGTTTGGGGTCCTCAGAAGGATCCGAATGCAATACCAATGGTGCCCTAACTCCTCCTGGGCCTGTCTTCACGCTCCCAAGATTTGTCAACTCAACTGAGCCAAAACAACGTTCTAACCAGACTTTAGCCACTTTCACCTCCTGAGTGTTACGACTTGACTATTTTCATCAGATGCAAAGTACTCAGCAGGGATGTACAAGAGGAGCTGGGATAGCAGCAGGTGGTACAAAGTTACAAAAGGCCTTTTCTGCCTGCCTAACATCAGGGTCTCAGGAACAGAACAGGAAGCAAAGGCACTGGACTCTCACATCCTTATCTGCTTCTTTACTGGTGTCACCCAACCTCTCGAGATTTGAAGGACTTCCAACTTCCAACATTCCAGCAGTCAGACGGGCATTGCTCAGCAAGCATCAATCCAAGAGGGCCAGGAACTGTTGTCGGCACTACTGGGGGACTAACAACAAACTCTGCTCTTGAGGGGCTGAGAGTCTACTGGAAGATGAAACGTGAGCAAGGTGAGGGGTATCAAACTTTTTATATATGTTCGCTCTTTATTAAAACCTAGCAGCGGATGATTGGAAGCCCCGACCTCCAAAATAATGTCATATCATCTTTGCTCAAGCCATTAATTTTTCTTCAACTTCAAATGAAGCATCAAGAGGAAAGACTCACTCATGTGAATGATTAAATAAGGGTTGAGTCTTAATATTTTCTCAATGTCATCCTGATGTAAATTTTCAAAATACATGAATATGATGTGAACATCATGAAAATAAGCTCAAAAGGAAAAATATGATCACCATTTAAATATTATTTCCTCCTTTACGTGTTCATTAATATTACAAATAAGAAAAATGTCAGAAAGAAAAATGACTTCCTGCCCAGCCTGTTTCAGTGGTTGAGAGTCAACCCATGAACAAGAAGGTCACAGTTGGATTCCAGTCAGGGCACATGCCCGGGTTGTGGGCTCGATCCCCAGTAGGGGGCATGCAGGAGGCAACTGATCGAATGATTCTCATCATTAATGTTTCTATCTCCTTTTCCTCTCTCTCCCTTCCTCTCTCTGAAATCAATAAAAACATGTTTTTCAAAAACGACTTCCATATAAGCGCAACACTACAAATGAGCTTCATGGAACCAAGAAGCAAAACAAACAGATACCTACGTGGCTGCAGAGGCGTGTTTTCTCATCTAGAGTAAGAGGGTCGGGCAATCCTTTCAGCTCCATGGCGGGAGTCAGACCAGGACTCTCAATTCTGGCTTTCTACATGGAAACTGCAGTTTACTAAATTTAGTAATTATCATATAAACTCTGAAATATTTTTAAATAAACTACAATGTCATCACAGACGTTGACGATATCTTCATTGAGAATGTCTATGACTTTGCCATTAGGCATTGAACAAAATGCTTAGCTTGTGAATTACAAATTCCTCAGAGGTGAACCAAAAGAAAAATTGTTTCAGGGTAAATACATTCAGAATAACATCACCAAAAAGCATGAAAACACATCAGGAAAGAAAAGGAATAGCTATTATTTGTGAACAAAATAAGATGGCAATACAGTTTGGGGGCATGAGATAAGCAGCAAATTCAGCCAAAGTGCAAACTGGCAGCTGGGTTGGTTAGAGCATTGTCCCAATACACCAAGGTTGCAGGTTTGATTCCTGGTCAGGGCACAAACAAGATGGCAACCAATGAATACACAGATAAGTGAAGCAACAGACCAATGTTTCTCTCTTTCTCTCTCTCTCTCCCCCCACTTCCTCTCTCTTTAAAAATCAATCAATGAATAAATTATTTTTCAGGTTTTTTTATTTAAATTTTTTATTGTTGAAAGTGTTACATATGTCTCCTTTTCCCCCCATTGACCTCTTCCTGCCTACTCCCACCCCACAGCCCATGCCCTCACCCTCCTAGTGTCTGTGTCCATTGGTTATGCTTATATGCATGCATACAAGTCCTTTGGTTGATCTCTTACGCCCACTCCCATCTTCCCCCTGCCTTCCCTCTGAGGTTTGTCAGTCTGTTCGATGCTTCTCTGTCTCTGGATCTATTTTCGTTCATCAGTTTATGTTGTTCATTATATTCCACAAATGAGTGAGATCATGTGATATTTATCTTTCTCCGACTGACTTATTTCACTTAACATAATGCTCTCCAGGTCCATCCATGCTGTTGCAAATGGTAAGAGCTCTTTCTTTTTTACAGCAGCATAGCATTCCATTGTGTAGAGCAGGGGTCCTCAAACTTTTTAAACAGGGGGCCAGTTCACTGTCCCTCAGACCGTTGGAGGGCCGGACTATAGTTTAAAAAAAAACTAGGAACAAATTCCTATGCACACTGCACATATCTTATTTTGAAGTAAAAAACAAAATGGGAACAAATACAATATTTGTATTTGCATGTGGCCCGTAGTTTGAGGACCCCTGGTGTAGATGTACCACCGTTTTTTAATCCACTCATCTGCTAATGGGCACTTAGGCTGTTTCCAAATCTCTATTATAAATTGTGCTGCTATGAACATAGGGGTGCATATATCCTTTCTGATTGGTGTTTCTTATTTCTTGGGATATATTCCTAAAAGTGGGATTACTGAGTCAAATGGGAGTTCTATTTTTAATTTTTTGAGGAAACTCTGTACTGTTTTCCACAGTGGCTGCACCAGTCTGCATTCCCACCAGCAGTGTATAGGGTTCTTTTTTCTCCACATCCTCGCCATCGCTTGTTATTTATTGATTTGTTGATAATAGCATTCTGACAAGTGTGAGATGGTACCTCATTGTCGTTTTGATTTGCATCTCTGGGATTTTTAGTGATTTTGAGCATGTTTTCATATGTCTCTTGGCCTTCTGTATGCCCATTTATCAGAAGTGTCTATTTAGTCCTTTGCCCATTTTTTTATTGGGTTGTTTATCTTCCTTTTGTTAAGTTGTATGAGTTCCCTATAAATTTTGGAGATTAAACCCTTATTGGATGTAACATTGGCAAATATGTTCTCCCATGCAGTGGGCTTTCTTGTTATTTTGTTGATGGTTTCTTTTGCTGTGTAAAAGCTTTTTATTTTGATGTAGTCCCATTTGTTTATTTTCTCCTTAGTTTCCATAGTCTTAGAGATATGTTGGTAAAGATTTTGCTACGAGATATGTCTGATATTTTGCTGCCTATGGATTCTTCTAAGATTTTTATGGTTTCCCATCTTATGTTTAAGTCTTTTATCCATTTTGAGTTTATTTTTGTGTATGGTGTAAGTTGATAGTCCAATCTCATTCTTTTGCATGGATCTGTCCAATTTTCCCAACACCATTTACTGAACAGATTGTCTTGACTCCATTGTATGCTCTTGCCTCCTCTGTCAAATATTAATTGAGCATACTAGCTTGGGTCAATTTCTGGGTTCTCTGTTCTGTTCCATTGGTCTATGTGTCTGTTCTTGTGCCAATACCAGGCAGTTTTGAGAACAGTGACTTTGTAATATAGCTTGACATCTGGTATTGTGATCCCTCCAACTTTGTTCTTCTTTCTCAGGATTGCTATAGCTATTCAGGAATAAATTATTTTAAAAAACAGTAAAGCATCCATTCCGCAAAACAAAGGATTTCCTTTAAGGAGAGAAATTTTACAGGGATTTTGCCTATCAGTGAAAAGTCAGGTACGCTGAAAATAGCATTAATATTGGTTGTCAGTACAGATAAAATCTATGCACCCTCGGGATCATTAACAATTCCGTTACTTTTTAAATTCTGCTTTGATTTTGGCAAACAGCAATACTTTTTTACTTTTTGTAGAATAATATAACCCAGATCATCTGAAAATGACTTCCTTTCTTGTGACTTTTATATATATATATATAATTTTTTTTTTATTGATTTCAGAGAGGAAGGGAAAGGGAGAGAGATAGAAACATCAATGATGAGAAAGAATCATTGACTGGCTACCTCCTGCATGCCCCCCGCTGGGGACCAAGCCTGCAACCCAGGCATGTGCCTTGACTGGAATAGAACCCGGAACCCTTCAGTCCTCAGGCCGATGCTCTATCCACTGAGCAAAACCAGCCAGGGATCCTGTGACTTTTCATAGCTTTCAGGAAGTTTCTATCACTTCTTGGAAAATCTAAAAATTCCCTAAAGTAAGCTTTACAGACATAAGCCTCCCTTTGCACCTTTACACAAGAAAATGTGGCAAATCAAGTTTGTGAAATACTTTAAAAATGAAGGAGCATCTAGAACACTACAGACTTAAGAGAGAATATGTCACTGGCAGAGGCTACACAGCTTTCCAGGTGAGTGGCCTTGGGCAAGTAACAACCTATCTTACCCCAGGTTCCTAAGTTGCAAAATAGTATTTACTATAAAATAATAAGAGTAATTATAAGAGTAACTATCAAATAGGCTGTTGTATAAAATTTTTTTTAAAAAATACCTTTTACCTGCTACTGCTACTACAACCAACACCATTATTGTTATTACTTCTAGTAAACTAGGAATTTGATTTCATACATCTCAGAAAATGTTTACCAATATCTAAACTTATTTGTAGATTATCAGGTCAATTAAAATAAAATCTAAGATTTCTAATTTAAGATAGGAGTAATCTACTCATTGCTCTTTTAAATTGAAGATATTTTATATGCGCCTTCATTTAAACAAATTTATCATATAAAAATGGATATTAACATGCACACACAAAATAGTTGTGAGATGACAATTCACTTTAAAGGATTCAACACTGAGCCCTCTTGCATAATAAACAAAATTTACTTATATCTAAACTTTCATTAGATTAGTCACACACACACTCTTAATGAAAGCCAGAGAGCTCAGTGTTATTAATTCCATTCCATTCTATTCTAACTTTTCTTTCTAATATAAACTCTTTTGGGCATCCATTCATTAAACAGATGCCACAATCTCACACCCTTCATTCTAAAGGTGGCCCTTCGACACCTTCCAAAGGTCAAATGCACATTGATGCACTAGCTTCCACCATGAAACCAACTCCCTCTCCACGCCTCTCCATTCTGTTCTCACTGTCATACATTAAACTGAGGAAGCCCATTCACTGAAAACTATACTTTCACCTTTAAATAAAGCTCTAGGAAACTGAAAACTTCAAAGTCAAAAATTTGAAGGTCTTTACAAACTTGCTTCTTTGTTCTCTGGACAAAGAAGCACTTTTTAAAACCTTTTTGTGCTGTGATTGTCAAGATAAATCAGACCTGCAGACACTCTAGTAGTCACTGCCAAAAG
The DNA here is from genome assembly GCF_963259705.1 of Myotis daubentonii. NCBI lineage: Eukaryota > Metazoa > Chordata > Mammalia > Chiroptera > Vespertilionidae > Myotis > Myotis daubentonii. The sequence goes on from NC_081844.1 coordinate 57,883,242, forward strand.
GCACTGAACCATCTCACAGCAAACAAAAAAACTGTTAACTGTGGTTACATGATATATCCTGTTTCTGGGTGTCTGACTGTTCATCAACAGGTTGCTTTGCATGGCATGCAAGCCTTCAGAGGATATCAATGAAGACATAGCAGTCAAAAAGATTTCAGAATTCACAGTGAATATTATTTAACCATCTCAATTCCCTAGACAATCAATGAAAATACTCCAAATAGGTCACTTACCTACTTTCAAAACCTTACTTAAGATAGTATCCAGCATGCCCAATAAAATGTAGCAGGAAAATATTTCCAGAGACTAGCACACAATTTTAGAAGACTATAACTTCTTTGGACACCTTTTCAGGATGTTTACAGGATTTCTCAATTGATTTTAAAATTAAACCAGGAATATATAAAATTAGAAAGAATAAAACTGCTCTAAGTTCAATTTTCTTTAACCACCTCAATAAACACATTTGTATAAAATAGTACTTTCAAAATTACTTTTGTTTTAGCAAAGCTATAAATTTTTCCATAGATTAATTATCTCTATTTTTCTCACATGTAAATATTCTGCCATTTCCTTGAGGTTTATCACTATGCAATTTTAAAATAAATAACAAAATTTCAAATACTCTACTATATTTTCCAATTCAAGTTATATAGTTAACTGTGCATCAAGAAAGTCAAGCCTATAAAGTTTTCTAACAGAGAATAAGTATAGATTGGGAAAGCCAATATATTGATTTCCATATCTTACAGAGTAAAGCTTTCAAGTAAGTCTTCAAACTCATTCTTACAAAAAGAAAGCACTGTTACCGCAAAAAGAAAAAAATTATAAACAATGATCATCAGAAGAAACGCACACACACACACACACATTTCTTTGTTTTAAAGGAAAAAGAATGGTTCAGTGGTTCAGCATCAACCCATGCCCCAAGAGGCATTTGGTTTGATTCCCGGTCAGGGCACATGCCCAGGTTTCAAGCACGATCCTCAGTAGTGGGCTTGCAGAAGGCAGTCAATTGATATTTCTCTCTCATACATGTTTCTATCTCTCTCTCCCTCTCCCTTCCTCTCTAAAATCAATAAAAACATTTTTTAAAGGAAAAAGAATGTAAAATTAATCTACTCTGTTGGATGAATTAAGTTTTTTTCAGGAATACTTTATTTCTCCAAAGATCAGTTTTTTTAAGCAATACTTTATTTCTCCAAACCTAAACAGGAGCACTGTTAGTGTCAGGAATTTAAATTAAGCCAGCAAATCACTATTTACTTAGGTATTTTCTTGGCCTACAACAAGTTAAAATGTTATAAATATTTACTATTTTAATCTAAGCTTTTTCCACAATGATCAATAAAGTGTCACGGTCACTCCATACTTCTGAGGTTAAATACTATAAGGCGCACACACTAGCCAACACCTATCAACAACCTTGACCTTGTATCCAGGCAAGTCACACAGACCACAGTCTTCATTTCCACCCTCCCATCTCTCCCACACTTCTCTATTCTGGTTAAAATTAATCAAGTAAGCAATGGGAAAAAATAGAAGGCACACTTATTTTCACTTGCTATCTTCTCTTACATATGGACATCATCTTTTTTTAATGTTCTCCACATCTCTTTGTTATGAGCCTTGATATTCCGTTGAAGCAGATCACCCCCTGCTGCCTGCTTCTTCACCCCAGTGGTTGGTGCATCACCAGGCTGGCTGAAGTACACCATCTGCCATGTCTCAGTGGTCTAGGCTGGCAAGTGACTGGGGACTGATCGAGCATTTAGTGAGGGCAACCAAATGTCCAGGTTTACTTGGGACAATCCCAGCTTATGCCTGTTGTCTTGGCAGAATTTTACTCTGAAAAGTATCCTGATTTAGACTACATGATCTTCCTATCTCTAAAGCAGGGTTTCTCAACTTCAACACAATTAACACATTGAGCTGAATCATTCTTTGTTGTAGAGAGGCTGTCCTGAGCCCTGCAGGGTGTTTAGCACACCGTTGGCCTCTACCCACGAGATGCCAGGAGCACCTCTCCCAATTATGACAAGCCTAAATGTCTTCAAGGTGTCAAAATGATCTATTTGAGAACAACAGCTCTAAGAAAAAGGAGGCGCTCTTCTCTAGAATTCTCAGAACAAAAAAGACATAAACCTTAAGCTATCGCCATCATGGGAAGAGTGCTATTCTGAGGGTCAAACCAATGGAGGGAAATGCCGAAAAAGACCTACTGACACTGTCTGAACCCTTGGGTTCAGGTGCATGTAAAGCAAGGCCCTCTCTTGTATTTCACTCATTGGAGCGAAAAATTCCCTTTTTTGCTTCAATTAGTTTTCATTGGGTTTCTCTCACTTGTAACTGAAGGAAATGAATGAGTATATATAGTTTGTTTTATGCCAAATATTTGACCAAGAAAAAAAAAAAAAAGGTGTTCAAGTTAATTTTAAACCCTGTCCTATGCTTTTCACAAAAATGGGCCATCAACTCTAGCTCCAAGGTCAAAAGCAATGAACTCCTCCACTGCAGTCCCAGAATCCCTCCCTTTTAAGAACCTGAAAACCTCCACATTGCACCTCCAGGAAGGCACTCTGCATGCCTGCAGTCAGTGCATCCAGATGGAAAGGGAAGAGAAGGGGCATCTACATACCACTGCACTTACAAAGTTACATCTTTCTTTCTTTTTTAATATATTTTATTGACTTTTTACAGAGAGGAAGGGAGAGGGCTAGAGAGCTAGAAACATCGATGAGAGAGAAACACTGATCAGCCACCTCCTGCACACTCCCTACTGGGAAACCAAGGTTCATGCCCTTGACCAGAATTGAACCCGGGACCCTTGGGTCCACAGGCCGACGCTCTGAGCCAAACCAGTTAGGGCTAGAGTTACATCTTTCTTAAGAATTTCTTTCCTCTAGCAATCACTTCTTAAACTAGTTAGAACCTATTCAGTTAGCTAAAAGGGGGAAGAAAAGCTCTTTCTAGATCACAGAATATTATTGAATTTTTAACTCTTCTAGGTTCCATTCCCTCCTCTTCTCTCAGACAAAAAGGCAGAAATTTTGAAGTCCTAGAATCTTCCCAGATGTTGCCAGAAGCATTTTCTTCTCTATGGAATACAAAGAGAACCAGCACGATTCCACGGAGATAAGACACAAAAATCAGCAGTGTCTTTCAGTGAAAAAGAAAAAAGAAAAACACATGTTTCTGTTTAACACATTTTTTAAAACAAAGAATAAGGAATATTTGAATGAAGTACTCAACTTTAAGTGCCAACAGAATAAAGTCTGAAATAAAAGTATTTCTTGGTGCTTTGAGGGTTTGTTTATCCAGACATTTTACTCCATTTTTTCCCCTTCTCTCATTACTTCTTCTTAATAGTTTAACATCTATATTCCATCCCATGCAGTTCAAACTGACTATGATACAACGCTTCCAAGTCACATATTCACTAACCAGATAAAGAATGTGTTGGGGGAGAAATTAAAACAATTAATTACTGAAAACTATCTTGCCACTAAAAAGCATCAGTTAATCATTGGCTCAATGTCCTGAAACAAATCTGCAAATCTTCCTGGGTATACACCCATCATTTCCACCCCTTCTGTTATTTAAATAGATGAAGGGGGTTTTCCCCCATCCCCTGGAATCTGAATCGCATCTTCTTCTCTATTCAGAACCACTTTCTACTCTGGAATATTCCCTGAATTGTCACTCTCCTCTCTATTGGATACTTGCTTCTGCTTGTTCAAATCTCACCCATTAACCAATGACTTGGGAGATCTAGCTGTACCAGAGGCTCATGTCTTTTCCTTGCACTGTCTTCTCAACCCTCTGCCACTGGGTTCCCCTCCCTGCTGTGCCATAAACTACTCTCCCAGCTATTACCAAGGACACTGTCTTGTTAATGCAGCCGTGGGCAAACTAAGGCCGCGCCCGTTTGAAATGAATAAAACTAAAAAAAAAAAAAAGACCGTACCCTTTTATGTAATGATGTTTACTTTGAATTTATATTAGTTCACACAAACACTCCATCCATGCTTTTGTTCCGGCCCTCCAGTCCAGCCCACCCCTGTCTAATGCAATGTTACCTGGACTCATCATACTTGACCTCTGTAGCTTCCTTGTCTGCTTCCTCCTACTTCCAAACATTCTTTCTCCTTGGCTTGTGCAACCCTCTCCCCGGATTCCACCTCTCTGTCAATGGCTACTGCTCTTAAACATCCTTCTCAAGTTCTTCTACACCCTCCTTAAAAGCTGGTGTTCCTCAGGACTCGCCCTGAGTCACCCTGCCTTCTCCTACATTCTCTCTCTGGGCAGGTTTGCCATCTAGTTACATGGTGTCAGTTCCCACTTATATGCTGTGTCCCAGGAATCTTCTCATTTCTCCAGCTCTGTTCCCTGTTCCTGACACACTCATAAAACGAACACGCTACTGAATATGTCCACTGGATATCTCAAAAGCACCTCATTCTCAACATATTCAAAACCCAAAATGTATCCTCTCTCCAGAAAACCTATTCTTCTGGCTGAACTGCCTCCGTCGACACTCAGCAGCCTGAGACAGGGATTGAAGAATCATCTAGGCCCCCATACCCAACCACCTGCCAGAGCCTGCAGCCCCTCAATCCTGACTCCTCAAGTACCTGCCTCTCCTGCCACCAAAGTCTGGCCTAGGTGACTGACCTCCAGTCCTGCTTTCCTCAAATCCGTTCTCACAACTGCAGCTTGAGGAAACTTTTCTAAAATATCATTCAAATGATGCCAATCTCCTGCTCAAAATGTTTCAATCACTTCCTGCTGTCCTCAGAATGAAGTCTAAAGTCTTTAACTTGCTTCCCCAAGCCCTTCCCAGCGCTGCCCCCACCCGCTCTGTAGCAGGGTCCTTCCTGCTCTGCACTGGCTCCCTGCCCCACTCCCCAGCCCACCTGAGCTGTTCTTCCGGCCACCGCTCATGCTCCCTCTGGCCTCCTGGCCCCATGTCACTGTGCCTGGAGGATTCTTCTGTACCCTCAGCATGAAATGCTCCTAAGACTTCCTTTTGGTTTCAGCTTAGAAGTTACTACTTCCTTGAAGTCTTCTTTGAACCCCTAATGTAGTTAGTCCTGTTAACTATGGCCAACATCCCACTCTTAACTCCACAATGTGAACGTCATTTACTTGTTTAACTGACCTTCTGTCTCTACAACTCAAATTCTAACTTCTGCCAAGACACAGGATCTCACTTCACTGTTAAACCTCTAGCAACTAGTCCACAATAGGTGGAATTCAATGACCTGGGAATGACACATCTCCCCCGTTGTTATAAATGGCATTACTATACTGATGACAGAACAGATTTTTAACTGTGTTTCTACACTTCGCAAACACATACAGGGTTCACACTATTTTCCAAGTGCTCTCCAAATAATTAACAATTTAATGCTAGCCAACATTTAGGGAGATAAAATTAGTACCCACATTTTACAGAAGAGGAAATCAAGGCACAGAGAAAGTAAGTTACCCAAGGTCACATAGTATGTACATTTGACTTCAAAGGCCATGGTCTTTAACGTCTTTGCTGTGTTCCCTTTGACTGCACTTCACAAAAGAAAAACAATACTGTGTGTCAGAATGGCAGAAGTACTATCTGCCAGGTTCTCAAATAAAAGTAACGGCATGTCAGTAACACTCCACCCCCTTATACTTTTTTTGGCTTTGTCCCCATCAAGCAAAGATCTTCAGTAATATGCTGGACTACAACACACTATTACAGATGTTTTATCCTATTTAATAAATGAGAGGCCTATATTCAGCCCTGTGCTTCAAAATATTGTTAGCTCAAAAGGGAAAAAGAATGTGTTCACAGACTATTTCTACTGTCACTAGTAGTAAAGCTATAACTGTGTTCCAGTTCAACAAAGGAAGTCAGAAAAGCATTCAAACGAAGAAGAAAGCAGCAGCTCCTCCCCCTCCGCCTCCCGTCCCTCCCATGGGCCAAGCATAGTTCTAAGATCTTTGACTATGTAGCATGAATAAATAACACCACCCCATGCGGTATCTTACTATCTCCATTTTACTAATAAAGGCACTGAGGGTTGAAGCAACTTGCTCAAGGTCTACTACTGCTATTAAGTAGCAGAGCCAACTTTATAGTCAGAGATAAAGACATCCGTTTTTGTTTGTGTTTTTAGAGTATGAAGCATCCTGTATTCAGACCTGAGGTGACAGTGCTCTGGCCAAACTGACTTCCTCAGCCACACGCCTCACCATAATTCACGGCTGGATGGTGCTGGAAGGCAGACAGTGCCCGTGGGTGAACAAGTCAACAAGGAAGGAGAAATCACACTCAGCATTGAAATATTAAGTGGCACAGAATTAACATCTTCCTCAGGAAACATGGGGAGGAAATTCAAGTTCAACCTGGGAAGCAGGCCTAGCAGTGGTAGCAATGCAGATGTCATTCCCGTGGACCTTGAAGCTTAGAAAGATGTCTGCCCTAAGAATGTAAAGCATCAGGAGTTTTTTCAGTGTGTTTGTTTGTCTGTTTGTTTAAAGAGGAGGATGTCAAGGCCCTCTCATTACAAAAGCATCCCCTTGGCTAGTCTATAAATTATGCTCCTATATTAGGATAATCAAGTAAAGCAGGCTGTGGCTCCTGTTTGCTTTGAGGCCTATCGCTAAATGCCAACCAATCCCTGCCTAAAAATCACGTTCATCTGACCTAACTAGACTGACAGTGCTTAATGCGCAGTTTGTTTATGAATACAAACATCTTTTTTTCTCTACCTACTATTATTGGAAGCCTAGTTTCAATAAAGCAAAAAGGCTTTTTAAAGGTTTTTTTTGTTCTTGAGTCAGAACAATTATTTCTTTTTTTTTTTCAATTTTTGCAATATTGTTTATTTAAAAAACAATTTTTTTAAAGGAATTTAAACATGTCATTTACTTTTTTTTTATTTTTTTAGGTTATTTTTTTTAATTGCTTAAAGTATTACAAAGGGTATTACATATGTATCCATTTTATCCCCCCGCCCTAGACAGTCCCCTAGCCTCCCCTATCACCCAGTGTCTTATGTCCATTGGTTATGCTTATATGCATGCATACAAGTCCTTTAGTTAATCTCTTACCCCCCTACCTCCTGCCCCCCAACCCTCCCCGGCCTTCCCGCTGCAGTTTGACAATCTGTTTGAGGCAGCTCTGCCTCTGTATCTATTATTAGAACAATTATTTCTTACAGTCCTGAAATTTACCCTCACTTGCCCTGATGATCAATGCTAAGCTTATAACTCAAAAATATAAAGAAGAAATTTTCCTAAATGTCTTCAAAATTCAGATTGTTGTCAAAGCTAGTGTTTGAAATTTTATAAAATTAATTACAATAAGGCTTTCATACTGAGTAAATTCTCCAAATATATTGTTTCACAATCAAAAAAATGCATGAAATATAAGGTATATCATTGAACTCACGTTATTTACAGAACATCAATCAACAAAATCTTTTTAAATGCCACTTGTAGGAAAAAAGAGTTTTACCTAAATTAAACAGAGCCACATGCAGCCGCATGGATAAATCACACAATTATGATGTTGAGGGGGAAAAAGAAGTTGCAGAACACATAGCATGAAACCACTATATAAAGTCTTAAAACATAACACATACTATTCTTTAGGAATGTGTTCAGATGAATTAAAATGCCTGAGAACAGTAAACACCAAATTTGAGGTAGTTGTTACTGGAGAAGTTTTTATTTCTTAAATTGAGAGGCAAATACAGAGATGTTTATAATGAGTTTCTTAATATCTTTTCATATTACTAAAATATCTCACAAACTTTTAAAGGAAAAAAGCCTAATACTAAAGTATGAGAACAAAATTAAAATTTACTAAGGTGTAAGATGCATACTGAGGAGGAAAGGAGGGTCTAAAGAAGGGCAGAGGTGGATGTAAGAGACAGACTGAGGGGAAGGAAGTTCTTTGTTGTTGTTGTTTTTTTAAGTGAGCAGTTCGAAACCGACCCAGTCCCTGATGTCTATACTATACAAATTAGCCAACAGTTTTATTTACAATAATCTCAGGGTGCCTTAAAATTCATATTTTAAATCATGGTCATTGTGCTGAGCATATTATAAGAACAGTCTCCTAACTAAATCATGAAATGTACACACATTCCTGATAAGCAGGATTTATCATCATAACTTCCCCTAACAGAAGACCACAGTTACACCCCTTTATGGAGACAACTTATAATTGTGGTTAAGGTTTTTGGAGTCAGACAAATGTGGGTTCACATTCCAGCTCCACCACTGACAAATTCAGTGATCTGGACAAGCTATTAACATTTCTAATTTCTATATCTTAATCTCCAAAATGGGGTAAATAATAACATACTCACGAAGTCTTCATGCTAAATAATATAATGCCTGCCCTGAATTTAACACAAAGTAAAGCAAATAGTAAATGCTTAATAAAAGTTAGCTACTGTTATTACAATTATTTAAATTAAATACACCTTAAATAATATAAAACCGTCTTCAGATGCAGTTTGGAATCACCTATTTGTCTCTGGAATGGAATTTCACTGACAGGAAACCAGTAAAACAACCAAGACACCCTTAATCAGATTTATAATCTAGAAATGTCTAAACACTCTTCTACAAATCCTGAGATAAAGCCAACTTTTCTTTAAACAAGACGTATAAAGTCAAAGGCAATTCTAGACAACACAGAATCTCAAACAAATTTTTCAAAGTTATGTTTCTAACATCAAACTGAAACAGCAACGAAAGACACCATATATTATTAACTGTGGTCAAATGTAAACAGTTTACTTAATCCTGCCACATGCAGTCAGCAATCTCTTAAAGCATGATTTATAGCAACTTGCAGGCTCCACAATATTTTTTATTTTTCGTTATTTTTGCCTCTCTTTTGAGGCCAAAATACAAAAAAAAAAAATCATACGGTAATATGAGGCTATTAGAGTCACAGAGGTTCAAACCTTTAGGAAATTTGTCCCGGGGACTTTAATGATTCTTTTGTAGAGAACAGGATTACCTAATAGCTCTTCAGAATAACCACCCCTCTTACCGATGTTCCTGGGTAATTTCTCATTGTGAATTTCCCATAGCAAGCACAAGCACTGTCCATTAATTTGTTCGCATTTCCTGCATGTTAAACACTAAAGTTAACACCCTCCAAAAGTATCACTGTAATGGTTAAGCCTCTGAAGGCTCCCGTCATTGATGGTGTCATCTGAAGATCTTGAGCAGAGCTCTCTTGATCATCTCCACTCTTCCTCATCATCCCCCGGAAGAGAGGAGATGACCAAGCTCCTGCTGCTAATTGGGTGAGTCTCTGCTGCAGGCAGCCCATTAGATTGACAACAGCCTTAGTGACACCTTCTCTTTCATCTTCAAATCTTTGTGAATCAGAAATTATTTCTGGGAACTATTTTTCCAAAATGCCACTTAGCTCTGGTCTGTCAACTTAAGCTTCAAGATTTTCCAGCATCCTGAACTACATTCAAACCCTGGAAGCCTTTCCATAGTTTGACAAGTTTGTCTATCTTCTTGGTCACCGGTAAGGATGACTTGGACAAATATACTCTTAGGGTAAATAAGCACTAAAAGGTTAAATACTAGTCTCTGGGCCACAGCGGTGATTTCTCAAGCAAGAAAGGAGCCTTGATATTAAAACACATACAACAATTTAGAGATAATGCATCACAATGGTTAACATTTGAGTACTTATTCTAAATACTTTACACATATTAACTCATTTAACCCTTTATGGTAGAAAGAATTATAATCTCTGTGTTACAGATGACAACATCGATACTGAAAAGCTAAACACCCTGACCACAGTTCCATTGTTAGTGAGTGGTTGAGCTATGCTATGGATCCAGACACACTAATACCTCAGTCTATGATCTTAATCTTCTCTATCATTCTGTCTCATCAGCTTTTTTAAAAATTAAACATGCCCTGGCCGGTATATGGTTAAGTGGTTGGAGTGTCGGCCCTTGGACAAAAGGGTCTCGGGTTCTATTGCCAGTCAAGGGCGGGTACCTGGATTGCAGGTTACATCCTGGCCCTGGTCAGGGAGCATGTGGGAGGCAACCAATCCATGTGTCTCTTTCACATCAATGTTTTTTCTCTCTCCTCTCTCTCTCTCTCCGCGCCCCCCGCCCCCGGCCCCCTTCCCACTCTCTCTTTAAAAAATGGCTCCATTGGCCTTACCTGATTTGGCTTAGTGGACAGAGTGTCAGCCTGCAAACTGAAGTGTCCTGGGTTTGATTCCAATCAAGGGCACATGCCTGGATTGCGGGCTCCATCCCCAGTAGGGGGCGTACAGGAGGCAGCTGATCAATGATTCTCTCTCATCATTGATGTTTCTATCTCTTTCTCCCTCTCCCTTCCTCTCTGAAATAAACAAGAATATATATATTTTTAAATGGCTCCATTGGTTGGTCACTGTCCTGTGCATGGAAAGGTTGCTGGTTCAATTCCCAGCCAGAGCTCATGCTGGGATTTCAGGCTCGATCCCCAGTAGCGGCATGCAGGAGGCAGCTAATCAATGTTTCACTCTCACATCAATGTGTCTCGCTCTCTCTCTCTCTCCCTTCCTCTCTCTCTAAAAATCAATAAAAATACTTATTTTTTTAAAAGGGAAAAAAAGATTAAGCACAAAAATATCCTCCTCTTCTGAAAGTCAACAATGCTCTCTAGTCTCCCTCACACACCCCGCAAAAGAAAACTAAGCAAAAAGAAGGTGGTAGGCCCTAACCGGTTTGGCTCAGTGGATAGAGCGTCGGCCTGCGGACTCAAGGGTCCCAGGTTCGATTCCGGTCAAGGGCATGTACCTTGGTTGCGGGCACATCCCCAGTGGGAGGTGTGCAGTAGGCGGCTGATTGATGTTTCTCTCTCATCGATGTTTCTAACTCTCTATCTCTCTCCCTTCCTCTCTGTAATAAATCAATAAAATATATTTTTTTAAAAAAGAAGGTGGTGGAAGAAACTCGAGCAGTTGAGAGGAAAGGGAAAAGGCAATGTATCAGAGAGACCCAGAGGACATCAGCTAACTGACCAGTAAACTGACCAGTAAAAAATCTAAATAAGCACGGCCCCAGCTACTGGAGGGCTCTAAATGAGAACTACTCTAAATGGAATCAGGGACCACCTGCGTGTATCAAGTAAAGCCTGCCTGGGTCCACCGCCCAGCCTCAGTTTGATAGCAATTATTTTTACAGCAAGTCTACATTCATGTACAAGACCGGTCCCCTGTAGTAAAACCCCAAGGGAGAGTCTCAGACTTATCCCAGGTGATGGATGCCCTGAAGTGTGGAGGGAAGGTGGTGGCGGGGGAGGGGGGGATGTCCGTGTGATTTATTGGGGCAAAGAATATATATGAATATCCTTTCCCATTTAGAGAAAACTTATATATTTAAATAGTATTTTATTTCTATACCTCTCTAAATTCTACTTAATAGGAGCAGCAGTGCAAAATTTCCAATTATACCACTCCATCAAAATTAGGGTGCTAAACAATTTACAATAGCTAAGATTTGGAAACAGCCTAAGTGCCCATCAGCAGATAAATGGACTAAAAACCTGTGGTACCTCTACACAACGGAATAGTACACTGCTGTAAAAAAGAAGGAATTCTAATCATTTGCAACAGCATGAATGGACCTGAAGAACATTATGCTAAGCAAAATAAGCCAGTTGGGGAAATATAAATATCACATGATCTCACTCATTTGTGGAATATAATGAACAACATTAACTGATGAACAAAAATAGATCCAGAGTCATGGAAGCATCAAACAGACTGTCAAACCTCAGAGGGAAGGCAGGGAGGGTGGGGGGTAAGAGATCAACCAGAGGACTTGTATGCATGCATATAAGCATAACCCATGGACACAGACAGTAGGGGGGTGAGGGCATGTGCTGGGGGGTGGAGTGGCCGGGGAGAGGTCAATGGGGAAAAAAGGAGACATATGTAACACTTTAAACAATAAAGAATTTAAATAATAAAGAAATTAGGGTGCTAAGTAGCAGAAAACCCTACTGAAACTGGCTTACGCCATTCAACAAGATATCCATAGGTGGGCTTCCAGCACAGACAATTCATGGCTCCCACCGTGGCATCAAAAATCAGACTCAGTTACCTCTCGGCTCCACAGTCCTTGCTTTGGCTTCAATCACAGTTCCAGGATGGTGGCAGAGGCTCTAGACAACATAACCAGACACCACAGAAAAGTGAAGAGCCCTTTTTATGAGACCCCCTCACACAAAAGGAAATCTTTCCTGAAGTCTCCACCATGTCTCACTGGCCACAACTGAGCTACTTCCTCACCTTCAAACCAGTTACTGGCCTAGAAAGTAGGTTTACCACAACTGAGTTAGAGTTCAGTGATTCTCAACCTCGACTGCACATCTTTTTTACAGTTTCCCACATGATTCTAAAGGTCAGCCATGATTGAGAACCACTGAGTTAGACTAATCAGAATTAGCCCTAATCACTTTCCCCTGAGTCATTTGGGGAACGGTATAGACCCCTGCACAAAATTTGGATTGTCAGAGAGAGAGAAAATGTTGGCTGGGCCAACAACAGAATCTACACAACCACTTAACATCTGTATTTTCAATGCACTTTTACACCATTTTAGTCAATCCTTAAGGCTTTCTGCAGCAGTCCCATTTTACAAATGAGGAAACTGAGTTTACAAAGTGAAATTCTTTTAAGCCTTCCAAATTTCCCTATGTTTCGATGCAACAGCACCTTAAGAAACTTCTCCAAAAGGAATCAGCACATGAACCATTTCTCGGAAACAATAAACAGAAAAACAGCAAAAGGGAATTTTTATGTTGTCCTGAGGAAAATAGGGTCAAAATCATTAAAATAGCAAAGCCTAAAAGAAGTACTAAAACCAAGACTTGGAAGACTTAAATTCTAGTCCTGGCTGCCACTAACATTCTTCCCATATCTGTGATAAGAGCAGACTCACATATGAGGGCCCCTCCAGCTTTTCTCCCGCCCCTCCCCTCCGTGTTCTTCTCTCTCTCTCTCTCTCTCTCTCTCTCTCTCTCTCTCTCTCTCTCTCTCACACACACACACACACACACACACACACACACACACAGCTAGACAATCTACGTTTACTAAAGAGCATTTTATATACCCATGTAAGTGCTTAATAACTGTAAGAATTATTTGTTTTAAAAATATGTATTTTGGGCCCTGGCCAGTAGGCTCAGTTGTTTGGAAGTCATCCCATGCACTGAAGAGGTTGCAGTTAGAGTTCCAGTTAGGGCACATACTCAGGATGTGGGTTCCAATCCTGGTCAGGGCGAGTATGAGAGGCAATCAATCCATCGATGTTTCTATCTCCCATAGATTTTCTTTTTCGCTTTCCTTCTCTCTCTCTCTCTCTCTCTCTCTCTCTCTCTCTCTCTCTCTCTCACACACACACACACATCAATAAATATATCATCAGGTGAGAATAAAAAATAAAATAATAAAAATATGTATTTGCCTCCAGCATAAAATATATCCTCTCAAGAATGCCTAACATAAAATTTATGAAAAAAGCATATATGGCTTATGGTTGTTTCTGGAAAATACGCCACACATTTCTACAGATCACAAGTCTCTAAACTACACAGTTTAAACTGTATTGAAAGAGGACACAGGATGGGACAGGACAGGAAAGGAAAGGGGGGAAAAGGAAAGGAACAAAAGGAAAGGGGGAAAAAAAGGAAAGGAGTAGGGTGAAAAATAAAGTACTAAAAACCGTTTAAACAAAGACTCCACTGAATTGAGTGAATGATCTCCACTCTACAACGTAAGTCAAGGATCCTAGACTCTTGTCTCTGGAGCTCCTTCCTACCCTCACTGCTATCTCCATCCCACACAGATGTCACATACCACCTCTCAGCCATCTCTTTCCCACTATGTCCAGCTTCTGCTGAAAAATTTTCAGCCATTCTCCACAGGATATAAAGTCCCCATTCCCAACCTCGCTTTCATGGACCTCCATAATCTGAAACTGACCTTTCCATTCATCCCATTCTACTACCCAAAATGAAATCTCTATTCCAGCCAAACCGGTCTCCTCATCGTCCTCAGACACTGTTGGTATTCTGGTTTCTTCTCGGCTGTTTTCAATCTGACAAAGTGCTATTCCTTACTTAAAACACCAATGAGTTCCCAAAGTCCCAGCAAACCTTCTCTACTCTAACCTACAACCAACTCTTGTTCCTGGCAAAGTCAGAATACTGACTTGTCACTGAATTGTTAACTTTTACCATGTGTGTCTGCCTATCTTTTGTTTCTTCAAGAACTTAGCACAATACAGAGAGGACATGTCCCCTAGATTGAACTTTATTCAACTCAAGGACAATGAACTCAATTACCTCTCTTTTATCTCAACTCCAATATTTGTAGGTGCTAAGCGTTTTCTGATTGCTACATAACTAAACTCAGCAGTAAGCCTTCAGTTCCCACAGAGCCCCCTCCAACATCTTTACACATTTGTGGAATATTCAAAGCATCAACATCACAATTACATAAACCTAACAAGTATTTAGTGCCTGCAGGAGGCATCTTACAGGGCAATTAAAAACAGAAATCACTAAACACACAATTCTAAAAATGCACAAAATAATCCCTGTTTGCAAAAATAATGTAAACACCTTAAAATATAAGCAGTCTGCCCTAGTTGATTGTTAATTCTTGCGGTAGCTCTTCCCTCTGCCTCATGTCCTTCCTGGACTTCTTGACTCGCAGATGTTATGGAAAGGCACAACTAGTTAGGCAAATGATTGACCTAGGCTGCAATTTCAAATGAATTAATCAAGCAATTTCCAAACACTGCAGAACCTTACTAATGTCTCTTAGAAGTAGGACAAGAGAAACTGGACACAAAAGAATTAAAGTGACCTGCCCAATTGTCATGTAGCCAGGCCCTAACAGTGAAGGCGAATTAACTCAGATGTCCTGACTTAAGTACAGTGCTCTTAATCTTCTATAGCAGTGGCTCTCAACCTTGGCTGCACATTTAGAATCACCTGGGAATCTTTTTAAAATCCTGATTTCTGGGCCTCATCCTCCAGAAATTCTGTTTCTTTGTTATGGGGTGGGGCCACAACATTAGTAACAAATGTTACTAGGAGACAGGAGACAGAATTTCCGGAGGATGAGGCCCAGAAATCAGGATTTTTAAAAGATTCCCAGGTGATTCTAATGTGCAGCCAAGGTTGAGAACCACTGTTCTATAGGAACTAGAAGTTTAAGGAGCAAGCTGGTTAAAGACAGTGTCTTCCTAACTTGACGAAAGCTTGTAAGCGAAAGCTGTGCTCTTATCATCTTCTGGGAAAGAATTTAAGTTAATTAAACATGGTAAGAAAAAGGATACTTTCTGATTATAAACTATGTTTCCTATGGTCAAGGACGAGAATCAAAACGAATACAATACCAATTCACAAATTCACCAAAGTCTATATTCTGGGGAGGAAGGCGGCAGCTGCCCTCCCCCCACTTCCCAGATGCACTAGCTGCTGCTGGAACACACCAGGCATGTGTCCTGCTTGGCAGAAGAGCTAATATGCAGTCACATAAATAGCTTTCTACCAGTGGCCAAACTGGCTGTGCCATCTGTCTCTCTGCACACCAAAGCCTCTCTCCTCAGCTCCCGAGCTCCTGAGGGAGCTGCTACAGCCAGTAAGGGAAGGTACACACCCCCAGCCAGGGACACTGGTTAACACCAGGCTTCACGATCACTGTGTGTGTGCCCTTCTCCTGGCCTCTGCCTTTCTACACTCACTCCTACATATTTTCAGTCCCTCCCTCCTTCCCACCCATACCCAATGCCATGGATACTGGAGAGGCCACCAACCAAATAAGCCCACTTAGTCACATCTCCCAAACAAAGTGATTCCCAATCCTCATTTTGCAACATCTAAGAGGTCACAGAACCAAAGGGAACTTGGACATTATCCAAAGCAGCTTCCAAAATTACAAGGATGGCTCACTAAATTCTTCTCATTAAACCTTATTCCAACTTATTCATTAAATGGATATTTACTGTTCAGGCACTGTGCTGGGTTTAATCTTCCTTAATGAGAAGGAGAGGAGACAGTGACAAGGGGTATTTTTCATAGAGGTGATGGCTATAAACATACAAGGGTCAAACTGCCAAGGCTGGAAATCACTGAATTGAGAAGCCAGGTAAGAGATAAAGACCCTAGTACAGATTTGCAAGACTGGATAACTGCCCCCACCTGTCTGCTGTATGAGCAGGTGTTTTTAAGACAGAACAGGGAGCACTAGAGACATCCTCAGAACAGGCTATGAGTTACAGGTGTAGTCAGTCTGCCCAGCTTCTCACTGTAGTTCAGTGGTTCTCAACCTTCTGGCCCTTTAAATACAGTTCCTCATGTAACCCAACCATAAAATTATTTTCGTTGCTACTTCATAACTGTAATGTTGCTACTGTTATGAGTCATCATGTAAATATCTGATATGCAGGATGGTCTTAGGCGACCCCTCTGAAAGGGTCGTTTGACCGCCAAAGGGGTCGCGACCCACAGGTTGAGAACCGCTGCTAATACCTCCCCATTAACAGCAGCATCACCAACTCAGTGTTCCAGCATGAATTTCGGCCCACCTTCCTCCTAGAAAGCCTCTTCTCAGATACTCAGACAGATATAAATACACATACACACAATTTCTTCTGTGGCTACTTCAAGTCTTCCAAGATAGAAAAAAGCCTCGCTAGTGTGGTTCTGTGGTTGAGCGAGGACCCATGAACCAGGAGGTCATGGTTGGATTCCCAGTCAGGGCACATGCCCTGGTTGTGGGTCTGATTCCCAGTAGGAGGCGTGCAGGAGGCAGCCCATCAATGATTCTCTCTCATCATTGATGTTTTTATCTCTCCCTCTCCCTTCCTCTCTCTGAAATCAAGCTATATATATTTAAAAGATGGAGAGGAACCAGGGAAGAAAGCATCCAGCTTGACCGAGGTGGAATTCCCTATTGCAAGCAGCGCTCCCTGGGATCAGAGGGCAGGCTGGCTGGCTGCTCACCCTTACAAGCCCATCAGTGCCCCTCTCCTCAGCGCAGGGGGGAAGGAATGCGCGGAAAGCAGCACAACGCCAGGTGGACTTTCTGGTTTGGCCCAGGGAAGGACCCGAGTCTGTCCGGGAAGATCAGAAATTGACAAAAGGGTGCAATTCAACACCCACCAGGTTTTCAAAGAACCCTTAGGGAAGTTCTTCTGAAAGATCACAAGACAAAACTAGTAAAACTGATGGTTTCTGTTTTGTAGGAGACGGTGAGCAGCTTTAGGGTGCATTGAACATTTCTCTTGGGCAGTCCTGCGGGGAACGCAGACGCCGAGGGACGCCCGTCTGGGGCAGGCGGGCTCCCGGACGAGTCTCTCACGCATGGCTCCTGGCCCTGGCTACCGAAGAGGGGTAGGAGCGGGAAAGGGAACTTGCGACCAGCTGCCTGGGACCAGGGAGAAAAGACCCCAGGCCCTCCCGGTCCGACTGAACCTCCAGTTCCTCGGGTCACTGGCCTCGGGCAGGGGACTGGCCGTCTCCCCCGGGGAGAGGCTCCTCCCGGCCCCGCCGCGCCGCAGCCCACGGGCGCCCAGGTCCCCGCTTACTTTTGGTCGCCGCGATGAGGTTCTTCCCGTCCTTGATGAGCTCTTTGATGAACTTGTTGGTCCTCTCGAGCTCCACTTCGTGGGCGCGGATCCTCTCCCGGAACCACGGACTGTCGAGGTAGCAGTCGCTGAATTCCAGGGGCTGCAGCCCCATGACTGCAGCGGTCCGCGCGAACCGCCGGCCAACGAGCCACCCGCCCGCCCGCGGCGCTCTACAGCCCGAGCCCGGCCTGGGGCCGCGGCCAGGTGCGGGGCCGCGCGGGCAGGAAGTCCCGGAGAAGCTAGCAGCCCGGGGCGCGTTGCGAGCACGGCGCGGACATGTCCCTCGGAGCCAAGCCTGGACGCAAGGACGATTGGGCGCCCCACTCCCCGCGGCCCCGCCGAAGCTCAAGTGCCCGCGGCCCCGCCCCGGCGGCCCCCGCGCCGAACACCCTCCCCGAGGCGAGAGGCTGCCCCGCCCCGGGCGCCTCCCCGGCCCGCCCGGCTCGCCCCCTTGTTTTTCCCCCGCCTTCTTTCTTCCTCTCCTCCACTCCCTTCCCTTCCTTTCCCCGGACGCCTCTTCCTTCTCTTCCCAACGCGCAGTTGCCCCTCCTCTTCCTTCCGAGGCTCCCTTGCTCAGTTTATCCCGCGGCTCTCCTCCACCCCCGGGACACGTGCCTCTCCCCTTTTCTTCTGCTCCCCTTTTCAGGGTGACTCACTGTAGGCTCCCCGAAGCAGGGAACTGGACCGGGTCAAGGAAGGGGAATCTTAATACAGTCTCTAATCCTCCGCAGCCGGACGACATAATTCAGAGGTCTGGCATGCTAGGGGAAGTGATTGACTCATTTCATTTATCCTGGACTGGGCCTCACCTGTAAGTGAACGCTGGGCTCTCTTTTCTTATTCACGTTCCTCCTCCACTTAACGTAAAATGCATGTCAAAGCTCCGCTTTACATTGACAGCCTTACCTAAAACAAATCGATTGTCCAGTATAGTAACTTTTAAAAATGACAATTTATTACCCAATTATTATGTGCCAGGCACATACTAGGAACTCTACATACATGATTTTACAAGTTCACAATATATGTTTACATACACAGTTTTACTAATGATGTTAATATCCACAAGAAACTTCAAAGTGATTGTTCCAAACGGTCAGTCTAGGAGCTGGGAAAGTAAGAATCTGTTGGGACAACATGTTGTAGGAGTATGACCCTCAGGGCCAAGTTAAATAAGCCTCCTACTCAATAAGCTCTTTTGTTACAAAACATCATGGTGCTTAAGCCAAAGACAAACAGATAAACATTATAACTTTAATGTCCATCCTCCAGAGAGCTCAAAATGTTTTACAAATAACTTTTAGGTGTTGAAAACTTCAGTCCCCTACTAAGATCAGCAGGGTGGCTGGAGGCTAAGGAGAAGAAAATAAAGGAGGTAAATAAAGGGGAAAGGGACACTCCAGAATAGAAGGGATGTAAACAAACAATGAGGGCCTTGCAAAACAGCCAAACAGGCACTCAATCTTCTGGGCAAAAACCTAAACTTTTCCTCATAAGGAAAAGCTGTTGACACTTCCTCAAAGTGTTAACCTTAGGGTTAACAAATGAGCCAGCAACTCCACTCCTCAGGTAGAGATACCCAGGAGACATGAAAACATACATCCATACAAATCCTTGTTCGTAGTAGCATTCTTCATGATAGCCAAAAAGTGGAACCAACCCCAATGTCCATTAGCTTATGAGTAGATGAACAAAATGCATGTATCCACTATAAAAAGGGATGAAGTACAGCTGCATGTTACAACACTATGAACCTTAAAAACATGTTGCTAAGTGAAAGAAACCAGTCACAAAAGACCACATATATTATTCAATATAAAATGTCCCGAACAGGAAAATCTATAAAAACAGAAAGTAGATTAGTGGTTGCCAGGGGCTGAAGGGTGGCATAGGGATAGAGTAAGAGGTATCTTTTGGGGATGATGAAATAATTTAAACTTAGATTTTGGTAATGGTTGCACAACTTTGTAAATATACCTAATATACCCATTAATTTTATACTTTAAATTGGGTCAATCTCTTTGGTATATGAAATATATCTCAATTTAAAAAGAGGGGCTGCTTCAGAACTGTCTCTCCTTCCTTACCACTTTCCAGCTCCCAGCCACAAAAACTCTGGTTCATTCAATGTGGTTGATTCTTTAGATATTGGGACCAAACTAGTTGTTTAAAATAATTTCACAGCATTGCAAAAAACATTGTTATTGTGCCTTTACACACACACACACACACACACACACACACACACACACATGCACCCCAAACAGCAGGTCGATATGAACCTTAATTTAATACTAAATAAGTCTACTATAATTGACAAAAGTGGGAGGGCCTAATTAGTTTTGTTTTATTCAATTACATCTTGTACTGTGCCTGGTAGAGATTATCAGTAACTGTGGAATGAATAAGTATGACCAAGTGAAGAGAAAGCTTATGGTACAGTGGAACGATAGAAATTTAAGAGCTCCAAGTCAGTTTCACTATTTAATAGTTGTACGACTTTGGCTAAAGTCCATTTTCTCTCGATCTCAGGCTTGCCATCTGAAAGGGCGAGTCGTCTCGGGGCCTGACCACGCTGCTGGCGGCCTCGGGCACCGACTCCCCAGCCCACGGCGGGAGCCCGGCGCAGGCTGCCACCCGCCCACAGCCCCCGGACCGGACCCACGCGGCAGCAGCGGCGGCGGGGCGGGGCGCGTGCCCTCGCCCGAGGAGATGGAGGAGGAGGCGATCGCCTTCGCCCCCGGGAACGAGACGGAGGACGTGGACTTCCTGCCTGGGCTGGAACTGGTCGATCTACTGGACCCCCAGCAACCGGACTGGCCCCTGGAGCCCGGGCTCAGCTCGCCCTGGGGGGGGCTAGGACTGCACCCTCCATCTTGCCCTGGGTCCTCCATTTTTGGGGCGGCCGCCATGTGCTCAGGAGAGTGCCTTCTTCCCGGAAGCCCAGGCCCCTGCTGGCCACGCCCAGGACAATCAAGGGACGTGCGCGCCATAGAGATGACCCGACTCGCGCCTGGCCAATCAGCGGGGCCCACAGTCCCCTCTCCTGCCCTCACTCCACCCCCCTTTAAAACCCCCTGTCCCATCAGGCCTCTCTCTCTCTCTCTCGGCCACTGGAGCTTACCGTTGCATTGGTGAGTGTGGCAGGGGAGCCAAACCCGGGTTTGAAATAGATGACTCTTTGCTTTTGCATCGGACTGACTGGCTCCCTGGGGGTCTTGGGAACTTTGAAATCTGGGCACAACACATCCATGTAATGGAGATTGCAGCTGCAGGCTATTTGAGAAGATTTAATGAAACTGTTTATAAAGCACCTGTCGTAAATTATGATGATGAAGATGAGAACAAGAAAGTTGTGGGGGAGGGAAAGGAGAGAGAGATGGAGATTACATACTATCAGTATGGAAAAGACTGGGGGCAGGGGAGCCTCCCCCTGAAATCACAGCATTAAACAATATAAGACAGAATTCAAGGAGGGTGGTTACAAAAGCAGATGCTACTGAGTGCCCAGGTCTCATCTTCGGTTCATTAATTTGTTCATTCTTCCCACAAATGTCTGTAAGTTTCTATATATGTTAAGCACCACACTGGGTGCTGGTGATACAGCAGCATAAAGAAGAGTGTCTGTCCTCACTGTGCTTTTGGTCTCTGGAGGGAGATTGACATTCTATCCCTCAAAACCACACAAATATATCATATATATCATATATATGATATATATATTATACATATATATGTATATTATATACATATATATCCTATATAATAAAAGCCTAATATGATGTGTCCAGTTGTCCGGTCAGCTGTTCAAACAATCAAAGCATAATATGCTAATGATATGCTAAGGCCACTCAACTGCTTTCTGATTTAGCTAAACTTTTTCCAGCCCAGTGAAGCACCCCAACTTCTCTTTCAGGTAATTGTCAGCAACACAGCAGTAAATATCAACACGAAGCAGATTATTATTGTAGATCACACAGGGAGAACAAAGGGTAAAATATTTAACTGCAGCAGTGTTTGACCAAATTCTGCACAGTGAGAAAACCTGAAGTCATTTTCAAGGTCCACCATTTCTTACTTCTTTTCAGTCGGGTCAAGTTTCTAAGCTTTCTAAATCTCCATTTTCCTGCTTATGAAAAGAAAATAGGATTCCACCGAGTCTCCTATCTACCTACTCCAGGACTTCTGTGAAGATCAAATGAGATGAGGCATGGGAAAATGCTTCACAGACATTTGGTTGCAGTGTAAAATGTTTCCACCTGGGTATAAAGCAAGCTGTATTCCTGGGCTGAAGAAACTCCAAGGAGGCTAGTCACTAGGGAGGGGAAGCCAGGCGTTGCTACATGATGTCATTACCCAGATAGACACTTAGCATATTAGCCTTTTATATAGAGAGATGCCATGCAGTTCACGTAAGGGGTGTTTAAGAGATTATAATTGGGAGATATAAATTGGGAGTGGGGTCAAGCAAGACTTAATGAGGAAGTCATTTCATCAGTGACCAGAAGAATCAATAGGAGTTGACCATTAAATAGGGAGTGTGAGCCCAGTAATCCAGGCAGGGAAACAGCCTGTGAAGCCCCTGGGATGGGAAAGGATCTGGTATATTGAAGATACTAAAAAAGAAGGTAGGGGTCAGATCTTGCAAAGCTTCTAGGCCATATTTAGGATTTTAGTCGTATCATATGCAATCATGAGGCTTTAAGGAGTTTCTAGCTTGGTGGTAGTAGGCTCTAGTTTGTATTTTCTAACCGCTGTGTGGAGAATGGGAATCCAGAAGGAAGTCTTTGGAGTTGTCTGTGCAACAAGTGGTATTGCTTTACCTTCCACGTGACAGTGGAGATAGAAAAATAAGCAGATCACAATATATTTTAGAGAGAGATCCTGGGACCTGACAGTGGCCTTGATATAGAAATGAAGAAGATATCAAAGATGGGTCCAAGCCTGACCACTGTGAGTCAGTGGTTGAGCATTGACCTATGAACCAGGAGGTCATGGTTCGATTCCTGGTCAGGGCACATGCCCAGATTACAGGCTCGATCCCCAGTAAGGGAGTGTGCAGGAGGCAGCCAATCAATGATTATCTCTCATCATTGATGTTTCTGTCTCTCTCCTTTCCCCTTCCTCTCTGCAATCAATAAAAATACATTTTAAGAAAGAAAACATGGGCCAAGGCTTCTGGCATGGTAAGTTAGGTAGGTGGATATGAACTTAAGTAAATATTTACTGAAAGGAAAACATGGGATAAGAATTTGGGTGACATCGCCCTAACCGGTTTGGCTCAGTGGATAGAGCCTCGGTCTTCGGACTGAAGGGTCCCAGGTTCGATTCCAGTCAAGGGCATGTACCTTGGTTGCAGGCACATCCCCAGTAGGGGGCGTGCAGGAGGCGGCTGATCAATGTTTCTCATCGATGTTTCTAATTCTCTATCCCTCTCTCTTCCTCTCTGTAAAAAATCAATAAAATATATTTTTTAAAAAAAAGAATTTGGGTGACAGAGATGGACAAGAGGAGTTTCAGTTTCACCCATTAAGTCTGGGGTGCCTGGAAGACATTCAACTGTGTATGTCAGGTTGGCATGTTTATGCTTTGCTCAGTGCCTCAATATGTTAAGGATTCAAATCAATGAAAGTTGGTCAGCTTCCAGTCCAGATAAAATAGAGGTTAACTCAGATGAAACCTTCCCTTTCTGTAGGTTCCACTACATGTAATGTTGTCTTTCCCTGATGAGTCACATAGTTGCTATCTATGAAGTAAAAAATATGGGTTCTTCTGAATCTCTGGGTATGCTTCAAAGCTGTGAGTCAATTAGAATTAGATTCAGATACATGATAACAGAAAATCCAAAATAACAGTGCTTTACCCCATAAGGTTCCCTCTTTCATGCAAACCAGATCCAGAAGTAAATCATCTAATATGATTCCACAGGCCCCAAGGAAGCCCTAGCTTCCATCCTCGATGTCACCTCAATGGCTGCAGAGCTCCTTCTGTGAAGGAGGAAGGAACATGATAAAAGGGGCCCCTCTCAGCTGAGTCAGCACTTTCTTCAGCCTTTCCTGCAGGTCTTAGACAATTTTGGTCTTTATCTCATTGGCCAGAACTGAAGCCTTATGGTCACACTTCACTGCAAGGAAAAATGGAAAATGGGGTTCTTTGTCCAGGTATACTGCCACCCTAAAGAAAACCTGAACTTCATAACAAAGAGGAAAAGGACAACAGATTTTGAACAGGACCCTAACAGTCCCTGCTGCAGGCAGAGTGAGGGAGGAGCATAAATTATAGCTGTGGCAAAACGTAAATGATATAAAGAGAATAAATATAAGAAAAATCTTTGGGTGGGGTGTCTTCCGAAGTACACTAGGCTACTTTCTCTCACAGATATTAGTGGGGGAGGGAGGATACCAAAACGGTTTTTTTAAAAACTATTGGACCATATCACTGGACACTTACCTGAGAGGTAGGGCAGGCTTCTGAGGGTTTTTACCACTCCAGTTTCAGTTCTCTGTGGTTCTCTCAACTCTATCCCCCTTGTTGCTATTGGCTTCAGCCTCCAGAAAGCTTCCTTTATGAAAACCAAATGGCTTCAATGCTTCCAGACTTACCTATAAACAATATCCCACCCAGCCTGTGTGGCTCAGTGATTGAGCGTTGACCTCTGGACCTGGAGATCACGGTGCGATTCCCAGTCAGAGCATATGCCTGGGTTTCGGGCTCGGTCCCCAGTGTGGGGTGTGCAGGAGGCAGCCAATCGATGATTCTCTTTCATCATTGATGTGTCTATTTCTCTCTCCTTCTCCCTTCCTCTCTGAAATGAATAAAATATGTTAAAAATTAAAAAAAGATGGACAGGATCCAGTTAAAAAAAAAAACTAAAAAGAAAAACAATATCCCTTCCTGAGCTAAAAAGATGCTCCCTTACCACAACTACTTCAATCTGAACATCAGACCCTCTTTGAGTCACTCTTTGAGCCAGGGTGGGTTAATCCACCAAGATATGAGGAAGCTGTATAACAGCAGTTCTCAACCTGTGGGTCGCGACCCCTTTGGGGGTCGAACGACCCTTTCATAGGGTTTGCCTAAGACCATCAGAAAACACATATATAATTACATATTGTTTTTGTGATTAATCACTATGCTTTAATTATGTTCAATTTGTAACAATGAAAATATGCCCTGCATATCAGATATTTACATTACGATTCATAACAGTAGCAAAATTACAGTTATGAAGTAGCAACGAAAATAATTTTATGGTTGGGGGTCACCACAACATGAGGAAATGTATTAAAGGATCGTGGCATTAGGAAGGTTGAGAACCACTGCTGTTTAAGAAATTGGTGAATGAGTAATCTGTAAAATATAATCTTTAAAAAATCTGTTCTGATAGTTGCACAACAATATGAATATACTTAATCTCATTGAACTTAGTCAAACTTAAAAATAGCTGAAATGGTTAAGTTTTATGTCATGTGTATTTTATCATAATAAAAAAGAAACAAAAATATAATGAAGGAAGAATAGAAGACCCTCTCCCCATAACCACTATTACCAGTTTGAAGTGCAAGTTTTCTTTTTTTTTTTTTTTAATATATTTTATTGATTTTTTACAGAGAGGAAGGGAGAGAGACAGAGAGTTAGAAACATCGATGAGAGAGAAACATCGATCAGCTGCCTCCTGCACCTCTCCTACTGGGAATGTGCCCGCAACCCAGGTACATGCCCTTGACCGGAATCGAACCTGGGACCTTTCAGTCCACAGGCCGACGCTCTATCCACTGAGCCAAACCGGTTTCGGCTGCAAGTTTTCTTAAAGATAAATTATCACAGAATAATAATTGTCCAAGTAAGTTCGACATTTTGTTACATATATATTTTTTAATAATTTCTTTCTCCAAAGAATACCTAATGAGACTTCCTGAACTAGCGGTCTGGGTAATGCACTTTGGAAAATACTATGCACTACACTGGATAAGCTCTACTGTGAGTCAGAATCTCTGTATAATGGCTAATTTTAAGTGTCAACTTAAAATTACACTTAAAATTGAGCTAAGGATGCCCAAAGAGCTGGCAAACATTGTTTCTGGCTGTGTCTGCTGAGGTGTTTCTGGGGAACATTAGTATATGAATCAGTAGACTGAATAAAGATCACCCTCACCATTGCAAGTGTCCGTCATCCAATCACTGAGGGCCTGGACAGTGCAACAAAGGCAGAGGAAGGGTGAATTCTCTCTCTTCTTGAGCTAGAACATCAATCTTCTTCTGGCCTCAGATACTGGTGCTTCTGCTTCTCCAGCCTTACACCACCAGCTTTCCTGGTCCTCCAGCTTGCAAAGGGCAGATTATGGGACTTCTTGGCCTCCATACTTCCATGGGACAATTCCTATAGTAAATATCAATACCAATCTCTCTTTCTCTCTCTCCTCACTCACCCACACACACATGCACACACACACACACATGCACACACACTCATGCCCTCATGGAGTAACAGTCTCCAGTCAGACAGAAAAACAACAACACACATATCAAATAATTACAAATTCAGCCAAGACCCATTTGGCTCAATGGATAGAGCGTCGGCCTGTGGACTGAAAGGTCCCAGGTTCGATTCTGGTCAAGGGCATGTACCTTGGTTGCGGGCACATCCCCAGAGGGAGGGGTGCAGGAGGCAGCTGGTCTATGTTTCTCTCTCATCGATGTTTCTGACTCTCTATCTCTCTCCCTTCCTCTCTGTAAAAAATCAATAAAAATATATTTTTTAAAAAATAATTACAAATTAAAATACTAAAAGAAAACTCTGACTCTTTCCCTGCTGCAGTCAGTGCACTCAAGATCTGGCTCCCTGTGTAGCCCACAGACAGCCATGGCCAAGGAAGGCGTTACAGCTGGATGTGAATGGATGTTAACACATGAGTTGGAGAAACTGCCCAAGCCTTAAAGTGCCAAGCCATTGCCTGTGTGCTTCCCTCCAACTGTGTTGAGCTTGTCAGGTTGGTGGAGGCCCTTTGTGCTGAACAACAAACAGCTTCCTTGACGTTGATGGCAGCAAGAAACTAGAGGCATGGGTAGGCCTCTGTAAAACTGACAGTGAGAGAAAACTCATAAAGTGGTTGGCTGCAGTTGTGTGGTAGTTAAGGACTACAGCAAAGAGTCTCAGGCCAAGGATGTCATTGATGAGTATGTCAATGCAAGAAATGAACAAATAAAAAACTTGTTGCCGGTTCCACAAAAGGAAAGAAAAAGAATACTCATAAATTCTAGGAAAGGGCTATGTATGCATTGTGCTATAACATCAGAATTCGGCCTATCCTGAGATGTCCGTGAGGAACTGACAATTAAGCTGAGATCTACGGTATGAGGAGTTAGTGGGGAAAGTGGATGTTATGTAGAAAGGGCAGAAACATACCCAGAGGAAGCTTTGTTGGAGAACTAGTACAAGAAATTGAAAAAGGCCATGTGGCTGGGGCACCGTGGGCTGACACACAGCCCGTGCAGAGGGAGTGCAGGCCTGTTCCATCTGCTCCTGCACCAGGCTTGCTTCTTTCCTCCAGAACACTGCACCCAGGAGTCCAGACCTCCTCCAGGGTCCCCTGATTGTTTCCAGGGAGAGTGCACCTTTTCCATCACCCCTACACATCATAACTTGGGAAGAATTTTAGCCCCAAAGAAGTTCTAGAACTACTCCACTCACCTAAGGAAATTCAGTCGGTAAATCATTGATTGAGTAGCTGGAGTGGGCAAGGCACTGTGCAAAATGCTGCAGGGAATATTAAAGTGAGGCAGTCCCTAACTTCAGGGTTTTGCAATCTGGTGTGCTCTGGCCATGAGGAATAAGCTGACATATGGATAATTATAAAACAAAGCGCCCTGCTACATAGTCCAGCCAACCTGGCAGTCTGCCTGAGAAGCGGAAGTTCCCAGTGAGGCTGGGGTGGGGAAATGGAGAATGGGTGTGTAGGTGGGGGTTTGAGGGGCAGATTTTTACAATTCGCTCACATTGAAATGAAAATCCTCTAAAGAAATTTGGGACTCTCATCTTTTCAAGTTTGGAGTTAGAAGAACCTGGCTCCAGATGTGGGTCAAAGTACACAGCCAGTACCCTCCCCAGGTGGAGTGCTCTCCCAGGTCATAACGCAATCACTGCTTCCCCTGTGTCCAGCTTTTGAGGAGACCTGATGTGGAGAAGACAGAGTTGGGTATATCATACTACATGTACTGATGTATATCAGCGGGCACTCCCACTGACTGCCCACAGATCCCCCAGGCAAATGCTGCCTTCTTTCCTATTACCAACTAATCGAAGCAGTGACCTTGCAGTTTATTTCATCCAGATTGCAATGTGTATAAAATATGTTAGAAGGAAAGAGAAGAGCTTTCAAGGGTATGTTCTTGCCTTAGCTGGTTTGGCTCAGTGAATACAGCACTGGCCCAAGGACTGAAGGGTCACGGGTTCGATTCTGATGAAGATCATGTACCTCAGTTGCAGGATTGATCCCTGTCCCCAGTTGGGGCATGTGTGGGAGGCAAACAGTTGATGTGTCTCTTTCATATTGATGTTTTTCTCTCTGTGCCTCTCCCCCTCCCTTCCACTCTTTCTCTAAAATGCAATGAAAAATATCCTAGGGTGAGAATTAAAAAAAAAAAAAAGAGTATATTCTTTCCAGTATCACAGATGCTCCTGGTATAACCCACAGAAAGGTGTCCAGAGAGTGATCTGCACCAGGAAATTATCTAGCCACTGAAAAACCAATCTTCCATGATTAAAGGCATATTCTTAGAGACCATGGCATGCACTTGAGTAAAATAGAAAATGAAGTATTAATACTCATGTCTTATCGTTTGAACCAATAATTCCAGGCCTGGCAATATCAGTCCTAAGAAGATAATTTTTTAGATGTATATGTTTAGACCTAGTTGTTGGAGGGGGGGAAAAGGAAGCAATCTAACAATTGGAAAATAGGAAAATAAGTCAGCACGTATTAGTTCAACAGACTTGTGGCTTCATGGGCGTTGATAGTCACTTTTTTCGCTCTTAGTGGTGAACACTGGTATTTTTTTTAATGTTTAGCCTTCATTCCCACTTCACAACAGCACCCTAATTTCCCCCTGGATAATCATTTTCCCACACAGCACAAAGTCTTGGTAAAATTCATGTGCCTGTATTGCACTAGGGAATCCAAAGAGATAGCTGGAGGCTGCTTCTGCCAATCCTGCCTCTCAGGGCAGCCACTGCCAAGGGCTGGGCACATGACCTACACTCAGCCAACCAAACTCTCTTTCCCAGGACTTTGACTCTTGAGCATAGTAAGCACTGACAGAGAAACAAAGTTCATCTGTTTCAGCCAAGAGTGTCAAAAGAGATCCGCTGCCTGGCAGGCGACTCAGCTTCTTCTTCCAAGGCTGGTTCTTCACGCTTCCTTTAGCACTCCACATACTTTGAATGAAATGCCTTTTTGCTTAAATTGCCAGAATCAGGATTTTTTTCCTTGCAACAAGGTAGAAGAATAAATACGTAGGTTGGTGCTCAAAGGCAATGGACCTTCAGGTACACACTGGAGCAACAAGTCATTAAGTTAGCATTGGTCACTGAACTCTAAGTCACATGACCTTAAGTGCTCTGTGATGGTTCATTTTATGTGCCAATGTGACTGGGTTTACCAGAGAACTGGTAAAGCATCATTGCTGACTGTGTCTGTGAGAGTGTTTCTGGAAGAGATCAGCATTTGATTCAGTAAACTAATGGAAGAGATCCACCCTCACCAATAAGGGTGGCCATCTCCCAATCTAGTCCATTGAGGGCACAAATAGAACAAAAAGGCAAAGAAAGGGTGAATTCCCTCTTTCCTCTTGAGCTGGGATGTCCATCTTTACCTGCCCTTAGACACTGGACATTGGAGCTCCTGGTCTCAGGCCTTCAGCCCTAGACTAAATTACATCATTAGCTTTCCTGGTTCTCCAGCTTGGCCTCTATAACCACATGAGCCCATTCCTATAATTAATAAATAAACAAACACACACACACACACACACACACACACACACACACACACACACTTATCCTATTGGCTCTGTTTCTCTGGAGAACTCTAATACATTTTCTTATGTCTGGAACTGGCCTGCTTCGCACCTATTGTCCTGGAATCCTTTCCCTTCTACAATAATCCTCTGGAGTTTTCATTTCTAAATGGAGTCTTACTGTAAATTCTTGCATGGAAAAGATTTTTTTAAATAATCTAGGATGAGCCCTGGCTGGTGTTGCTCACTGGTTAGAGTGTTAGCCAGGGGGGAATGAAGGGTTGTGCATTCAATTACCAGTCAAGGGCATGTACGTGGGTTGCATGTTTCATCCTCAGCCCCAGTCAGGGTGTGTGTGGGAGGCAACCAATCCATGTGTCTCTCTCACATCAATACTTCTTTCTCTCTTCTCTCTCTCTCTCTCTCTCTCTCTCTCTCTCTCTCTCTCTCTCTCTCTTTCTCTCTCAATCTCTCTCCCCTCCCTTCCACTATTTCTAGTAACAATCAATGGAAAAAATATTCTCAGGTGAGGAGGTGAAGATTAACAACAATAACAAAAAAATCTAGGATGGGACCTCTATCCTGTATTTCCAACTCCTGCCATGGTCTCATCAAGTATTAAGACACATGTGTAGTGAATTGTCCTCACTTTGATATGCAGATAGTCCAAAAGATGACTAAGGGTACATCTCATTTCTCTTGACCTGTCCAGAAGCAATGTAACCAACTTTCAAAATCAGCATGAAGAGCAGTTGTTGGTAAAATAAAGCTCTCTGGGATATGATCAGGTAGAGACAGCTACTCCTTTCAGTAGCCATAGGAGAAGTAGTTGATACTGCTTATACTTGCTGGCTATTTGGTATACCAGCCAGTTTGCAAATGCCCATGCAATAACCTGTAAGATGAGTGAAGTTGTCACACTGCTGGCCACCAAGGTCAAAAGGAAGCACAGACATTGTAGGTTGAGTGTAAGATGTGCAAGAAAATGAAGCGTTAGTAGAGCTGCCATAGTACATGTAGAGTAGTCTTAACTCCATTGCTACAGTTGTTTGTCGCTTATTGTATTGTACAAATTTACAACTATTTAAATACTTTACTGTTTGGTAACACAGTTTTTTTGTACAAAAAACACCACAAGAAACCACAACTTTTTGCAGGAATGAGCTAAAAGAAAGAGTGCATGTTTAATGAAAAATTAAATTTTGATTTCCCATTTCTTAAAAAACTTGCTAATGAACTTGTGAAGTCTTTGTCGGCATTTATTGTTCTCCATGGGCCATTGCCTAACTAAGCACATGAACATCAGAGGGCCCAATGCTGCTGGAAACAGGGCCCAAGATGGCATTTAGCCACAGCAGGGTATTTACATATCTCTGTGATTCATGACTTTTTAAATCAGATCAAATGACTATTCTTCTGAATTAATTTTTTTCACTTTTTACTCCAAGATTTCTTGTGGCATTACATAAAGTGAAACATTAATGTGTGGGGTCCGTTATTAGAAAAAAAAATACTTTGTAAATAGTTCAATGAAGCCAGTTGGTATCAGTAAATAAATGAATGAACATATAGAGATTTCCAGGGCTTCTCCATTTTCAGCAACATGGGAGGAATATACTTGCCACACTCTGCTGTATTACCTGTTACCAGTTCTCACCAAGGCCTCTTGGCTATCAGGGAAGTGACTGGAGTCATTTCCTGGGGAAGCACTTAATGGCTGGTACAAGGCTCTACAGCACTTTCTTGACCCACCTTAGTAACCATGAAGTCCTCATGTTCTGAACAGTAAACTGATGAAATGATTGGGCCCCCATGGGCCTGAACCTCTAAAAGACTGTGAGAAGGAAATACTCTCACTGACTGGCAACGCATATGTAAGTTGAGTGAGAAATAATCATTTGTGTAAGACTAAATATTTTGGAGTTGCTTGTTACCACAGTACAGCCTGCCCTAGTCTGACTAAAGAATTCCAGAGTCTTGGGAGGAGGGAAAGAGCATTGCTGATGAAACTAAATAAAATAGAGCAAACTTTTTAAAAATTATTTTTTAGTTTTGCTTTGTTTAATGAAAAAGTTCTAGAAATACATAGAGATGATGGTTGCACAACATTGTGAATGTACTTGATGCTACTGAATTGTACACTTAAAATTATTAAAATGGTAAATTGTATGTTATTTCTATTTTACCACAATAAAAAAAATCACCAAAGAAAAGTTTTCCTACCAGAATCTTCCAGGAATAATAAGGATTAGAAAAATAGGCACTCATTTATTATTGTTGAAATATAAATAGGTAGTTCTTTCTGAAGGCAACTTTGGTGATACTTATTAAAAGGCCTTTGAAATATGAAGCCTTTGATTCATTTATTCCTCTACTGGGAATCTGACCTAAAATTTAGAAAAAGTAATAATTTACAAAGTTTTATGCAAGATAATCATGACTCCAATATGTTGTGTGTGTGTTTTTTTTTTCTTTTTTGATGCCATGACCAGGAATTGAACCAGCGACCTCTTGATGCAGGGGACAATGTTCAACCAACTGAGCAATACTGGCCAGGGCTCCAGTATGGTTTTTAAAAGCCAAAAATGTGAAACAGTGTAAATGGGACCATGGTGGATTAAGAAATTTAGGATATATTCATACAATTGAGTACTGTGTAGCTATTTAAAATTATAGTCCGTAAGACTATTTAATGAGATATATTGGAGAACTGATCCGATATACAGTTGACTCTTCAACAACATTTTGGTTGGTGTAGGGCAGTGATGGCGAACCTTTTGAGCTCGGCGTGTCAGCATTTTGAAAAACCCTAACTTAACTCTGGTGCCATGTCACATATAGAAATTTTTTGATATTTGCAACCATAGTAAAACAAAGACTTATATTTTTGATATTTATTTTTTTTTATTTAAATGCCATTAACAAAGAAAGATCAACCAAAAAGATGAGTTTGCGTGTCACCTCTGACACGCGTGTCATAGGTTCGCCATCACTAGTGTAGGGGCACCAACACTCCCTGTAGTCAAAAATCCCTGAATAACTTTCGACCCCCCCCCGCCAAAACTTAAGTACTGCCATTATTCCTTAAGTATCTGAGGGTGATTGATTCCAGGACCCTCCAACCTCTATGGATGCCAAAATCTGAGGATACTCACATACCCTATATAAAAGGGTACAGATCAATGCATACAGTTGGCCTCCATATCCATGAACTCCAAGTACAGAATGAAAACAGTACAGGTATTGGAAAAATCTGCACAACTCAACCATGTTCAAAGGGTCAGCTGTGATGTTAAAAAAAAGATACAGCCCTAACCGGTTTGGCTCAGTGGATAGAGCGTCAGCCTGCTGACTGGAGGGTCCCAGGTTCGATTCCGGTCAAGGGCATGCACCTTGGTTGTGGCCACATCCCCAGTAGGGAGTGTGCAGGAGGCAGCTGATCAATGTTTCTTTCTCGTTGATGTTTCTAACTCTCTATCCCTCTCCCTTCCTCTCTGTAAAAAGTCAATAAAATATATATATTTTTAAAAAAAGATACAAAGCTTAGGGTCTTAAGTTGAGTAATAAGTCCCCTAGATGTAAGGTTAATATGGAAACACTGATACTTAATTTATGCTGAATTTCTGTTCATCAAATTATTTTCTAAGATTAACTATTGTTGTATGGTTAACAGTATAAACTCTAAATGTCTCAGATTACAGTTTATCTGGACATAAAAAGAAGCTCATTAAAATAATTCAATTAACAAAATTATTTCTTACCTTCTGTGCATTTAGGTTCCCTCCTATCATGACTCTTCTACCCTTTCCATTTGAAGGGAGTTACTGAAAGAAGAATGGAGAAAAAGCGACTTTGGTTAGTTTTGCTTTCTCTGTTATCTTTTTAACATTACATCATCTTTCCGCAGAGTCTTTCTGTTTTTGTTTTTGCTATGAACAGGACCTTAAAGGGTCCTTTTTGTCTTCTTTCTTACTTTTCACATCTCAAGTTCATTCTGGGTTCTGCTTTTCTTGATAATGTTATTCAAAGGTCATGCTGCTCTCTGGTATGGAGGTAACTGTATGCATTTATCTATTGTCTCATATTTTGCAAAGGCTCCACAAAGAAATGCTTCTGCAATCACTCTTGGTTTTTAAGATCTCCCTCTTTTTCTTCCCTATTGAAATTATTTAATACAATAGTCTACAACTTGAGTTATAGGAACCCTCAAAAGTATGTAAAGATTTTCCAAGGAGCCCTATGGGCAAGGAAAATTTTATTTTCAGATACTCAGCTTCCATTGTCTTTTTTTCTTAAAAGTTATCTGTCTGGCCTGGCCGGTGTTTCTCAGTGGTTGAGCATCGACTCATGAACTAGGAGGTCACAGTTGGGGTTCGATTCCAGGTCAGGGGACATGCCCAGGTTTTAGGCTTGATCCCCCGGGGGTGTGCAGGAGGCAGCCTAAGGATGATTCTTTCTCATCATTGATTTTTTTCTCTCTCTCTCCCTGTCCCTTCCTCTCTCTGAAATCAATAAAAACATGTATTTTTAAAAAGAGATCTGCCTGAAAATAACATTTTGTGAGTTCTCCTACCACCTTCCCTTTAATAATAACCCTTTTGCCAAGGAAGAAGAGAAGGTAGAAAAGCATACAGCAAGTTCATTCACCTGGATCCTTGTCCCAGGATGTAAAAATCTCCAGCGTACTGAGGATACAACTTAAGATATTTTTTCTAGAAACCTTCTGTAATGATTAACCCACACCATAGTGCTTTTTTATTTTCCCTGTCTTATGCACATTTCTGTTAAGGGCAAGGTGTAGTCTTAGAATAAATATCCCATTGAGATATTTTGAATACATTTTAGGGTAATGTAGTAGGAGTGATGACAATTTCCTTTTATTAACTTGACTTTTCCACCCTTAAATTAGAGATGCACAGTTCTTACCTCCAAAAAAAATACATGCAGGAAAGCTAAACACAAACAAACAACAAAAAAAGATGTGTCCTACCTCCCATCCATATCACAATGAAAATGCCCTGTCTCTACTTCAACCTGAGCATTAACAGTTTCAGCTGGAAAATGTTCTCCATGGCTGGAACCCATCCCTTCGTCACCTCCAAACCTCCTGCCTAAGGTCATGAGCCAACACTTCACCCCAGGAATCTGTGCCCAATTCCACCCTTGCCCTCTCTTCTCATCCAGAGAGTGCATGGCTCTTGAGGAAGAGAAATGTGAAAGCTTAGACAATGCCTTTAAAAATTAGTGAACATTGCCCTGGCCAGTTTTGTTCAGTGGTTAGAGCGTCAGCCCTAGGACCAAAGGGTCTTGGGTTTGATTCCTGGTCAAGGGCATATACCTCTTGCCTGGTTGGGACACGTGCAGGAGGCAACCAAAGGATTTCTTTCTCTTTCTCTCTCTCCCCCCTCCCCCTTTCTCCCTCCTTTCCACTCTCCCTAAAAATCAATGGAAAAAAATATCCTCAGGTGAGGATTGAAAAAGAAATGTGAACACTAAAAATGGCTCTCCTTTTCTCCTATTTAAACATAAGCTTTTCTTTTCTTTTCTTTTTGTCTCCTCAATATGCTTTCCTAGAATGTGCTGTCAGCTGGAAACAAAAGCACCTTTGAACAGATGACTCACGCTAATTCTTTAAAGCATAACTGGAATGTATAACTAATAAGATTTTTAGACATAATGGATAAAGCCTGTGCAGAAAAAGTTTACATGATTTATTTTAAAATAGGTTTGCATTATTTAAAAAGGGAGTTAAAACTTATTTCATTGATTCTTATCATGAAATAGTTATTGATTTACTGACTTTATCTGTGCCTCACATTCCTCCTCTGTAAAATGGGGATAATAACAGTATTCCCTCATGGAGCTGGTTTAGAGATTAAATGAGTCAACCTATAATCTATGCAAAGCACATAGAACAGTACCTGGTGCATAGTGTGTGCTCTCCATGTTAGAATGACCCCTCCCCCAGTGGTCCCTCTTGTCTTTGTACTCACTCCCGTGGTAATCTTACCCAGTCTCCTGGCTTAAAATATCATCTATATATGCCAACGATTCTCCAATTTATATTTCCAATGCCTGCTCTCTACAGAACTCCAGACTCATATTCAACAGCCTACTGGACATCTCCAGTTGAATAGCTAGTAGACATCTCAAACTCACCCTTGCCAAATTGAACTCCTGTTCTTCCATCTTGCCAAAACTGCTCTACCTACAGCCTTTTCCCTGTTGCTTGATGTCAATGCTATCCTTTCAACTGCTCAGGTCTCCAAAACTTGGAGTTAATCTGATTCCTTTTATTTATTTTTTAAAATATATTTTATTGACTTTTTACAGAGAGGAAGAAGGGAGAGAGATAGAGAGTTAGAAACATTGATGAGAGAGAAACATCAATCAGCTGCCTCCTGCACATCGCCTACTGGGGATATGCCTGCAACCCAGGTACATGCCCTTGACCGGAATTGAACCTGGGACCTTTCAGCCCACAGGCCAACGCTCTATCCACTGAGCCTAACCGGTTTCGGCTCTGATTCCTTTATTTCTCTCATACTCCACATTCAGACTGTCTTCCTGCAAAAATATATCCAGCATCTGACCATCACTCATTGCCTCCACTGCTGCCCCCTGCTGTAAGCCACTCGGATCTCTCGCCTAGATTACTGCCGTGGACCACTAACTAGACCTTGCCCCCCCAATACGCTTATTTTCAACAGGGCAGCCAGAGTGATCTTTCTAAAATGAAAACCAGATCACATCATTCCTCTGCCTAAAATCCTTCAATACATTCCTATACATAATACAATAACTTTAATATACAAATTAATCATGTACATACATATGAATTTTTTAAAAAACTAAAAATATGCATTAGATTGCTGGCCATGATTATTTTAGGGTGGCAAACTACATACTTTAAACTACATTTAAAACTATTTTCCTTTTAACCCAATAATATTACTTGTAAGAACTTACTTATAGGAAATAATCAGGATGTGCCCAAAGACTTAAGTTCAAGAATGCTAGCCATAATAGTATTTACCATAGGTGAAAACTGGAAATAGCCTAAGTGTCTAACAATAGGAAACTAGTTTAATAAATATGTTATGGCTACATCTGACATGGTTGAACATGTTTTAAAAATTAATAATGCATTGTTAATGAAAAAAGATTAAGAAATAGCAAGTACACCATGAGATTAACTTTGCAAATTAAAAAAAAAAAGTATATAAAAAGAGGAAAAGACAGGAAAGATATACACCAAAATATTAACAGCAGTCCTCACATAGGAAATTGCTGGAAGCCAATTCCAGCATGTTCAGCAGGGCTGAATCATCTGGAGTGGCTGAAGAACATTACCCCAAACCTGAAAAGGATGCATTAAATGACTGCTTGCTGCCAGACAGCTCAGGGTATCTTAATCTACATGTTATTGCCTCCTATTGGCCAAACACCTGAACAGCTGTAGGCAAATCCTTCCAATCTGACAATGGACTCTGTAAATGAAGCCTGACCCTTTGATGTGTATATCTCTGCCTTGCCTCAGGACATTTTGTATTAATAAAAAGCATGAGGTCCTGACACGAGGAGACCTTAGTTTCTTTAGGTAGGCTCCTCTGACCCCGAAATGCTTTTCAAAATTATGCTTCATCTCTGGACTCTTTATTAAGTTACACACAGCCCCTTCTCCAGATTGCTGAACCCTTCTTAATGCCGGAACAAGATCCCAGCATTAATGGCGCTCGAACTCAGGGACC
Source organism: Myotis daubentonii (assembly GCF_963259705.1). Taxonomy (NCBI): domain Eukaryota; kingdom Metazoa; phylum Chordata; class Mammalia; order Chiroptera; family Vespertilionidae; genus Myotis; species Myotis daubentonii. The sequence continues at coordinate 57,920,692 of NC_081844.1, forward strand.
TCTGGAAAAGAAGGATTCGCCTGAGCGGAAACAACACCAGTATGGTAGTAAGATTGAACTGTGTGGCCCTCACCGGTTTGGCTCAGTGGATAGAGAGTCGGCCTGCGGACTGAAGGGTCCCGGGTTCGATTCTGGTCAAGGGCATGTACCTCGGTTGTGGGCACATCCCTAGTGGGGGATGTGCAGGAGGCAGCTGATTGATGTTTCTAACTCTCTATCCCTCTCCCTTCCTCTCTGTAAAAAATCAATAAAATATATTTTAAAAAAAAAACAAGATTGAACTGTGTGTAACACTTGTACTAAGCTTTGGAATTTGTGAAACCAGAGTGGGCAAGGAAAATCTTTTGTGTTCAGTCAGATTATAATGGGGAAACTTTTTTTTTTTGAAGATGGTATAGCAAAGGTGGAGATGTGGGGAAGAGGAAAGAATCTCACAGTAGACTCCCATGTCGGGGAAACTTTTTATAAAAACGCAAAATTATAAAGAAATTGGAATATTAAAAGGCACTTTTTAAAATCAGGCTGAAAAAAGAGGACTGTGGTCATCTTTAATGTGGTATCTTGTTCAAATCATAAAAAACTAATATGTTTTGAGGATCGAAAATCTATAATTTCTAAAAAGTTGCCAGATCCTCTGCCCCTGGAGAGGAGAGACTGGGCAGCTAGAGAGATTAAAGCTGTCAGCTTTCTCCCCAGGAGACTACTTAACGCTTTGTTTAAAAATTACAGAAGAACACGTTGGGAAAACCAAAATTTGGCTCAGGTCACCTTGGGTGCTAGTTATTACTTTGGAAACGAAATAGGAAAAAATTTAAAATCTGTCGTTATCTATTAAGCATGCCTTTAATTGGGAAAAGATACACGGCCAGGTCAGTTGCTGAAATCTTCCCCAAAGAAAACAGGATTTGGGGGAAGGGAGACACGTGGCAACCCAGATGGGACTCCCCCTCCCCGTGTATGCTAATTTAAAGTCTCCTTCTCGCCCTAGCTGGTTTGGCTCAGTGGATAGAGCATCGGCCTGTGGACTCAAGGGTCGCAGGTTTGATTCCGGTCAAGGGCATGTACCTGGGTTGCGGGCACATCCCCAGTAGGGGGTGTGCAAGAGGCAGCTGAATCGATGTTTCTCTCTCATAGATGTTTCTAACTCGCTATCCCTCTCCCTCTCCCTTCTTCTCTGTAAAAAAATCAATAAAATATATTTTTTAAAAAATAAAGGCTCCATCTCACCATGAAAAGTTTACAAAATTTAGAAATGTGTCTGGGATTTCTGTGCATTCGCAAAGAGAGAAGCTAGCTTAAAACAAATGTGTGCACAGTCCGATTTCGGATTTTAGAGTTTTGAACTATGCTTAAATCTCTTTACAAATGCTACAGAATAAAACCCCAGGACTGTTTTTTTCCTAAGAAAGATGGTGGAAAGGAACCAAAAAGAAAGATACAGGCTAGGTTCTAGCAACAAGATTGGTATTTCCATAATAAAGAGTAATTTTTAAAATGATAATGGAATGCATTCAAAAGTTGACTTTTGCCGAAATCAGTTTGGCTCAGTGGATGGAGTGTAGGCCTGCGGACTGAGGGGTCCCAGGTTCGATTCCGGTCAAGGGCATGTGCCTGGGTTGCGGGCAAATCTCCAGTGGGAGATGTGCAGGAGGCAGCTGGTCGATGTTTCTCTCTCATCAATGTGTCTGACTCTCTATCTCTCTCCCTTCCTCTCTGTAAAAAATCAATAAAATATATTAAAAAAAAAAAGTTGACTTTAAGGCTGCCAAAAGAAAATAATAAATTGTCTGTTACAAAAATTTGCCAAAGAAAATGCCTTAAAATCCTATCTAATAAAAGAGAAAGATGGTAATTAGCCATACCTCCGCTACCCTTCCCATTGGCTAATCAGGGCAATATGCAAATTAACTGCCAGCCGAGATGGCGGCTGGCAGCCAGGCAGCTTGAAGCGAACATGAGGCTTGCTTGCTTCAGTGACGGAGGACTCCAACGTTCCCTGCCTGCCGCTGCCGGCCTCTGAGCTTGCAGTTTGAAACATTGTTACAAATATAGAAGCTAACCAAAACCCCAGAAACCTGCTTTCAGCCAGCCAGGATCTCAGAGCTGGAGTTGAAACAGTGTTTCGATTATAGAACCCAAACAAAGCAGATACCTGCTTTCAGCAGCAGAGGCCTCAGAGCTGGAGCCAAGCCTCAGAGCTAAAGCTGTCCCAAAATAAAAAATTAAAAAAAAGGAAAAAAGGAGTGGTTGGGAGCTTCAGTCACCCGCCAGCCTGAAAACAGCCCTCAGCCCCTCACCCAGACTGGCCAGGCACCCCAGTGGTGACCCCCACCCTGAAGGGTGTGTGACCAGCTGCAAACAGCCATCATCCCCTCACCCAGGCTGGCCAGGCACCCCAGTGGGGACCCCACCCTGATCCAGGACACCCTTCAGGGCAAACCAGCCGGCCCCCACCCATGCACCAGGCCTCTATCCTATATAGTAAAAGGGTAATATGCCTCCCAGCACCGGGATCAGCGGAGCCGTGAGGCCTCCCGGCAGCAGGATCAGTGTGACAGGGGGCAGCGCCCAAACCCCCTGATCACCCTGAGGCTCTGTGTGTGACAGGGGGCGGGGCCACAACCTCCCTATCCAGCCTACTCTGTTCGTGACAGGGGAAGGCACCCCAAGCCCCTGATCAGCCCTGCTCTGTGCCTGATAGGGGGTTGCTCCCCAACCCCCTGATCGCACTGCGGCTCTGTGTGTGACAGGGTGTGGTGCCCCAACCCCATGATCGGCCCTGCTCTGTGTGTGACAGGGTGCGGCGCCCCAACTCCCTCCCCCCCCCCACGGGCCCTGCTCTGTGTGTGATGGGGTAGAGCCATAACCTCCCCATTGGCCCTGCCCTAAGTGTGAGAGTGGTGGCTCCCCAAACCCCTGATCGGCCCTGCTCTGTGGGTGATAGAGGGCGGCACCCCAACTGCCCCCCCACGGGCCCTGCTCTGTGTGTGATGGGGTAGAGCCATAACCTCCCCATCAGCCCTGTCCCGAGTGTGACAGGGTGTGGCGCCCCAACCCCCTGATCCGCCCTGCTCTGTGTGTGACAGGGGGCAGTACCCCAACTCCCCTATCGGCCCTGCTCTGTGACAGGGGGGAGCTCCCCAACCCCCTGATGGGCCCTGCTCTGTGCGTGACAGGGGGGAGCTCCCCAACCCCCTGATCGACCCTGCTCTGTGTGTGACAGGGTATGGAGCCCCAACCCCCCTGATGGCCCCTGCTCTGTGCGTGACAGGGGGCAGCGCCCCAACCCCCTGATTGGCCCTGCTCTGTGCGTGATAGGGGGTGGCACCGCAACCTCCCCATTGACCCTGCCTTGAGTGTGACAGGGGGCGGTGCCCCAACCCCCCAATTGGCCCTACCCTGAGCATGACTGAGAGTGGCATCGCAACCTTCCAATCAGCCCTGCTCTGTGCATGACAGAGGGCGGTGCCCCAACTTCCCAATCAGCCCTGCTCTGAGCCTGACCAGGGGCTGCACCTAGGGATTGGGCCTGCCCTCTGCCATCTTGGAGCGGGCCTAAGCCAGCAGGGGTCCCAGACTGCGAGAGGGCACAGGCTGGGCTGAGGGACCCCCCCTTCCCTCCCCCCGAGTGCACAAATTTTTGTGCACCGGGCCTCTAGTAATTATAATAATTGACTCTAGATTCTCATAAATTGTTGAAACATAGATAAATAATATATATTAATTATATATATTAATTATAAAAAATACTAAGTAGCCTAGGTGAAGACTGGCTATGCCCTCCTTGGGGCTGGTCACATTTCCAGCAGAAAAAAATGTAACTAATTTGCATACCTGTTTCCAGTCACTGGCAGCTCAGGACTTTGGGAGTTTGCTAAATTAAATTAGGTATTTTGAAAGGACAAAATGCTGAAATGTTGGTCTGAATTTGCCTCATGAAAAATCTAGAGGGCAGAATTGAACCTATTGATTGATTATGTCTTGTATTTTTTGAAATTTATTATTAAAAATTTTAAAGTGTTATTAATCTAATAAGTGCTAAGTGTTTAACTTACCCGCAAAAAAATTTCAAAGCAATTAAGGCTTTTACTTACAGGGCATTATTCCACTGGAAATACACACAGGAGGCCATGATCTAGAGCTGAACTACAGTGGATGAACTGCTACTTCCCCACAAGTAAACCTGCTTGGAATTCACACACTCGGAGCTTATGTGCAAATTCTAATCAACACTTCCTGCAACTCTGCAGCGTCAGCTTAAGCAACCATCTCTTTCGCAGGCTGCAAACGCCTCAGAGTATATTATATGAATAGAAAGATATCTTAACTCTGGCTGTGTTATAATAAAAATGGTTCATATGCAGCATGCTTAGCAAGTAGAAAAGAAAAAAAAAAATCCCCTAATGATTTTAGGAATTTCAGCCTTTTAAGTCATTGCCAGGTTAGGATGGATTAAGCTATTTTTTGCAATGGCTGATAACAGTTTCCCAAGAGCTTCTTATCAGTTTTTAACCTGTCTAAAAAGTAGGTACTAGAGCAAGAAATAAGTTGCTTGGCATGCTCAGTGTCTAAAATCCAGTTTTCAGCTCATGTTTTTTCTTATTTTTAAAATATAGAGTTTAAACGTTAGTTCTCAGAATTTTATGTTTTATGTGTTTTTGTTATTTACGGAATGAAGTGATCAAAAACAGAAAAGAAATTCTGCATTCACAAACATCTTTCTGTCTTATTCAGGCCTCAGCAGTCTTTACCTATGATTAAAAAGTTTGAGTCTTCTCTCTTTACTCTTTTTCTAACTAAAGCATAGATACCATTCAAGCTACTGACTCGTTTTCACTGAAAAGTAAAACAAAGAAACAAATAAAAAGCAGAATGCAAAGCTCCTATGCGACAGAATGAACCATGAAGCTATCAGAAATTACCTGAAAGCTAAGCTCGCATAATCAAGCAACAAAATTCAACCACAAAAGGTGTTAGGTATGTAATGAAATAGACTAATTTCAGCACTTGCTTAGCACTTTGTTTCAACATAAGGCAATGAGGCTGCCATTAAAAACCTACATATTGTCCTAGCTGGTTTGGCTCAGTGGATGGAACATCAGCCTGAGGACTGAAGGGTCCTGGGTTTGATTCCCCTCAAGGGCACATGCCCGGGTTGCAGGCTGATCCCCAGTAGGTAGTCAGCTGATTAATGATTCTCTCTCATCATTGATGTTTCTATCTCTCTCCCCCTCTACCTTCCTATCTGAAATCAATAAAAATATATATTTTAAAAACCCCACATATTTATTGAGACCAAGAAATTTACAGGACTTTTCTGCAAAACTAGAGGTGCATTAGAACACTGCTACTGTGCCCTTTTGAAAACATAATTTACCAAACAACAGTCTCCATGAACGATGGGAAGATCTGATTATATGCTTATAAGAGTTTAACACTTTCTTGCTTGTTTGTTTTTCAGACTATCTTGGCATTTTGAGAACACACTAAAATTCTTTTGTTTTCTGGAGAGAAAGGTAGGAATTATTAATGTACTACATGAGCTTCTTATCAATATCAAAACAACTAACTCAACTAACTCAAAGCTTACTTGGGGTGAGTGTGTGCAATAGGATAGGAACGCCCATTTTGGTCATCTCTGTAGGCAGGCTGAGTCTGTACACCAGGTATGTCTACTGAATTTAAAATCTGAATATTAAATGACACCAAAAATTTTTTTAAAAAACCTCTACAGATGTGTGAACAAAGAGAACATCTTTTGCTCCTAGATACTTAGTGAAATCTAAGGTGAAATTTCTTTCTCTTAATTTACACTTTGTTTCTCAACTTAGGAATGGTGATGTTTGAAGGATATTTCAAGTAAACTATCCTAAGGTCTAAGCACTTGTTGTTTTCTTAGTGACACTTTACACAAAAAAGAGAGTAAATGTATCATTGATTTAAAAATGGACAGATTCCAGCTGAAGTATCTCACCCATTGACAACAGATCTTCAGCCTCTATATAGTTGGGGGCTACTTCATTGGTATTTACCATCACAGAGCGGTAAAAGGAGTACTTGTTTGTCAACACATAGCCATCAGAGCCTCACAAATAATTAACCCTGAACAAGCTGAATAGCTGACATTTGACACCTAGATTCCTCCCACAAAGTTAAAGGGCTTCACAAAAGAGGGGGTAAATATTCATTAAGGTATTTAGGGTGAATTTTCTGGGCTCTTTATATCCTTATTACTGCCCTTGGTTGCTAAACCCTCTTTCCACTTAGGAGTCTAAAACTCGACTTTCTACATAAACTACAATTTACAGATTTAAACTCAGTTAATCCAGAGTTTTGCCCTTCTCCCTTTTCCTTCCCTTTTCTGGGGATTTACATGTTGTGCTGACCTCTGAGGCAGAAAGTCCAGCATATGCTGAGATGGGCAATTCCTTCTAGTCTGGTTTCAGCTCCTTTCCCTCCCTGCCCCATGTCTGCATACATGTCTGCTAGCTCCACCCTGACCACAAGGCCCCTCCCATCTGCCATCGCCCTCTCAACCACCCCTGTGCTGCTTTGTTGGGGGTGGTGTGGGTGTTCTGAGAAGTGTTGGATGCTCAGTATCCTGGAGGGTGGGGAGGAAGGACTCAATCACTCTGCGGCAGTTGTGTCGTGAGCAGGGGCTTTCTCATTGAGGCCTGCTAGAAGCCAGGTGCAGATCCTTTCTGCTCTGAAGTCCTTCCTGTTTCTCCCCACGGAATTTCTTGTCCTGTTGACTGACAGAGGAGAGTGACAGAGAGTACAGTGCCTTCTTAGCCACTGACCAGCATTTGAATTCTAGTCACATGCCGTCGGACTCTCTTCCTTTTGCTTCCTTCTGGCAGATTATTTCACACCTACCCTTTGGTTCATGGTATGCGATGCTCTGCCCTGAGTCCTCTAAGCTCTCACTCATTTATAACTCCAACAAACATGCTTCCTCTTTCAAGAAACCTGCCCTTATAATAAAGAAACTACTCTTTCAGCTTTAATTTTAAAATTCCACTCAGAAACTTCAGTGCCTTTTTTGTGTTCTTGGCTGTGTTCTGGAGCAATGAATTCTCCTGACTTGGTGGGGGAAGGGAGAGGACTAGTGGTGAGGAGGAGATCTAAAAAGCCCGTGAAGAAGAGAAACAATAATTTTCTCCAAACTATATTCCACCACATTCATCAGGAAGTGTGTTTATTAGTAAATATGTAATAATTGGGCATTGAGCTGACACAAGCCCCCTAGTGGGCCTTTGGGAATGTGCAGGACATTTTTAGTGGTCACAGTGACTTAGTGATTTACTGGCATTTGAGGGGTAGAGGTGAGGGATGGTATATACCCTGCAACGTGCAGGACAGTTCCATACAAAAGGCCAATTGCTCCCTGCTGAAATATGCCAAAGACATTCCTCTCTGTTGGGGCTTCTCCAGTCTCTGACCCCACCCATGTTTACTATACAGTACAGTTCTAGGGCCCTCCCCTTGGAATCAGGACTTCCCTACTTACTGCTATTATAAATAGCAGTATTTAATAAATATGATCCTTAAGGACAATGTTCTGTCAACAGTATTTTATATTTTCAAATGAATCCAAAGATAGGTAATTTGATTTCCTTTCTATCAGCTCTTTTATTAAAAACTAGAGGCCCGGTGCACAGATTTGTGCAGGGATAGGGTCCCTTGGCCTGGCTGGCAATCGGGGCCGACTAGGGCCATCTCGCCCAGTCCTGATCAGGGCCATGGGGGTTGGCCAGCTGGGGAGGGACTGCAGGAGGGCTCCAGGGCGTGTCTGGCCCGTCTTGCCCAGTCCAGATTAGCCGGACCCAACAGCAAGCTAACCTACCGGTGGGAGCATCTGCCCCCTGGTGGTCAGCACATGTCATAGCGACTGGTCGAGCAGTCGAACAATTGGTCAGACACTTAGCATATTAGGCTTTTATATATATAGATGTTATTGTGGGGTGTATTATTTTTATACTTTATGATATTATTTTCAGGAAGGAATGGGCACGCTGTGTTATCAACCAAATCTTTACCCATTCTTTATCAGAGGGACAATTGTATATAACTCTACTTGTATAATTATACAAGTATTCAGTTCATCAGGCATTTAATTACTTCTTTTATTTATTTTTATCTATTGATTTGAAAGACACAGAAATTTGTTGTTCCACTTATTTATACATTCATTAGTTGATTCTTATATGTGCCCTGACTAGGGATTGAACCTGCAACCTTGGGATATCAGAGCAATGCTCTAACCAACTGAGCTACAGGGCCAGGGCCATGACTACTTGCTATTCTGAATGCTGGAGATAAAGAATGAATAAGGCATACTTCCTGGGGCCCAGAAACTCACTTTCCAGTAAAGAAGACAAACAGATCATTTCATTTACATAATAGGGTAAACGCTAAGATAGAGTTATGGATAGGAGAAATCAGATTTCAAGAGCACTTTGCCTTAACTATCAGTGCAGAGAAGCTTCTCTGGAACTGGAGGATCTTGAATTGAAGATGTTAAAGAGTGAGCAGAGAAAACAAAGATGGAAAATACAATAGGGGGAAAGAACTGCTTTAGCGAAGGTGTGCATGAAGGTAGTGAAGTAGGAAATGTTGAAGACCGAGAATAGAGAGGTTAGGTAGAAGCCAAATAGGTAGCTGGGCCTTATTAGGAGCTAAGATTTAATCTTATATTTTTCCTTTCCTGTTACTTTATTTTTTAAAATTTATCTTTATTGTTGAAAGTATTACAGATGTCCCCCTTTCTCCCTCAGTACGCCCCCTCCTCCCTACTTCTGTCCCCTCCTCAGGCCTTCACCACACTATTGTCTGTGTCCATGGGTTGTGTATATCCTATATAATAAAGGCCAATATGCAAATTGTCCCTTTGACCGGGAGTTCGATCGGAAGTTCGACTGCGAGTTCAACCAGGAGTTTAACCAGGGGGCGGGGCTGGCTGGCCAACCGCCCGTGGCCCCTCCCCTGGCTGGCCTGGTCCAATCGGCCCTGATTGGCCCCAATGGGGGTGAGCCGGCTGGACCACACCCATGCACTGGGCCTCTAGTATACATATAAGTTCTTTGGTTGATCTCTTCCCTCTCCCTCCCCGCTTCCTTCTGAGAATCCTCAGTCTGTTGCATGCTTCCATGTCTCTGGATCTATTTCATTTGTCAGTTTATTTTGTTCATTAGATTTCAAATATAAGTGAGATCATATAATACTTATCTTTCTCTGACTGGCTTATTTCACTTAGCATAATACTCTCTAGGTCCCTCCATGCTGTCCAAAAGAGTAATGGATCCTTCTCTTTTACAGTTGCACAGTATTCCATGGTGTAAATGTACCACAGCTTTTTTGCCCACTCATCTACTGATGGGCACTAAGGTTGTTTCCAGATCTTAGCTATTGTAAATAACACTGCTGTGAACATAGGGGTGCATATATTCTTTCTGATTGATATTTCAGGTTTCTTAGGATATATTCCTAGAAGTGGGATCATTGGGTCAAATGGCAGTTCCATTTTAATTTTTTGAGGAAACCCCACACTGTTTTCCATAGTGGTTGTACCAGTCTGCATTCCCACCAGCAGTGTACTAGGGTTCCTTTTTCTCCACATCTTCACTAGCACTTGTTGTTTGTTGATTTATTGATGGTAGCCATTCTGGTAGGTGTGAGGTGGTACCTCATTGTTGTTTTAATTTGCATCTCTCTGATGATTAGTGACTTTAAGCATTTTTTCATATGTCTGGCCATTTGTATGTCCTCTTTGGAGAAGTGTCTATTGAGGTCCTGTACCCATTTTTTTTTTAAATATATTTTGTTGATTTTTTACAGAGAGGAAGGGAGAGGGATAGAGAGTCAGAAACATTGATGAGAGAGAAATATCTATCTGCTGCCTCCTGCACACCCCCTACTGGGGATGTGCCTGCAACCAAGGTACATGCCCTTGACCGGAATCGAACCTGGGACCCTTCAATCCTCAGGCCAACGCTCTATCCACTGAGCCAAACCGGTTAGGGCTGTACCCATTTTTGACCAGATTGTTTGCCTTCCCTTTGTCCAGTTGTAAAAGTACTTTATATATTTTGGAAATTAACCCCTTATCAGATGTATCATTGACAAATATGTTATCCCATACAGTGGGTCTCCTTTTCATTTTGATGCTGGTTTCTTTTGCTACAGAAGCTTTTTACATTTATGTAATCCCATTTGTTTATTTTTTCCTTTGTTTCTCTTGCCGTAGGCATTGTATCAGTGAAAATTTTGCTACATATCTGCCATTTTGCAGCCTATTTTTTTTAAGGGTTTTTAGAGTTTCATGACACATTTAAATCTTTTATCCATTTTGAGTTTATTCTTATGTATGGTGTAAGTTGATGATCTAGTTTCATTTTTACATGTACTTGTTCAATTATCCCAACATCATTTATTGAAGAGACTGTCTTTATTCCCATTGTATGCTCTTGCCTTGTTTATCAAGTATTAATTAGCATAACAGTGTGGGTTGATTTCTGAGTTCTCTGTTCTGTTCCATTGATCTATATGCCTGTTCTTGTGCCAGAACCAGGCTGTTTTGATTACAGTGGCTGTTTTGATTATCAGTAGAGGTTGATATCTGGTATTGTGATCCCTCCAACTTTGTTCTTCTTTCTCACGATTGCTGTGACTATTTGGGGTCTTTTTTTTTAATTGATTAAGTTATTATGTATGTGTCCTTATCCCCACATTACCCCCATTGGGGTCTTTTTTGATTCCATATAAATTTTTGGTGTGTTTGTTCTAGATCTGTAAAATATGCTGTTAGTATTTTAGTAGGAATTGCATTGAATCTATAGATTGCTTTAGGTAGTATGGACATTTTAATGATGTTGATTCTACCAATCCATGAACACAGTATATTCTTCCACTTGTTTATATCTTCTTCTGTCTCTTTTTTCAACATTCTGTAGTTTTCCAAGTATAGGACTTTTACCTCCCTGGTTAAGATTATCCTAAGTATCTTAATTTTTTGCTGCAATCATAAATGAAATTTTTTTTCATTTCTCTGAGAGGTCATTATTGGTGTTCGTTATTAATTTTGAATTTGCTATATTGTCAAAATCATTTATTAAATCTACTAGAGGCCTGGTGCACAAATTTGTGCACAGGTGGGGTCCCTCAGGGTGGCCTGCGAGGGTCAGGCCAAAACCTGCAGTCCAACGCCACCTGTGGCTCCTGCCTGCCCTCCCGCTCTTCCTGGCCTCACTGTGCCTGCTGTGGGCTCATGCCCAGTCAGTCCCAATCGGGAGAGGCTCGCTGTAGCAGTGCTTGTGAGTCCTGTGTCTGGCGCCCATCCCAAAAGGGTGGGGGGGCCCAGATGCAATTGGCCCTCTGGGTGGGCAGTGGGACATCCTTGCTGGCCCGGGATCTGGATCTCTCCCACTGCTGTTCACACTGGTTGTCAGGAGTCACCTGGTGGCCACTTTTATATCATTTCTTCCTTGCGGAGCATCTAGAGAGGGGAAGCAGCCGTGGTGCCCGAGGCTGACTTCCAGGAGGTTGGCAGTGCTGTCAGGATTGTGCCGGCAGTGCAGGTCCATCAGTGCCTGGCCCATTCTCTGGAGATTGGACCTGCAGGACTACTGAGGGAGTGTGTGGCTGCTGCCAGGCTGGTGGGTCGCCAGGACGGGTCAGTCAGCTGAGCGGTGCTCCCACTGTGGGAGCGCACTGACAACCAGGGGGCAGCTCCTGCATTGAGTGTCTGCCCCCTGGTGGTCAGTTCACATCATAGTGACCAGTTTACCAGTCTTTAGTTCGTTTGGTTGCATAGGCTTTTATATATAGAGATTTTTGGAGAAGTTTTCTATGTACAATATCACGTCATCTGCAAATAATGACAGTTTTACATCCTCCTTTCCAATTTGGATGCCTTTTGTTTTTTTCTTCTTGTCTGATCCCTGTGTCTACATAACCAGTACTATGTTGATTAAAATTGGTGAAAGTGGACAACCCTAACTTGTTCCTGCTCTTAGGGGAAATGGTTTTAGTTTTTGTCCAGTGAGTATTATGTTGACTGTAGGTTTGTTGTATATGACCTTTATTATGTTGAGGTATGATCCCTCTAGTCCAGGGGTGGGCAAACTTTTTGACTCGAGGGCCACAATGGGTTCTTAAACTGGACCGGAGGGCCGGAACAAAAGCATGGATGGAGTGTTTGTGTGAACTAATAGAAATTCAAAGTAAACATCATTACATAAAAGGGTACGGTCTTTTTTTCAATAGTTGTATTCATTTCAAACAGGCCGGATCCGGCCGGCGGGCCGTAGTTTGCCCACGGCTGCTAGTCCCACTTTTTTGAGAGTTTTTATCAAAAATGGGTGTTGGATTTTGGCAAAGGCTTTAATTTTATAGGATGGCAGGTTCAAATTGGATTCAACAAAGGTCTTCAGAGTACATGGAGTGGGGGAGGGGAACGGAAGGTCAACTGTGCTTTATGGCTTTGGTTTTGACACCTACTTCAAAAGGAGAGGCTTAGCTAACTTTCATTCCATCATTTGCATAATACTTTCCTTACTTAGTGGTGTTGGGTGCTTATGAAAATCATACAAATGAAGAGGTTAGAGAGGGAATCTTAGTATTGGAAAGCATAAGTACTGAAGAGTTTAACTTAACTCTTCTCTGAAGACAAATCACAACATGTCTTTTCATGATCCAGTTCACATCCAATCAGCACCATGCACAAAACCTAGGTCACAGGAATCTACTGCGATCATTTGCTTTCCGTCAAGTTAAAAAAACTTTCCAAAGTGGGAGAAAACCAAAGTATGACTTAATTGTTTATCTCTCAAGGCAAATGTTAGTTTATTTGGGAGGTGTCAGTTTACTTATTAGATGTCAGTAGGCAGAGAAGGGAGGACTTCTTGTCTCCTTTCTCCCCAGTTATGGGTCTCAAAATCCAAGCATTATGTAAGACTTATGTGACTAGCAGAAGATAGTGGCTCCTTTTGGGTGTAAGCCTGGCCCCTCTGAGAACCATAGCGTTCTCTTCTGGGGGAAGCTGGATTCATAATAACAAGTAACACTTATTGAGGGCTCAATATGTTCTAGATTCTGTAAGTCAAGCATGTCAAACTTGTGGTCGGTGGGCTGCATGCCTTCTTTATTTAAACAAGGCATGCAGCCCGCCGGCCATAAGTTTGACATGCTTGTGTATAAGTGCATTAATTCACTTAATTCATACAACAAAACTAAGAGATAGGTGCTGTGTGATCCTCATTTTATGGATGAGGAAATTCAAATACAGAAATTAAGTAACTTAACTTGTTCAAGGTACCTAGGTAGTAAGTGGTTAGGCTTCAAACCCAGACAGTCTAACCCTAGCATTTGATTTCACAATCACTGAGCTATAGTGTCTCCTTAAGTAGGTCTTAAGCAGAATCCTTTAGTACAAAGGGTGTAAAAAAGGCCAATCCCAGCAAGCCTAGCCTGTGATCAGGGCTTAGTCTTTTTAAAGTCAATTTTTCTCATCTCTACTACTCAACAAGAAACCCTACACCTTAATGGTCCAGTTTCTCTAAGGCTGCTACAAAAGAAGATAAATTTGTATCCTTATCAATTAATCTATTTCTTAGGGTCAATTTTAATAGGCTCAACTATTTCACTCAGGGAGGACACTATAACCAAACATTCTTGGGGCTTTTAGCCACTAAGGAACCCCAAATGACTCATTTACTCAAATAGTACATTCTAAACCAAATAACCTCAGTATATAAACCTACACATTCAAATGACTTTTGCATCCTCTTTTCTAAGCAAAGACAAATATCTTTAATTAAGATTTCAGAAATTCTCCATATAAATAATTTTTAAAAAGTTTATAAGACACAACTAGGAGCCACTGAACAATAAATTTGCATTTAGACCATTCTAGCTATAGCATGGAAGATGAAAGATGAATTCAAGAGGTGCATGACTGAAGGCTGGATGATGAAAAGCCCAGTATAACAGACAAAATTAAAGATTAATAAGAGAACATGAACACAGGTAGCAGTAATAAGCATTGAGAGGAGAGGACAGATTTTAAACGTCTAGAAAGTAAAAGAGGCAAAACTTGGTAATTATGCTGGTTATTCTCCATTTGTGCTACAGAACCATTTTCTACCTTTCTTTGCTCTGCTCTGTGCCCCGGAGGGTGGCTAACTCTAAAGACATCTATAGAGTCTTTGCATTGGGTTCTGTTAATAGGAGGCAACAATAAAAGACTGGTAATGGGAGGTCACAGAATTCTCTGTACTTATGGCCACACATCCACTTAGATGGCTCCTCTTCCATAGCTATAACTCTTTCTGGGTTCAGGTAATACAGTCCTCTCTTTTTGCTAGTCTCTGGATACCTCACAAGACTCATTAAATCCCTTAACTGCATTCACCTCTGTAAATAATCCTTTGGTTTAACTCTCTTGAACAAAGCCCTGTGAGTCTTTTTCCTGCAGGGATTCTGACTAGTAGTAATTAATAGGGAAAACGTACAAAGAATTGAGGTGATTCCTCAATTTGGATTCTTTGCTCACTATTGGATTTCAGCATTTTTCTGAATGCTCTGTTAGGACATGCTCTGTTCAGATTACTTGGAATCCATCCCCAGGACCAACACATTGACTGGCATTTCCAGCAGGAGTTTGAGGCAGGTTCTCCAGAACCAAGCATGGTGCTTGTAGCAGAGTAGTAATAAATGGATTTTCTCTCACACTGACTCTGAACTCTGTTGTCACATTATTATAGGCTCTTGTACACTCAGATTTTGAACTCGGCAGTGATCTAGCCATTATTAGAGTTTTATATTTAACTCTGAGGTCTAGATTTTGAGATGTAAATGGAACAGTTAGAAAAAGTCTATTATAAAACAACAAAAACCATAACCATGGTAAAATAAAAAATATTGACGAAACAATATTTAGCAGTGTGAATGCATTAATGAAAATTTCAATGCCCAAGCAGTTGGACCATAACTATAGTATTTGGTTGATCCAATTATATATTTTTTTCTAACAAGCAATTCAATGTAATGTACATTCTATTCTTTTTCATATGACAATAACTTCAACTCAAAATAATTTGAGAGAATCTTCACAATTCTTGTTAAACCATAAACAAGTTATATTTCGAGTCTCTACATTGCCTTTATGCCTTATACTAAGTATACTAAATGCTTCAAATATCATAACAACCCCTAAAGAAGCCTGATCTATACCCCACATCTCTAGCTTGCCCATTAGACTCACCCAGAGAAATACTCAAGCCCAGACCCCCCCACCCCCATCCCCAGGCCAATTAAATCAGCATCTATGAGGCCCAGGTATTGATATTTTAAATCTCTCCAAATTATACCAAAATGCAGAGAGTTGAGAACAAGGCTCCAAACCACAAGGTACAACAAATAGGATCACACAAAAAGGTAATCTCCAAAGAAAGTATAAACACAAGATATCTTACCTCCAGCAAACTGTTTATTCCTTATTAATGAATTCCTGTGAGTTTTTTCCCTCCTGTTAACCTTCAACTTTAGGACATTGGAAAGTGACTGAGAACCCTTCAGTTGGTTTTGCTTCCTTGTTCGGCATGTGTGGTTTGTGGACAAGCTGCCCAGAACATGGTGAAAGACAACCACAATTAAACCTGCCTCAAGTCAGCAGTGGTTTACTACATCAGTGAGGTTTTTCTTAGAACCCTAAAAGAGGGTGAAAAAGAATATATAAATGATAGAATCAAATATACTCTCAAAGGTAAAGATCACAGTTTGGGTTGTGAGGGAGGTAGGTAAGCTATTGTAAACAAAGGAGTGATGCCTTCAATATTTTTTTAAAATATACTTTCATTAATTTCAGAGAGGAAGGGAGAGGGAGAGAGAGAGAGAAACATCAATGATGAGAGAAAATCATTGATCGGCTGCCTCCTGCACCCCCTGTCCCCCCAATCCCCACTGGGGATTGAGCCCACAACCCAGGCATGTACCCTTGACCGGAATCGAACCTGGGACCCTTCAAGTCCACAGGCCAATATTCTATCCACCGAGCCAAATCGGCTAGGGCTTCAATATCTATATAATAAAAGCCTAAGCAACTGTTATGGTGGAACGACCAGAACAACTGGTTGCTATGATGTACACTGACCACCAGGGGACAGACGCTCAATGCAGGAGTTGCCCCGGGTGGTTAGTGTGCTCCCATGGGGGGGAAGGGGGAGTGGGTGCACTCAACCATAAGCCAGGCTCACGGCTGGTGAGCACAGAGGCAGTGGCGGAGCCTCTCCTGCCTCTGCAGCAGCACTAAGGAGCAGCGAGCAGGTGGGCAGTAAGGAGTGAGGGCTCCTGTACTGCGAGAGGGCACAGGCTGGGCTGAGGGACACCCCAGTGCACGAATTTTGTGTACCAGGCCTCTAGTTTTTAAATAAACCTTTGACTAACGATTAAGAAGTAAAATCTATATTCTACATCTATTTTGCATTATACCTTAGGTTTCTTTGTAATGGACTATAGGGCTCTTTCAAAAGAAAAGGTAATACAATAAATAGTTAACTTCAGTAAATATAATCTTGAGTAATTCAAAGTCTTAATTAGGAATGAAGTAATAAAGGAAAATAGTACTTAAAATATACTTTCTATTTCAGTTTCTTAAGGTGACCAGGTATTCCATATTATTTGTGTGAGTTCAAAAAGTATCTAAGCCAGAGGTCCTCAAACTTTTTAAACAGGGGGCCAGTTCACTGTCCCTCAGACATTCCACACATGTGCACTGCGGGCCCGGGATGAGTTGGCTGCTAAGCAGGACAGGCAGCGGCGGCAAAAACACCCGGCGGGCCGGATAAATGTTTTCGGCGGGCTGCATGTGGCCTGCGGGCAGTAGTTTGAGGACCCCTGATATTCTAAGCTATAGAAAAACTGCAAAGAAATGCAAAACACCTGTGATTTCTCTATCTGGATTAATCCCATTTTAACTAGTGAGAACTAGTAGCTCACAAAGTTATCTGAAGTATTTCACAAGGGGCAGGCAGCATCCCTTGCTCTTTTTTATCAGTAGGCACTGCCCGAAGGTTGATACTGTAGGTGATGATGGAACTGAAGTTGTCTTTGTTCATTACTTCTCTGACCTCTCTCCACTTCCTGCCAACTCCTGCCTCCATCTTAGCCTACATAGACTTGATAATAATATCTATACTTTAAGTTTCATGCAGTCTAGTTGTTTTAGATATTTGGGCTATCTCAACAAACCAAACAAATGAAAATTGAAAAAAGAAACCTTGCCCTCATGGAATGGGAAAGTATAAAATAAATATAAAATATGCCCTGAAATATAAGGTAATCTGTGAAGTGAAGTAACCCAGCTGATGCAGGCACTCACAGAGATAACTAGAATGATGAAGTCTAAATGCTTTTGATCAAATGCTTAAAGGTATTAGTGGCCTAATTTTTATTTTAATAATCCAAGTAGGTTTTAAATGACTTTAGATAATAGTAATAATGCATAGCATTAAGTATATATTACATATAAAATACTTTTGCACATATTATTGTTGTGCCCAGATTTCAAAGTTCCCAAGACCCCCAGGGAGCCAGTCAGTCCGATGCAAAAGCAAAGAGTCCTTTATTATGCAAGCCGGCCTGCGCTCCCCGTTCACCAGACCCACCGACACAGCGGAAAGTCCAGTGGCCGAGAGAGCGAGGCCTGATGGGACAGGGGGTTTTAAAGGGGGGTGGAGTGAGGGCAGGAGAGGGCACTGTGGGCCCGGCCGATTGGCCAGGCGCGAGTCGGTACAGGATGTGGTCATAGTGATGGCGTGCACTTCCCTTGATCACCATTGGTTAATCCAGAGAAATCCTGGGTGTGGCTAGCAGCGGCCTCTTCCCGTGAGGAAGCACATGGTACCGTCCCAAGATGGAGAACCCAAGGCAAGATGGAGGGCGCACATGGCTCTGTCCCAAGATGGAGGACCCAAGGCAAGATGGAGGGCGCACATGGTTCTGTCCCAAGATGGAGAACCCAAGGCAAGATGGAGGGCGCAGTCCTTGTCCGGCTCCTGCTGCTGCCGCTCGAACTCGCCACAAGGCAGGATGGCCCTCCCGCACAGCACCCGCAGTTGGCCTGCAGGCAGACCGGGACTCCAGCGCATCTGGGCGGCACAGGCCCAGCACACGGGGTGCGGCCGGTGGAGCGGCCCAGCTCTGGGGGAGCGGCATCCGCTCGGAGCAGGCCCGGCCCATGGGGCCTGCGCACTGCAGCATGGCGGCCTCCCCGAGCCTGGGCACGCGCCCCACTCCGCTGCCGCCGCTGCTGCACTGGGCCCGGTCCGGGGCTGGGGGCAGCCCGCGCTGGGCTCCCGCTGTGGGCCGGGGAGCCAATGCCCCCCACATGGGGCCCGGCGGCCGGCCCACACAGGCCCCGGTCCCCCCGACCGGCCCCGAGGGCCGCACGGACCCTCGGCCCCAGCGCGGGCAAGCGGGGAGCCGACCACGGGGGAAGGGAGGGAAGAGCGAGGCGGTGAGGCCTTCCGCTCCCAGGACCTCCCCCGTGGTCGGTCGCCGCCAGGCCCCCACCCCTCGGCCCGCCGCCGGCCACCACGCAGCCGGTCCGGAGACTCGGACCCGCTCCGGGGAGGCCAGGCCCTACGGCGGGCGCGGAGGGATCTCAGAGCCGGGCGGTCAGACTCCTCCCCCCGCACCGCCCGGAGAGGCGGTGCGCCTTTCATTATCTCATTTAGTAGTTATAGCAATCTTTTGTCCAAAGTAGGAAAGATAACTTTGTTAGGCCTTTTTTTACAAATGACTTTTTTAAAAAAATATATATTTTATTGATTTTTTATAGAGAGCAAGGGAGAGGGATAGAGGGTCTATCGATGAGAGAGAAACATTGACCAGCTGCCTCCTGCACACCTCCTACTGGGGATGTGCCCGCAACCAAGGTACATGCCCTTGACCGGAATCGAACCTGGGACCCTTCAGTCCGCAGGTCGACGCTCTATCCACTGAGCCAAACTGGTTTGGCTACAAATGACTCTTATGGAAAGGTTACTGAGTGGGCCCAAAAGGACCAAACACGGGCCAGAACACACTTGATTTGTTTTGTTTTTAGTCCAGTGGCCTTTTCATGTTCAACTACATATCCTAGTGGTACTAGAGAGGTTTTAATTTTTCAGTTGTGTTTGGGATATACGACAGTTAAATCTTCAATTGTTTAGTACAGAAAGTATCAATTGAGGATGGGAGAGAAATAAAGATGTTAAATAGTTGGGCAAGTCTGCATGTAAAATCTGGGAGTGAGGGGTGTACTTTCCATTAAAATTAAAAAAAAATCTGACTCCCTACTTTGATCCGGACTCTGCTAGGTGCAAAGTTACAAAATGTTTAAGACTAGATCCTGTCTTTGAGGGACCTTCTGACTAGGGGACAGGTCACAAATCTAGTGATCTGACTTCTGAAGCATTGATTAGGATTTACATGGGTAGGTATTCAGAGGAAGGGTCATTCAGATAGTAAAATCAAAAGAGGAGGCAAAAAGGCAGGCAAATGATGGTCTTTTGAGCATTAAAGGAGCCGCCAAAGTTTTAGTTTGATATACAAAATGTTCTTTTTTCTTTGTTTCTTGTTAGGTAAAATATTCACCATTAATGTGTTTGAAACCGGGAACTAAATTGACTTTTTTTTTTTTTTTAGCTGTTATTCCTATACCTGCCCCCTTTTAAAGTTTAGAATCTATCGCTTAGGGGCCACACTATAAGGTAGAAAAACTTTTTCTAATAAAAAGTAATATAGCCGAACCGGTTTGGCTCAGTGGATAGAGCGTCGGCCTGCGGACTGAAGGGTCCCGGGTTCGATTCCGGTCAAGGGCATGCACCTTGGTTGCGGGCACATCCCCAGTAGGGGGCGTGCAGGAGGCAGCTGATGGATCTTTCTCATTGATATTTCTAACTCTCCCTCCCCCTTCCTCTCTGTAAAAAAAACAATAAAATATATTTTTAAAAAAGTAATATAAGCACTATACAGCGGTGACACACTGAACAGTGAAATAAACCCTAAGCTCGTTTTAACACAACAGGCCATCAGAGCACTCGGGGTTTGAGCCAAGACAACCAACGCCACTAACTGGCCGTGATCTTGGGCAATCACTTCTCAGGCTGCCTCCCATTCTGTCGTTAAGATAAATATGACCCAAAAGGCCCACCTCACAGAGTTTTGTGAGGGTGACTTAATGCCAGTGAAAGCATTTCCTCTACCACACCTAAGGTGCTTTTGTTACTTCCGGGGTTCCTTCCAGTCTTGCCATTTTGAGATTTGGTGCCTCACAACCCAAAGGCCTAAATAAGGCATCACCACGAAAGCCAGACGGTCTTTCCCCACATTCATCCACATCCCTCACGGGTGGGTGCAGCTTCTGTAGAGTGAGGTCTTGCAGCTGAAGTCACCCAGTCCTGAAGGCCAGGAAAGGGGGACGGAAAGCTCTGGTTTCAGGCAGGGGGGGACAAAAAAGGAAAAAAAGAGAGCAAGCCAAGAAGAGACCATTACAGACAATGCCCCACGCGCAGGCGCAGTGGGCGCCCCGCGCCTCCCCCGCCTACGGGAGGGGGCGGACCGCGACGTGCACACGTCAGGCGCGCTGACGTTCGCGTAGCGTGCGCTGCCCGCCAGCGTCCGTAGCTGATTGGCTGTGCGTCAAGCTATGCGCTTCAGGGGGGCGGGGCTTCCGCCTGGCGGGGCTGTGCGCGCTCATCCGCGCCAGCTAACTCTTTTCTAGGTGCTCGCTCTCTCGTTAGGCACATGCACGCGTAGCCATCGAGGCAGTTCCGTCCCGTTTACCAAAGCATCTTCCCTTTGGTTACACCAGCTCTGGCTTAGGGAGGTGACTCGGTCATGTCGAACTCGCGGCCCAGGCCCCGCCGCGGCGCCGGGAGTGGCGCCCGGGCAGCCGGGCGGGACGAGCTGGTGTCGCGGTCCTTGCAGAGCGCCGAGCACTGCATGCGCGCCCAGGACTTCGGCACCGCTTACGCCCACTACCTCCTCGTGCTCAGCCTGGCGCCGGAGCTGAAAGACGACGTGAAGGTGAGGAGAGCCCTTCTTTCTCCCACTTGCTGGCAGGTCCTCTGTTCTCCGAAGAGTAAATACAGACATAAATAAATTGGGAGAAGGGGGCTAGGTTGGTTGCTGTTGCTATTTACTGTTCAGCCTGGACTTCTTTTGTTAACACCGACAGCTAGCCCATCAGAAAATCCTGTCTGCTCCACCTTCAAAATAGATCCAGAATCTTACCGCTTGTCACCACCTTTGCTACCCTGGTGGAAGCCTCAGTCATCTGCAGACTTGGAATAGGCTTGCAACTAGGCTCTGTCCTGCGGTTTACCCCTATGAAGCCAGCGACAGGCGTGAGCTTTACAAAACAGAAGTCAGATGACATCACTTTTCTAATTAAAAATTTCCTTCTCGCTCAGATTCCCAAGGCTCTATTGCAAATGAGGCCTCTGGTGATCACCTCCCATTTCCTATGTTGAATTCTAGCATGTCCCTGCTTCAGGGCCTTTGCACTGGTGCCCACTGTATACAGGAGGAATGTTATGGGTTTCTGTGGTTGGATACATTTTGGAATTAGCCTAAAGTATTCATTTGATGATGCATTTTTTTAGATTTGGTTATCAGATTATTTGTGGCAGTTATTCTATTGAAATGCGGTACATTTTTCCAAGTTATTTTAGAATTTATATTTGCAAAAGGGATTTAATTTTGCTTCAGTTTTCAGCCTCAAACGACTTTCCTTTATTTCACTCAGGGTTTCTCAACTTCAGTACTACTGACATTTTGGGTGGCATAGTTCTTTGTTGTGGAGGCCTGTCCTGTGTACTGCAGCATGTTTAACAACAACCCTGACCTCCATCCAATAGATACCAGTTTGTAGTTCACATAAATTTAGTGTGAATTTTAGGACCAGCTGGCTTAAAGGAGGGGAAGATGATATGTTTAGATACAGTTTGCTTTTCTAGGTAGCAGTGGAATAATGGGTCATTTCGAGTGCATTTCCTCTATTCTTTGTTCCTTAGTTTCCTCTTGTAAAACTGGGACATTATCTTTTTACTAGATATTTAATGTGTATGAAAAGTACATCTAAAATTCATATTTCAATGCCTGGCATTCAGTAACTAGCTCTGTTTTCTGCAGAACAAAATTGTGTTTCTTTGGGCTTTTGAAAAATACCAGTCTCTTTACACTTTTTTCCTGTTACTCCCCATACCCACACTTCAGCCACACCAACCTTAACCTATTGATTCTCTAATCCATTTCATATAATCTGTGCTTTTCCCCCCCATCACACCCTAGACTCTTCTTCCTTATATTCTTGGCTCTCTAGTAAACTTCATTAGAATTCAGTTTCAGGTATTAACTCTTCTGTAAAAAATATGTGAAGATGATGTAAAATGTGTTCATGTTAAAGCTGGCATGACTAAAGCCTTCTCTCTTTCCACTGTGTTGCAGTGTGGAGACTGGAGGGAAATGTAATCGGAGGGAGGGTGACAGTCTAGCAAGTGGTTAAAGGGCCAGATTATGTTGTAACACTGGGATTGGAGAGGAGGTGACAGGTGTGAAGACATTGAGAGAGAACAGGCTGGGTTTGAAACTAATTGTATTGGAGTTAAGGTAGCATTATGACTAAATGGTTTTTGGTCAGGTGGTACCTTAACCTTATATCCTGTGTGAGAGGAATATGATGGATTCGTGTAGAACATTTTGAATTTTTTTCAAAATTGTATGTTAAAAATGCTCTCTACAAGGCCTCTGTGGGGATTGGAACAGGATTTATGTTGTTCATGCTATTCTTTGCACACTGATTGTCCAGGAAATATTTGAGTTGAGCTGAATTTGAGGTGACGAAGGGTGCAATCCCTGGTTGAGATGACTGGTAGGAAGTTATGAAGCTGAGGTTCAGAAGAGCGTCAGGATTGGAGATGGCAGATGTAGCATCTGTCAACACACAGGTGATAGTTAATGCACTGGGGATGGATGAGAAAAGAGAAGGCCAAAGACAAACTCCCCAAACACAGAAGCCCACAAGAAAGAGGTAGGTGGCCGAAACCGGTTTGGCTCAGTGGATAGAGCGTCAGCCTGCGGACTGAAAGGTCCCAGGTTCGGTTCCGGTCAAGGGCATGTGCCTGGGTTGCGGGCACATCCCCAGTGGGAGATGTGCAGGAGGTGGCTGATCGATGTTTCTCTGTCATCGATGTTTCTAACTATCTCTCTCCCTTCCTCTCTGTAAAAAATCAATAAAATATATTAAAAAAAAAAAAAAGAGAGGCAGGTGGAGAATGTGAAATTGCAGCTAAGGGTGGAGAGAATTTAGAGGTCAAGCTGTCTAATTTACTACCACGAAATGGTAAAATTTATTCATTTATGCATTTGTTTAGCAAACAGTGCCTTTTAGAGATAATTAAAATTTAAGATGATAGTTAAGTTTTACTCTCTGGGGAATCTTCAACATGTGTTCTATTGTCGTTCCTCATTTTTGTTATTGACTAATTTGCCATTTTCTCTTCTGTAAAGGAAACTTTCCAGTATACGCTCTTCAGATGGGCTGAAGAGCTTGATGCCCTCAGTAGAACACAAGACTTACTTGGTTGCTATGAGCAAGCCCTGGAACTGTTTCCTGATGATGAAGTGATTTGCAATAGTATGGGGGAGCATCTCTTCAGGTGTGTAGTGATTTCAGATTACTTGTTAAGAATTATTCTGTATCACCCGGATCAGGGATAAATTGTAAAGTAATTTGAACAGGGAAAGTTTAATATAAAGAATTATTAACTATAACAGGGTAGAGTAAAGAGGGATTAGCTAATAAGCTATAAAGAGAACTCAGAAAAATATAGGAATAGCAGACATAATAGGTGATAACAGAGCAGTTTTAATACAGTTATCACATAATGTATAATAGCCACTGTCCCTAAGGCTGAGGTGAGTATCAGGGAAGTGTCCCCCCACTAAGCTGAGATCCAGACCTTGCGGAGCGGATGTAGCGTGGTTCCCAGATGGCAGAGAAGTTCTGTGATGCTTTGCCAGGGAACTTGTAAATCTGTTCTCTGGAACTTGCCAAAATTTGCCATTAGAATTTCTGTCTACTCTCCTTAGAAACTTTATAATTAGGACTGATAAAAATACCAGAAATTTTTGTTTTGGATTTGTTTTAATAAATCTGGTTTCACTTCTTGGCTCTGCTCATCTGGTCACATTAAGTTTTATTTTTCTATGAAAAATTCTATATAAGAAATACCTGTGTCAGGCATTATTAGTCAGCCTCAGTAATGTAACTATAGTCTTAGTCGAAATGGCTGGTGGAGTGAAATGAGTACTCCTTTAAGAGACAAATATTTGATAGTTCCTAGTTGTAGAGTATGATAGTAATTAGGAAAATAAGACAGATTGTCAACTGTGGCTTGTTTGTTTACACTGACAGCTAACCTGATTCTGATACACAGACTCCATCTCTACAAATTAGCAGCCAACTCTCCATTTAAATGAAATTTAATTTAAAAAGATTTTTAAGCAACTCTTCAAATTAGTTGGAAATCTACATTTTAGGTTCAAAGTTTTCTGTAGTTCTTTAGTTTATGCAAGTAGAATTACTTTATAGGACTCCATTATATTTCCAGATTACACACATATAATGATCATAACATAATAAGACTTAAGTTTTAGAATAAACTCAATTTAACAGACAATTTGAGTGCTACACTTCTACACTTTTGGCAGATTGTAACTGTTGGTGAACTATTTTTGAAATAAAAAAAACAACTTGGTGTTAATTTGCTTCAGGGGAGATGTAAAACTATGCAACATTTTGAATTTAGACAATGTCAATTCAGAATTTGTGATAATGTGAATGTGGCTTTTGATGTATAGTTTACCTTTGTTCTTTAGGACAGGGGTTCTTAGCTTTTGTTCCAATCTATTTTTCTTATCAAAACAGTGTATAGCCCTAGCTGGTTTGGCTCAGTGGATAGAGCGTCGGCCTGCGGACTGAAGGGTCCCGGGTTCGATTCCAGTCAAGGGCATGTACCTTGGTTGCGGGCACATCCCCAGCGGTAGGCAGCTGATCGATGTTTCTCTCTCATCAATGTTTTTAACTCTTTATCCCTCTCCCTTCCTCTCTGTAAAAAAACCAATAAAATATATTTAAAAAAACAAACAAACAAAAAAACAGTGTATAACTTACTCCCCACCAAAGGAATCACTTTTCCAGGAGAAAAAGATTTCCAAAGTAAATGATAGCTTCCTTTCCTGATATTTGTGAGATAAAGTTGGTGTCTGGAGTGTCTCCTTGTGTTAGCCAGTCAGATTTAAGATACATTAAATTGCTAGTCAGGGAAATAATGTTTTTTTCTAGTTAAAAGAAAAAAGGCATTTTTATAGTTCATTGGTGTTATTGGGACACATGAGTGTTTCCGTAAAAGATGTACTTTGAGTGGATCATGTATTTTTTAGATTAGCATTGCAGTTTAAGAAAACTGAATTATACATTAAGGGTCAAGCCTAAGGGAAATGCAAACCCAGGAAATGATTAGATGCAGGCTTGGCATTGATTTAACAGATCGTTCAAATTTTGAAATTTTAAAATATCCATTGCTAAGTTGGTTTCTTGACAAATAATGGTTACTTACGGTCTATTTTTTGCATTGTACTGTATGCTTTGGCGGTTGCAGAATAAGAATAAGACAGCTCTGTCTTCACGATACTTAAAGATAACATGAGTAACTTCATTTAATGTAGGGCGATTGCCTTTTGTTAGAGTGCAGTTTCCTGTTTGGAGTTCCCTTTTCTTGCTTAAATCATACAGTGAATAGTCTGATTCCGTTTCTTTTTTAAAAAAATATGTATTTTTATTAATTTCAGAGAGGAAGGAAGAGGGAGAGAGAGATAGCAACATCAGTGATGAGAGAGAATCATTGATTGGCTGCCCTCTGTATGCTCCCCACTGGGGATCGAGCCTGCAACCTGGGCATGTGCCCTTAACCGGAATAGAACCTGGGACCTTTTAGTCCACAGGTTGACTCTCTATCCACTGAGCCAAACTGGCTAGGGCTGATTCTGTTTCTTTCAAGTTGATAGAATGCTTCAAGGTGCTTGTGAAGAAATCTGAGTGTAAAAGGGTTCTACTAGCTCAGTTCTCTTCAGTGTGTGGACCACACACTGGTACTGATCCACAAATTACCAGTCAATGACAGATTAATACAAAAATTGAGAGTAAGCCTTTAGGAATTTAAATCCAAGCATTTAATCAGGGAACGTGCTTGTTGAAAAGACTTTGGACTAGTTGAGTGTTGCTGAAATACTAGTCATGTGCAGTACAACTATCCTATACAATGAAAGCCTAATATGCTAAGTGTCCGGTCATCCAGTCGGCCGTTCAGTCGAAGAGTAATATGCTAATGATATGCTAAGGCCACTCACTCAACTGCTCACTATGACGTGTACTGACAACCAGGGGGCAGACAGTCAACCGGTCAACCAGTTTCTATGACGTGCACTGACCACCAGGGGGAAGACGTTCTGACCAGTAGGTGAGCTTGCTGCTGTGGTCCGGCAGATCGGGATTGAGTGAGATGGGCCAGACACGCCCTGGAGCCCTCCTGCGTCCCTCCCCAGTCCTAATTGTGCACTGGTGGGGTCCCTTGGCCTGGCCTGCGCCCTCTCGCAATCTGGGACCCCTCGGGAGATGTCGGAGAGCCGGTTTCAGCCTGATCCCACAGGCCAGGCCAAGGAACTCCACTGGTGCACGAATTCGTGAACCAGGCCTCTAGTTGGTTTATAAAGGATTAGGTACTTCAAAAGGGGTGGAACTGTCTATCTTTATTAGATAGATAGTTTAAGAAACTATAATAGTTCTGGATGGTTTGATAGTTTTTTCCCTTTCTCTTCTATTTCTTATTTAATCACATTGAATTCAGTTGTAATTTTTTGGGTGACTCGCCTTTGATTTTTTCCAAAACATTTAGCTTAGTGTTCTTAGAAACAGTGGCTCTTTTTATTGCAGTCATATTTATTTCATTTCTGTAATCTTTAAGTAAAATATGTAATGATGGTAACAAGTACAACCGGTATAAACTGGTCTGGCAGCAAATTCAACTGACTCTTGATGACCATTCAACTCAGTTGCTGTGAGAAATGGTATGTAGGCAGCCCAGAGAGGAGCCTACTAGCCATAGATATTAGTACCTTTTTACAGAGAGAATGGCTTTTAGAAAGCACTGGTGTTCTGTTAGGTTGGTTAAATGAAGGATGACTTTGAGCGCTTCTACTATACATGGTACAATAGTAATTTAGAGTTAAGCACTTGTTAGGGTCCTGGAATGCATAAATATAATAGGGGTTCAGAAAAGAAAGAAGTGATGAAGGATTGCAATTCTCACTGAAGACTTCCCAGAGGAGATGACACTTGGGTTGAGTAGGATTTGATGTGCTGGTGAGGTGAGGGATTCTCAGGCCAGATGAGTGACATGGATGAAGGCACTGTAATTGATAGCCTAGAGTTAAATTTTTTGTCTGCCATTTTTTACTCTAGAATGGGCTTTAGAGATGAAGCAGCTGGATATTTTCATAAAGCAGTGAAGCTAAACCCTGATTTCAGTGATGCGAAGGAGAACTTTTATCGTGTTGCAAATTGGTTGGTGGAACGTTGGCACTTTATCATGCTTAATGACACCAAAAGGAATACGATTTATAATGCAGCAATCCAAAAGGCAGTTTGTTTGGGATCCAAAAGTGTTTTGGATATTGGAGCAGGAACTGGAATACTAAGGTTTGTTGTACTTGTGTTTTAATTACATATGCATGTATACTAATGTAAATGAAAGATTTACCAAATATGGAATATTTACCTGTGGAATTTAAAAATAGAGTTTAATTTATTTCTCATAATCTTATTATGACTATTCATACAACTATTATATTTTTCACTGTAACTTTTGCTTTATCAAGAACTGGACTTAACTACTAAGAAAAATTTGGGGTTATTGGAATTTTGAATAATGAATTTCAGTAGTATTTTTATATTAATACTCTGGTTGAATCTAGTTATTTAACTCTATTAGTATTCTTCATGCCTGTTTTGTTTTCTTAATCTGCTGGACATCATGATTTATTGTATGATTTATTTCTTGAAAAGAATATTAATTCATTTTTTAATTTGGAATGAATAATGGTTGTGTTAAAGAATAAAAAGAAAGCCCATGTTTAAGTATCACAATTCCACTAATACTTGAAAAAAGACAGTGAATTATTATTTTTTTTGATGGAGCACTTTTCCCCTTGTAGTATGTTTGCTAAAAGAGCTGGAGCGCACTCGGTGTATGCCTGTGAGTTATCCCAGACCATGTACGAACTTGCCTGTGATGTAGTGGCAGCGAACAAGATGGAAGCAGGAATCAAACTCTTACATATGAAGTCGCTTGAGATAGAAGTTCCAAAACACATTCCCGAAAGGTATTATAATGTGAACTAATTTTAGTATTTATAATCCACTATTTTTTAAAAAGTAAGATATTTGCGTTTCTGGTTTCTATTCCAAACAAAAATGCTAAAACCCTTATACTATAAAGTTATGGATATAGGATAGTTTAGCATAGGATGGTTTTCATAGTAAGGTCATATTCTTTTGCTGTTCTTGTTGTTAATCCTCACCTGAGGATATTTTTCCCATTGCTTTTCAGAGAGTGGAACGGAAGGAGGGCGGCGGAGAGAGAGAAAGAGAGAGAAACATTGATGTGAGAGAGACACATCAATTGGTTGCCTCCTGCACACCTTGACCTGGGGTGGGGAGCCAACCCGCAACCCAGGTACATGCCCTTAACTGGGAATCGAACCTGTGACCCTTTATTGTGCCATCTAATGCTCTACCCACTGAGAAACACAGGGCAGGGCCATAAGGTCATTGATTTCATAGAGGAAGGGAGAGGGAGGATAGATAGAAACATCAATGAGAAGAGAATCATTGATTGGCTGCCTCCTGCACAGGGAGATCAAGCCTGCAACCCGGGCATGTGTCCTTGACCGGACTCGAACCTGGGACCCTTCAGTCCGCAGACTGATGCTCCAACCACTGAGCCAAACCAGCTAGGGCAGGTCATATTCTTGATAATAAATATTTAAAGATCTTGAGAAAAATTTGTGGTAAGGGACTTAATAAATGAACTTGACCTTTAGCAAGTTACTGTACCTTTGTTAATTTTAGTGTTCTAGTTGTAAAAATGGATTAATAACTCCTATGTAGTCAATAACTTTAAAAATTCTACTCTAAAATAATATATGAGTTAATCAACCTTGGTGGACTTATTACATTTTGTGCAAGAGGTGGCTCAGGTGCAGGCTGCGAGTGAGAGCGGGGCTGGCGCCAGCAGCAGGTGCGAGCGCCGGGCAGGACCATGGCACGTGGGAGCAAAGAATTTTCAGTAACCACCAGAGGCTCACCCCGATAACAGCGACCAATACCCCGCCTTGGTCTGGCGCCCCTGCTCACCTGCTCCACCATCCAGCCACGGTCAATGCCTGCTATGTTCCGCACATGCCCCCCTGGTGGTCAGTGCATGTCATAGCGACCGATTGTTCCGGTTGTTCCATTGTTCTATTTGCATGTTAGCCTTTTATTACATAGGATTCTTATCATTTGGACTATGATTTTATTTTTTTAAATATATTTTATTGATATTTTTAGAGAGAGGAAATGGAGAGAGATAGAGAGTCAGAAATATTGATGAGAGAGAAACATTGATCAGTTGCCTCCTGCACATCTCCTACTGGTACATGCAACCCAGGTACATGCCCTTGACCGGAATCGAACCTGGAACCCTTCAGTCTGCAGGCCAACGCTCTATCCACTGAGCCAAACCGGTTTCGGCAGGACTATGATTTTAAAACGTCTTCTTTCATATATGTATAATAACGTTTATATTTACATAGTACTTACAAAGAAGTACTATTAGATTGTTGAAACAGATAATTATACCCATTTTATAGAAACAGTGTCCTGAATTGTCTTAGCCTGCTCAGGCCACTGTAACAAAATACTGCAGGCTATATGGCTTAAACAACAAACATTTATTTTCTCATAGTTCTGGAGGCTAGAAGTCCATGATCAAAGGGTGCTAGTGAGAGTTCTTTTTCTAGCTTGCAGATGGCTGATGGCTGCTTTCCTGCTGTGTTCCCAAATGGCCTTTTTCTGTGCATGTGAGGAGAGGGAGAGATCATTGGTGTCTCTTTCAGTTTTATAAGAATACCAGTTCTATCCACCTTAATGATCTCATTTAACCTTAATTCCCTCCTAAAGACTTTCTCTCCAAATACAGTCACATTGTAGGTTAGGACTTATATGAATTTTGGTGGTACACAGTTCAGTCCATAGCATGAATCAGAGTTATTTACATTTTATTTCCCTGGTTGGTATGGCTTAGTTGGTTGTAGCATCGTTCTGTACACCAAAAGGTGGTGGGCTCGATTCCGTCAGGGCACATACCCAGGTTTAGGATTGCATCCCCTGTTGCAGCATGTGTTGGAGGCAACCAGTCGATGTTTCTCTCTCTCCCTTCATCTCTCTAAACAATAATAATAATAATAATAATAATAATAATAATAATAGTAAATAAATTTTTCTCACAGATAGTGTTGTAGAAGGATCCAATACAGATTCTATTATTAATTTGTTTTGACCTTGAACAAATCTAGAGATTTATGATGTTGGACTAAATGTTTGCAATACCTTCTACTTTGTAAATGCATGTAATTATAAGTACTGAAAATTTGTGTATATATAAAATATTGTGTCTAGGCATTGTGGGGGATACTAAAGTTGTTCTTTTTCTTCAAGGCACCTATAATCTAGATAGGAAGATAAGGAATAGTCAGAAAAATTTTTCTTTTTTTTTTTTTTTTTACCTTCTAATTACACTGAATGATACAATAAATTCTAAAGAAGTTTAGAGAAGGGAGAAAAAAATCATTTTGGTGTGTCTTTGGATGAAAATTTCTAGAAAGAAAAAATGAATGATGATCAGAGTTCTGTGGATTAGACTTTTGTGAAAACTCACAGGTAGTGGGTAAAAAGCAAGAGAAGTAACAGGAGAGGCACAATCAACATGTAAGCGGTAAACATGGATAATGAGGGTAGAGAAGGATTTTGAGAGGCAGGGCTTCTCACCTGCATTGAATATTATTTGTAGATCAAGGAAAATGAAAACTGAGAAAGATTATTTATTTGGATAAGTAGGGGAGTCTTGATGATGCACAGTGTTTTTATGTAGTGTTGTGCATAGAAGTCCAATTAGTCGGCATTAAGGAGAGGGACTGGTAACAATAATGGGTATGAGCAGCTCTTAAGGATTTCCAGTGGTTCTCAACCTTCTGGCCCTTTAAATACAGTTCCTCATGTTGTGACCCAACCATAAAATTATTTTCGTTGCTACTTCATAACTGTAATGTTGCTACTGTTATGAATCGTAAAGTAAATATCTGATATGCAGGATGGTCTTAGGCGACCCCTGTGAAAAGGTCGTTCAACCGCCAAAGGGGTCGAGACCCACAGGTTGAAAACGGCTGATTTAGGCAATGAAAATAGTCTGAGGGGGCAGCAGAGTCAACTGCAGGTTGTGCCACCCTCCCCCGCCCCCAAGAAGTTAGTGGAATACAGAGGAGCCTGAGGAACATTAGAGTCAAGTTCTTCACATTTCAAGAGTAAATATTAAAAATGAAATGTGTTAGGAAATTTTACTTGTGGACTGTTTCTGTAATATACTCTTCATTTTTTTTCTCAGCTTTGACATCTTTATATAAAAGCATGATATTTTACTTACATGTATTTTTAAAAAATCATTCTGTAGAGTGTCCCTAGTTGTAACAGAAACTGTCGATGCAGGTTTATTTGGAGAAGGAATTGTGGAGAGTTTGATTCATGCATGGGAGCATTTACTTTTGCAGCCAAAGGTAAGCAGCATGAAATTAAGTAAATTTGATATAGAATTCATTATCTTAACAGATATTCATTGAGCCCCTATCACAAAGAAATCTATAAAAAATACACCCCACAAACACTTACTAACATAATGCAGTGTATACTTGTATACCCAAATGGGGTATACAGGCAAAAAGGAATTCATAGGAATTGAGATTGTATTGTGAAAGGACTGACTGACTATTGAATTCTTGAGTGAGATTGAGAAAGGAAGAACTTTCAGTCTCACAACCCTCACTGCTTGAAATTTTGGCAAATTATTGAGAGTTTAGAAATAACTGTCTTGGTATGGTTTTAAGGCACTAGTTTGACCCAGGTGACTAATTAACTCTTGTAATTGCCGAATTATATTTTGCTTTAAAATCCTTTACAGTGGCCTACAAATTGTAGATTCGGTTTATATAATATGTATTATGAACAAAATGATTTTAATATGTAATAAGAATTCACTACTTACAGAAAGTGGTTTGGATTTAAAATAACTAATTAAAGGTTGAAAAGAAGAGCAGTTTGTTTTTCAAGTTAGGTAATGGTCATTTTGGTTTCTCAAGTCAATATCCAGTAGTTTTTTGCCGTATGCATACTTATACCCTTATTACTCACCCTCCCTCCTTCCCTTCCTGTTTGTATTGTTAAAAAAATGTATATATAATATATATAAGTACATACGTAGAGCAATGAAAATAAACTTTGAAGTAAAAAAACATAACCTGCTTATTCTTACCTATTGTTCTTTAGTTTTCTATTAATTTTTAGATGTTGTCATTATATATTTTTGCATAAATGTAACTGAATCTGATTGTTATATTTTTAGACCAAAGGTGAAAATGGTAACTGTGGAAAGTATGGGAAAGTTATACCAGCAAGTGCTGTTATATTTGGCATGGCAGTAGAATGTGCAGAGATAAGAAGACATCATAGGTAAGTGATTATTGAAATAGCAATTACTTAAGAAATTATAATTTAAAGGATTGACTATACTTTAAAGGTTAATGAATATTTATTTGAAAGAGAATTTGTAGTTTTCTGACCTTTAAATTCATGATGTTTATTCAGATCTTTTTTTTTTTTTTTTTAAATATATTTTATTGAGTTTTTACAGAGAGGAAAGGAGAGAGATAGAGAGTTAGATACATCGATGAGAGAGAAACATCGATCAGCTGCCTCCTGCACACTCCCCACTGGGGATGTGCCCGCAACCAAGGTACATGCCCTTGACCGGAATCGAACCTGGGACCTTTCAGTCCGCAAGCCGACGCTCTATCCACTGAGCCAAACCGGTTTCGGCTTTATTCAGATCTTAATTTTCTTTTTGAATTTTTTAAAACTTAGGATTCTAGGATTAAAACCAGCTTCAATTTCCTAGTGGAAAATTAATTTTGATACAACTTATATCCTTTTCCTATGTGATAGATTCACATAGGAAAATATTAAGTTCACTGATTTTAGATGAAAGTAAAGTAAAAATTTCCAACATGAAAATAATTTACTTTATTTCTCTCATTCATTCTTAATAACTTTATTAATAGTAAATCTGTTGTGATTGAGGTGAATGAAATTTAAGGATCTTTCTACCCATGAGATTTTAAGATTTACTTATCAACTATGATAAAAAGGTTTTTTTAGTTAAAGAAGTTTCTTGTTTACATGTTCTTGAGCATCGTGAATGTTTTATTTTGCTAAAATGTTGATCTGTATTTTCTGAGGACTTTTTAAGGAGCCCCCCCCCCCTTCCAATTACTTATTAGTAGTAAATGTAACATACAAATATTTTAGGAAATACTGATGGGTAAAAGAATAATCATCCTGCCCTTGGCCCATGTGGCTCAGTTGGTTGGGTGTCATCCTGTGCACCTAAAGGTTGCCAGTTCAATTTCTGGTCAGGGCTCATGCCTGGGTTGGGGCTCAATCCCTGGAGAGGGTGTGCAGGAAGCAGCCAATTGATGTTTCTCACAGTGATGTTTCTCTCTCTTCCTTCCTCTCCATTCCCCTTGCTCTAAAAATCAGTTGGAAAAAAATCCTAAAGAAAAAAATCATCCAGATAACTATTGTCCATCTTTATTATATATTCTTCCTTATACTTTTCTATGCATATTACAGGTGATATGTAAAAAATACGTAGTGATTGGTAGGGCACAGTGCACTGACCACATAGATAGTGGCCTTAATCAGAACATTGGCTGAATTAGAGTATACTGGTTGAATGTTAGCTCTGTGTAAGTAAATGTGTGTGTGTGTGTAAATTATATTTTGTTTTCAAAGTATCAGTAAATATATTTGCTTTTTCTTTGTTTATTGTCCATTTGGTTATGCTCTTTTGTGAAGTGTTTAAGTCTTTTGTCAATTTCAGTTTTTCTTTTATTAATTTGTAGGAATTTAAAAATATATTTTGGATAGGAACCCTTGGCTTGACTATTTTCTATCTTACTGGGTACCTTTTTTTTTTAAAATCGTCACCCGAGGATATTTTTTTCATTGATATTTTAGAGAGAATGGACGGGGAGGGAAGGGGAGAGAGAGAGAAACATTGATGTGAGAGAGACACATCTATTGGTTGCCTCCTGCATGCATCCCCTGACAGTGGTCAGGGATCGAACTTACAACAAGGTATGTGCTCTTGACCTGGAATTGAACCCATGACCCTTCAGTCCAGAGGCCAACACTCTAACCACTGAGAAGCTAGGGTTGGGTATCATTTGATGGGCAGAAGTTCTTAATTGTAATGTAGACCCATTATGTTTTCCTTTATAGTTAGTGATTATGTATATAATTATGTTTAGGAAAACTTTGTCTCTGAAGTTTTGTTTTATTTTTATGTTTATTTTTGATGGATCCAATACTAGATGATGCTACTTGATTCTAAAAAAGAACCTCATCTTTTTTCCCCCTCTCTTATCTCCTCTTTCACCAGGGTGGGCATTAAGGACATTGCTGGGATCTGTTTGCCAACAAATGTGAAATTTCAGAGTCCAACTTATTCTTCTGTAGATACCGAAGAAACAGTTGAACCTTATACAACTGAAAAGATGAGTCGAATTCCTGGTGGATATTTGGCTTTGACAGAGTGCTTTGAAATTATGACAGTAGATTTCAATAATATTCAGGTAAAAAAAAAAGTTCAATTACTGTTTTGAGCATTAAACTTTATCTGTTGTTTAAAATAATTAATACATAGGACAGTCTTATTTTCGTTTGCATGGGATTCCATTTAAAGAAAATGATTAAATGGTAACCAGAATTCCCTCCTGAAATTATTCACTTTAAAAAAAAGAGATAAGAAATTCCTAACATTTGTTGGGAATGTCTAATATGCCAGGTGTTTTCACATGTGTTCTTAGGTTGCTCAGGCAAGAATCTTGTAATATGGTTGTACTTATCTGTGTGCTATACAGATGAAAGAACTGTTGCTTACATTAACGTTCCCCAAATTACGCAGCATGTGAATGTAGGGGCAGGAGTTCTATCCTAGATGTTTCTGATTTTTCTTAGTGTTTTGCTGCCATTTCAAATTAATAGTTGACTCCTCCAAATGAATAGTAATCCACAACTCTGGATTGTATGATTTTTAGGGTGACTAGCCATCTCGGTTTGCCGAGGAGTAAGAAGTCCCTGAGATGTGGGACTTTTACTTTTAAAACTAGGATAGTGTTGTGTAAACCAGGACAAGTTGATCACCCCAGTGTCTCTATGTGTGTGTTACTGAGTGGTGGAAGGAAGTGAATATACAAAGAAAGTGCCCAAAGGAATCGAGAAAAGTAACAAAATCCTTCTCTGAAGCTCTTTAATTAAGGTTAAATGTTCAAGTATATACATTTCTTTAGATGAAACCTATCTGGGGACAGAAGACTTTGTGAGGGTTATTTTAGCCTAAGATTTTTATAATTTAATAAAAGCTTTCTCCTATTAATTGTTACCAGCTTTTTCTTGAAGTGATCTAGAGCTAAATGAACATTTTGGCATTGCTTACTAAGGCTGAGCTTCAAGAACATTTTTTTCCTGATATCACATAGAGAACAAGGTGATTACAGTTGCTAAGTACCCCGAAGCTATCCTTTTCTTAGTTCAAGCTTTTCTTATTTTAATTTTTCTTTGACACAATAAAAAATACATCTTATTAAGTCTTTAATTTTGAAAGTAATATCTGCCTGTTTAATACTTTAAAATAATACAGAAGAATAGAGAGCGCCGAATCCTAACCACTAGACCACCAGGGAGCGGTCAGAAGAATAGAAAGGAAAAAGAAAAAGTGTCTTTAAAAAAAAAAAATCTTAAGTCCTTCTTTCCCCAGGTTACTGGTTTCAAATGCATCTTTTCAGACTTGCTTTTCTATTCTACACACACACACACTCTCTCTCTCTCTCTCTTACACACTTTTAAAAAAACAAAACAATCTCTATTGCTTTGCCACTCACACTGCCTTCATTCAGCAATAAGGGAGGGGCAAAAGTAGGTTTGTAGTTCTTCATATGGAAAGTAATAATAATAAGTAATAATATCAGAATGAGCTCAGTGTTTCATGTACTCACACCTGTAAACCTACTTTGCCCCACCCTGTTTAGCATGGACTTCTTTCTATGTCAGTAATATGTATCTGTTTCCCTGTTTTTAATAGCTGCATGTATTCCACTGTGATACATCAGAGCTTCCCATCAGTGTGCCCTAAGTGGTTTCAGGAGTGCCAAGTTATCAAGTCCCCAGGGCCTATGGCCGGACTGAGTACTTGCAGAAATGGAAAGTGATACGATATTGGGATATGCAAATATTAAGTGTGTAAAATCCTTTTATATTTTTGTAGGAATTAAAAAGTCTTGCAACTAGAAAACCTGATAAAATTGGTGTTCCTGTTACTAAAGAAGGCATACTGGATGCCATTGTGGTTTGGTTTGTGCTCCAGCTTGATGATGAACATAGTTTGTGCACAAGTCCTGGTGAGGAGTCATGTTGGGAACAAGCTGTCTACCCCGTACATGACCTTGCAGGTATTACCTTGTCTAATTTTTTTTCTGTTCGTTTTCTTACACTTGTTGTTTTAATCCTCTAAGCATTTGAGGCATTGTCAAAAAATCACTTTGAAGTTTCTAGTCAAGGGAGACTGATGACAGCTCTGAGAATTTTCTTTTTCTATTTTAGAAGTAGCTTTAAATAATATATATGTAGGTTGATAAGAGAAACTAAAACACAACTCTTCTGCATACTATTCAAAAATATCTGTCATTGCCCTACTTGGTTTAGCTCAATGGATAGAGCATCAGTCTGTGGACTGAAGGATCCCGGGTTTGATTCCGGTCACAGGCACATGCCCGAGTTGCTCGATCCCCAGTAGGGGGTGTGCAGGAGGTAGCCTGTCAATGATTCTTTCTCATGATTGATATTTCTCTTCTCTCTCCTTAACTGTTCCTCTCTGAAATCAATAAAATATGTATTTTTAAAAAATCTATCATTAAATCATTTCTCCAGCAGTAGATAAGAGCAATGCTAGCCCATTTTTAATAAAACAGAAAAGTATTACTTTTTAAAAAAAATGTATTTTTATTGATTTTTTACAGAGAGGAAGGGAGAGGGATAGAGAGTCAGAAACATCGATGAGAGAGAAACATCGATCAGCTGCCTTCTGCATGCCCCCCCTACTGGGGATGTGCCTGCAACCAAGGTACATGCCCTTGACCGGAATCGAACCTGGGACCCT
Source organism: Myotis daubentonii (assembly GCF_963259705.1). NCBI lineage: Eukaryota > Metazoa > Chordata > Mammalia > Chiroptera > Vespertilionidae > Myotis > Myotis daubentonii. Next base: position 57,958,380 of record NC_081844.1, read on the forward strand.
TCGGTCCGTAGGCCAACGCTCTATCCACTGAGCCAAACTGGTCAGGGCAAAAAGTATTACTTTTAATGCAGGAGTTCTTACTGCTTACAGAACCTGATGGCATCTGCGGAGCCCCATGTCCTAGAAAGGCACACACTCATATAAGTACACAAGTTTGTAGTTTTAGAGAGCTCATGAATCTATGGACTTCTCTAAGGAAATTCTGTATTAAAGATACTTTTTGTATAGAAAATTTTTTGGACCAGCAATTTGATGGGTTTCAGTATATTTCACAGCAGTTGTAGTGCATAGAAAAATTCTGCTTTTTAAAGTGGTTACTTGTTTTTCCTAATAAAGGATCTGATTTGGCATAGTCATTGAGTCATGAAGTCAGCGCAGAGTTGTGGCTAGTATCGTGTTTTTAGACTCAGTTGTGTAGATTTGGATTCAGGTCTCAGCTCTGCTACTTTCTGACTCCCTGGCTGTCCTTGCTGGTTCTTTTTCAGAGCTTCTGGTATGACATGTGTAAAAATGGGATGCTGCTGCCTCCCTTGCAGGATTGTAGTAGGGATTAATAGAGATGATGGATGTAAAATGCTTACCATACTGATTGGCACTTAAATGATATTTTCTATTTGTGTTTATTTATTTTAAGCCTCTTACAGTAACTTAGACACATGGTCTTTTTGTTTTTAATCTTTCTTGGGAAAGGACATGTTTTAAATGTTTAAACACAAGAATAATAATTTGTATTTTCAACTGCTTTAGTGCTGATAAGAGACTGCAATTGTACATTCACATTTTAAAGTTTCATTAAGTGAAAACTAATGGAAAAGAGCATGACACAGTTTATTGTAGGACTTATTCTTTCCTTATATTTTAAAATATGCAAGATGGTTAAGAGATATTACTGATATGGTTCTAGTGAATACTGCTTTTCTTTTTTTTAAAAAAAATATATCTTACTGATTTTTTACAGAGTGGAAGGGAGAGGGATTGAGAGTTAGAAACATCGATGAGAGAGAAACATCCATCAGCTGCCTCCTGCACACTCCCTACTGGGTATGTGCCCACAACCAAGGTACAGGCTCTTGACTGGAATCAAACCGGGGACCCTTGAGTTCGCAGGCTGACGCTCTATCCACTGAGCCAAACCAATTAGGGCTGCTTTTGTTCTTTTAGAAATTACTTTTAGAGAAAAGAATAATGGCCCTTTAAGCTAACATAAGGTTTCGTATTAATCCCTTAATGTCATCTCTCTTTGTTATTGTCAGCTTCATTGCCAAAGAAAATTGAGAGTTCCCCGTAGCCCTTCCCACCTCCAGTTTGGGGACACAAAGGATATCTAATGATTGTAGGGAAAGCACTAAATACTGGTAGTTAAGGTCCAATAATGTAACTCTTGAATCTCTATATTAGACTGAGTTAATTGAATCTTTACGTTCAGTTATTTCCCTTTGTAAAGCTGAAGAGATTTTCCTAGGTTTTTTTTTTTTTTTTGTGTGTGTGTGTTTGTGTGTGTAGGAAATTAATAGATTGATTCACTTAATTCTATTATATTAATATATATAATCCTCCCTGTAGTGATTTAAAAAATGGGGAGGGTTGGTGGAATGGGAGGACAGATGTGTTTATGTGATCATAAGGCTAATAAACACTTGTATTCATCAATTATAATTATTTTCTTTCTTTCTTATGAAGACTACTGGATAAAGCCTGGGGACCATGTGATGATGGAAGTGTCTTGTCAGGATTGCTACTTAAGAGTCCAGAATATCAGTGTCTTCAGTTCGGAATATGAAATGGATGTTGGACAAAGTTCTACCAAGAATAAAGACTTGCTCTCTTTAGGAAATGAGGCTGACCTCTGTAGTGCCCTGGCTAACCTTCAGACCAGTAAACCAGATGCTGTGGAGCAGACATGTGTACTGGAATCCACAGAAATTGCTTTGCTTAATAACATTCCATATCATGAAGCCTTTAAAATGGCAATGAGGAAAGTGCTGTCTTCACTGACCCCAGAGAAGCTGTGCCAGGCCGTGGATGCCCACTGCCAGGACAGTGAGATGAGCTGTGGAAGTGGACAGAATGATTCTGAACAGAGTGCCTCGGAGCCTTTCTATGTGCTAGATGTGTCCGAAGGCTTCTCTGTTCTGCCTATAATCGCTGGCACATTGGGGCAGGTTAAACCTTACAGTTCTGTGGAGAAAGACCAGCATCGCATCACTCTGGACCTCATATCTGAAGCCAATCACTTTCCTAAGGAAACACTTGAGTTTTGGTTGAGACATGTGGAAGACGAATCTGCTGTGTTGCAAAGGCCCAAATCAGACAAGTTGTGGAGTATAATTATATTGGATGTCATTGAGCCATCTGGGCTCATACAGCAGGAAATAATGGAAAAAGCTGCAATATCCAGGTAAAACACAAAATATAACTGTTGGGGTTTTTTTTTTTTTTTTAACTTAAAATTTATGTGAATTCTTTTAGTTCTTTAATGGTATAACTGTACAAATGATTCATGATTTTGTATCTTCCTCAAGCATTGCTTTTCAGGACCTGTGACTTCAGACCTTTCTCTTTGTGTGCATGTAATTACTGACTTTCCCCTCAAAGGACCCCCTCCACCGTAGATGTGAAGAAGAGTGAACCTGCTTTGGGATTGGACTGCCTATATACTAGTATAATATGGGAAATAAGTAGAGATCTATAAAAATAGATATTCAAGGTAACTAAGAAAAAATCAAATTTCAGCTTGCTAATTTCCTTTTTTTTAAAAATTTATTTTATTGATCTTTTACAGAGAGGAAGGGAGAGGGATAGAGAGTTAGAAACATCGATTAGCTGCCTCCTGCACACTCCCCACTGGGGATGTGCCTGCAACCCAGGTACATGCCCCTGACCGGAATTGAACCCGAGACCCTTCAGTCCGCAAGCCGACGCTCTATCCACTGAGCAAAACTGGTCAGGCCAGCTTGCTAATTTCATAGAATGGTACCCTCTCGTGGCTATTTGGGGTTAAAATTTTATCGGGTTTAGTAAAGGCATAGATAGGAATTTTGTTAAGGGCTGTATAATTTTTTTTTTAAGCTGTATAATTTTGTTACGAGGTCTATAATTTTACCAATTCAGTTTTGCTGGAGATTCCAGCAGGTCATAAATGCAAGAAGTTCATCAAAAGGTTGATGGAACTTGAGGCTTCAGCAGGGCTGAATCATATTACCTGCTGCTGGAATAGCTGAAAGCATTTCCCCAAACCTGAAAATCTGCATATATTATTGTCTGCTGCCAGACAGCTGAGGGCAGTTCCCCCAATCTGATAATCTTACTGTTTACCAAACTTTACCTTTGAGATATATAATGTGTTAATAAAAAGCTAGGGGTCCAGAGACTTGGAGAACTTAGTTACTAAAGCTAAGCCTTCCCTGGCTCCCCTGAAAAATGCCTTCCGAATTTATATTCCATGTCTAGTTTATTTACTCACAGCCCCTTCTCCAGATTCCTGAACCCTTCTAGATGCTGAGAATGACCTTGGCACAGTTTCTGCCTGACTACTTAAAATGATAAAAAGTTAATAGGAAAGGAATAACAAATATGAGTAAAGCATTGGGGTCAAGGTAGAGTCCATTTTTAGGGTAATGTGTATGTAGGACTTACTACAATTTAAATGATCATGTGCTCATATTTACTGAGATTATCCTGGTTTAGGAGCATGGCTTGTTTCCATTATTCTGGTGCCATTGTATTAAGGAATCATCTCTAACTTTCCTTGCTGATACTGTGCTCATCAGATTACCTGCATATGATTTGGCCTTTAGGGAGAGCTACTACGGAGCAGCCTGCTTGCCTATTGAAAACTTTTCCATCAGCTTTTTATCTGGAAAAGTCCGTTAGACTATTTATAATTTGTAGCTAACTAATTCATCTTGATTTAGTTGTTGGTATTGATAAAATGTGGGGCATCAAGATGCTTTTTTTAAAACACTTCTCTTTCTCTAGGTGTTTGCTACAATCTGGAGGCAAGATTTTTCCTCAGTATGTGCTGATGTTTGGGTTGCTCGTGGAATCACAGACACTGGTAGAAGAGAATGCTGTTCAAGGAACAGCACGAACTCTTGGATTAAATATAGCACCTTTTATTAACCAGTTCCAGGTAAGTGCCTAGAAGAGAAATTCAACCATGTGGCTGTTATCCACAGTCTACCTTCTCTCTCTCTCTCATCTTATATAGTCACTAGTGGCCCGGTGCACGAAACTCGTGTACATTAAAAGGGAATTAATTAGAGGAAATATTTTAATATTACTATTTGCCCTTTCTTTAATAGAAGTGTCAGAGATGAGAGAAAATTAGTAAAATGTATATGAAAATCTCCCTCCTGTCAGTCTGGGGTGTGCCGTGGGACCCAGAGTCAAGTCCTCGCCCACCTGCATGTGCCTTGAAATCACGCAAGACCCAGACCTGGCTGACCCCACCCGTCAAGCCCCGCAGGGCGAGGAGCGCGCGGCCTCAGGTCCCCTGGCCTGGTGCTGGGGTGGGGGGGGGGGGGGGGCGAGGCGCCAGGTCCCCTGGCCCCGGGGCGAGGGTGTGGTGACCATTTGCATATTAGCTCTTTATTATATAGGATTATGTTTAGCTGGATTAGGATCATTATCAGTTTCCTAGAGCAAAGGAACTTATGGATAAAAATCAACCTAAGGAAGGATGGATGCCTTCAGGGATGTCCAGGGAGAGGTTAATGTATCTGTGTCTCTAATATTTTATTCAGACAGGATTTCAGAGAGGAGGGGAACAAGAGAGAGAGATAGAAACATCATAGATGAGAGTGAATCATTGATCGGCTGCCTCCTGCACGCCCCCTACTGGGGATTGAGCATACAACCCTGGTATGTGCCCTGACCTGACCGGGAATCGAACCAGGACCTCTTGGTTCATAGGTTGACAATCACAGAGCCACACCGGCCAGGCAGGAAGGCACTTTTTGTTTCCTTTTAATTTCAAATGAGGCGAAAGTGATGGGACACTTTATAGCAGTTAGTTGTCAATTTTGACTCTATAGTCATGTGCCCCACATGATGTTCAGTCACCTAAGGACCACATATCCAACAGTGGTCCCATAGGATTGTCATGGAGCTCAAAAATTTCTGTTGCCTAAGCCATCATAGCCATGGTAATGTCATAGAGCAACGCATTACTCATGTATTTGTGGTCATGCTGTTGTAAACAAACCTACTGCACTACCAGCCACATGAAAGCATCGCACAATTACAGTAGTGGGCTGTACCATCTAGGTTTGTGTAAGTGCACTCTGTGATATTTGCTAACGATGAATTTCTCAGAACATATCCCCTGGTTAAGCAGTGCATGACTACTTTCAGAGCTACTGGTAATTGGAACCCAACTCCAGACCAATCTGATGTGTGGCCTGAATGGTCAGATTTTAAAGCCTCCCTAGGTGATTCTAATTTGTAGCCAAAGTTGAGAATCACTGCCTTATAGAAAGACATTTTATTTTCAAACAAAATCCACTATTAAGTTGTTTGGTTGAATTTGACATTTTCTCAAATTCAATAATTCATGTTATACTATTAGCTTATTAGTTCATTTTTCACACGTAAGACATCCTTGGTTTAAAAATTTTGAGCTGTTTGGCTTAAGTAAAAATTTAATCTGTTTCCATTGAAGCAAAGAATCCATAGATAATTGAAACCATGGTTTAAACGAATGATTTAACCTGCCTAAACTGTAAAACCGGGATCATGAAATTCCTTTTACCTTAAGATTGATCTAAGAATTGAGCTAAATGAAAAAAGCATTGTATTGTACTGAGCCAAGTACAAAGTAATCAGTTGGCCATAAAAAGAATTGAATAAAAGTGAACAATTTGTACTTTGTTTAGGTACCTATTCGTGCATTTTTGGACCTGTCCTCACTGCCTTGTATACCTTTAAGCAAGCCAGTGGAACTCCTAAGACTGGATTTAATGACTCCATATTTGAACACCTCTAACAGAGAAGTAAAGGTAACTTAAAATAATTACTCTTGTCATAACAGAACAATTATCTTAAACTAGGTAACACTTTATGTACATAAAATTGTTTTAGCCACTTCCTTTGAAAATTTAAATGTTTATTTCTTTTTTGAACAATATGCAAAAATGGGCTTGGGTAAATAGAGTAAAATAGGTTATTAATTAAATATATTTATGAAATTTGGATCTAATATTGACTAACAAGGCAAAGACTTATTCAAGTCTATTTGTTCTGATGAAATTCTCACGATTTCTTAACTTTCCTAGGTACACATTTGTAAATCTGGACAAGTGACCGCCATTCCATTTTGGTATCATATGCATCTTGATGATGAGATTAGGTTAGATACGTCCAGTGAAGTCTCCCACTGGAAACAAGCTGCAGTTGTTTTAGATAATCCCATCCAGGTGGAAATGGGGGAGGAACTCGTGCTCCACGTCCAGCACCACAAAAGCAACGTCAGCATCACAGTGAAGCACTGAAGAGCAGTTTTCTGGTGAAAACCTGTTTACGTGGAGCAAATACACAACTTTTCTGTTCTGAATAGTGTGACTGTAATCATAAAGTGGGGGATAGAAAGACTTAATTCCTTGTGTTGATCAAAGTTTTTTAAAAATTGACCTTTAGTAAAATGTATTTAAAAGATACATTATGTAGTAGTATTATTACAAAAATATTTGCTGCAGACTTCCTTTCTGAAAAAGGAAGTCTGCAGCAAATCATTAGTTTTTACATTAGGAAAACTTGGTCTTTATTGCTTAGTTTTACTCACTATAGATTAAATTTTACTAAACACTTTTACTTACGTGCTAAAGCTATAAAGGATTTTGAATCATCTTCATTGTCATGCTTTATTTATTTATTTTATTGATTTCATAGAGGAAGGGAGAGATAGATAGAAACAATAATGATGAGAATCACTGATTGGCTGCCTCCTGCACGCCCCCTACTGGGGATTGAGTCTGCAACCCGGGCATGTGCCCTTGGCCAGAATCGAACCTGGAACCCTTCAGTCCGCAGGCCGACGCTCTATCCACTGAGCCAAACCAGCCAAGGCTTCATTTTCATGTTTTAGAAAGTAAAGCAAAACTTTTAATATTTAGGTATCTTGGCTTTATTCCTTAAGTCCTAACTTATAATTGGAAACATCAAAAAGTTGGCTTCCACTGAAGACTGAGGCTATGGTTACTTGTAAATTATAAGCTTGCTTCTTTTAAATACTGGGTGTACTTCTGAAATAACTTCTTAGGTTTTGTGATTTGGGCATGCAAAAAGAATTTAAACGCTAAGCTAAATGTAATTAAAAGAGTTAGGAAAGAAAGAAAATCTTATGGAGGAAGCATTTTTCCTGGTCTGCTTTGGCAAAGAAAAAATGAAAACGATAAATTCAAGAAAGAATTAAACCTAAACCAGTATTGTTCTAAGGTTTGATTTGGATGCATAGTAAGAAATATATAACAATTGACCTAATTTTTAAAGACTTGAAATAGATTAATAAGATGATCATACTGTGTATATACTATGTGCTATTTGTAACTAAGCCTCAAAGAAAATAAGATGTACCTTCTTTCCACATTGCTTATTCTCATTACCTCTAATATTATACTACCCGGCTTTACTTTGAATAAAAATGTTTAGTTTATAATAGTGGACACAGTAAAGGCTTTGTATGTAATTACTGTGAACCAGTACATATGTGAATATATGTGTGTGTATAAGTATGTAAAGTCAGGGTTTTGACAAATACTGTTGCTACTTGCAACATACTACTATGGCACTTTCTATATTTCATTTTTGGTATAAAATGTTAAATATGACCCAGAAACTCCATCCTAAGTAATAAGATTCATAGCACCTCCATGTCTTCTGATTGTGGTTTATAAGTTTACATTAGCTGACACCTTTAATAACACTGAGGAAAAGTAGACTCCTTTTCTACTACAAGTTTCTTATTCTTCCAGTCTTCAATCCAGTTTATTTTTTTCATCTCAAAGTCACAGATAACATTAATCTATTAGCGTTATTGCAAATGACTTTTAGATAGTAGTTGTTGTAAGATTAATAAGATTAGGTCTGAGCTATTTATCCTAATAGGAATATAAGAACTAGGTATCTTTCATTGTAGGCATATAATTTTTACCCTTAATTTTTCTGGACTTATTTTATGCTATGCCTCTCTAATCAAGACCTTTTTGTTAAAACATTAATGATTTCTGTTTAAAGAATGATAGACATAAAGTTGCAGAAAATGATAAATTATTATTTATTGAAAGACATCCAGTTGAGAAATATATGGCACATGATTATGATTACGTTCCACTAATTCCTATACTTTCTGAATTATACTTTCTGCTAATTCCAGAGCATTATTTTCATGCAGCAGTGGTAGGAAGCATTGATTATTATTATTTTTTTATGCCCATCCTCTTGATAAAGCATGTAACATCAAGAACTTTTAGTATAGTCATTTTCTACCATTTGAGTATGCGATACTCTAATGTGAAGAAATCTTAAGAGTCTTAAGTCTAGGATATTTAGACTGGTTATTTGTGACATACAAAATGTAGTTATATAAAACCAGTAGTACCTGGCTTCCGCCTATCTTTGTGTTGAAATTTTCCCATCATTTATGGCTTGTCCCAAGCACAAAATCCTGAGCAATGTGATACCAGGTATTGAAGTAACGGTAGTGCAGTTTGTGTTCACACACTGTTCAGGAGACCATGGGCTTATCTGAAGGTTTATCTGAAGGTTCTCTTTCTTCTGTAGTATCATTACATATTTCATCAGATATATCAGCTATAGTAGGGGTAGTCTGGGGAGTCAAAGTACGTCCAAACCCTTGATAGTGACCCACGGGGGAAGGTGGCACAGAAGAGGCAACAGAAATTGCATCTTGTGATGATGATGATAACAAGCTTGTATGTTCATTCTGATCTTGATCCTCGGGAAAAAATTTTTTCCTAGGATGTCCCATGACTGTCCTTCCTTTAAGGTAATATAAAGGTTTCCAAATTAGCCAAAAAGTAAGTATTCGTATTTTGCCTATATAAACTTATATGCTAAAAATAAGCGTCCCTTCCCCCTCCTTATTTGAAGAGCCTTATTGTGGTATTGCTTTAAACAAAGTCTTTTAATCTCTTACGGTAAATAGCTACTAATTTGCTCTTACAAAAATTACCTATTTGGATAAATTCAATGACTGGTACTTACCAACATGCCTTACTTGTTCAGAAATATCATCCCTAATGTCTGAAACATCCCACATAGCAAGAAAGGAATCAAAGCATGAGCCCTCTTCTGCTTCTTGGACATATGGTTTATATGAGAAAGTGTAGTGATGGGCAATAGCAGCCAGGAACATCTCAATACAAATAATAAAGTCCTACAACAAAAAAATCATCTTTAAGTCTAGTTTTGTAGGTAAAGGGAAAACACTATCTTCCTTTTAAAAAAACATATTCCTTTTCAAAAGTACTTAAGTATCAATAGGTGGGGTTTTCCTCATAAGTATAATCATTTTCCACTTTCCAAAATAATTACTTTTCACCTCAAAAAACAACAACAGCCAAAAATTTAAATCTATTTTGCATTAACTTAGTCAAGTATTTCTTAGCAAAGTACATAGAATGCTCAACCCACTGCTCAAGGACTAAGAGAAGAAGTGCAGAAAGATAAACTGACTAGGAATAACAAAATCTAGGTTGTATTCCTAGCTCTACTACAAATCAGTAATTAATGACTAATTTCTCTAGGGTTCCTCCATTTCACCTGTAAAGTGAGGATAACAGTAATCCCATAGCCTGCACGTTGTCAGGTTTAAGATAAAATGTTTTATATAAACATGCTTAACAAATAGTCAAGTTCTATTGAATTTAGAGATAGCACTACTTACCTGGAGACCTGTAGCCACAGCTTCTACAGTTCGCCATTCCCATGTGTGCTTTTCAGAAATAACGCCAACTTTTACCAACAAAGCAATAACTACAGCTTGCCTATATGTTAGGAAAAGGTAAATGCCAAATCTATATCAAGCATAAAATGAGCAATTGTTTTAAAAATATGCCATTTTAAAAAGTTAAACCCCAGCACAACCTGTGGACCATCACTACCACCACCACACCCTGCCTTCATAGCATAATCTTGAAGACACTGTCTATATTAAATATACTTTTACTTGCTTTACAAATTTACTCTTCTAGTAGAGTTTCATCACATAAATTTGGATTATGTATTCTTGGAACTTCACTATTTGGCTTATGTCTTTTTGTTTTGAAAGTGTGTGAACTTAAGTGAGATTTAAGTTCTTCCTATACATAGATGATGCCTAACACACTGTACAATAGGCACTTAAAATGAAATAAAAGGTAGCCCTAGCTGCTGTGCTCAGTGGTTCGAGTATCAGCCTGCGCATCAAAAATGGTCACAGGTTCATTCCCCAGCTTCGGTCGTCGGGGTGCCTGTGGGAGGCAAGCAGTTGATGTGTCTCTCTCACATTGATATTTCTCTCTCCCTCCCTTCCACTCTCTCTAAAAAGCAATGGAAAAAATATCCTCGCGAGGATTAACAAAAAATAAGAATACAATGAAATAAAGGGTGGATACTTAAATGTTATTTATACATGTGTTCATTATTCAAATTATTTTAAAAAACATCTGAAACCAGTCTTGTTTGAAGTACTGGAATTAGAGACAAACTTAGAAGGGGTCTAATTCTGACACGGAGTCATACTGAGCATTTCAAGCAAATCTCCGGATGTGACCCTAGGCTAAATTTCATCAGCTAATAATGAGACAGACACACTTTCATAGTTCTACAGATAAGAATAGTCACTCAATGTTGCTTGTAATGGTGAAACAATTAGGAACCTAAATGCCAATAGGAGATTTGTTAAAAAGTTACATCCACACAACAGAATACTGAGCAAAACCAAAAACCTAAACAAAATTATATTTTACTTTATTGGTAAAGAATTATATCCACAATATACTGAACATAACAAGTTCTTTTAAGTTTTTGTAGTATGGAACTTTCTACGGAGTTTTAATAACACAATAATTCTGGGTGGTGGGATTAAGAATTCTTTCTTTTTCCACTTTTATTTTGTATGTTGTTAAATTTGATGTGTTTCTGGGCCTTTTATCATCCACCCTATAACTAATGGGACCATGTATAATTTTAACTGTTTTTTCTTGTTAATTCTCACCCGAGGATATTTTTCCCATTGATTTTTACAGAGTGGAAGGGAAGGAGGAAGGGAGGGGGAGAGAGGACGAGGAAGAAGAGAAACAGAGAAATATCAATGTGAGAGACACACATTGACTGGTTACCTCCACATGAGCGCTGACCAGGGTTAAGTATCAAACCTGCAACCAGGTAAGTGCCCTTGACGAATCAGCCCGTGACCCTTTGGTGCTCTGGCTGATGCTCTAGACCAGTGGTTCCCAACCTTTTTTTTGGCCATGCCCCACCTAAGCATCTCTAAAATCCTGATGCCCCCCTGTGACATATAATTCTTATTATTCAAAAAGTGAACTCCTATTCATGTGGAAGAAGCCTAAAAGGCCATTAACTTGGTCTAAACAATCTTCCAAAGAATATGGCATCCATCCAAGAGAAAAATAAAAGAACGAAAGGACAGTTGAAGTACTGAGGTAGAAATCACTAAGAAACGGTTAAAAAAATCATAATAATATGAAGTGATATGAAAAAATAGCACAAAGTTTCAAAACATAATAGAGAACTAAAATGCATAACTATGCCACTATATTTATATACTATATTTGAGGCCCCTTGAACCATAAGAACTGCAAAAAATTCACTGTTAATAACTCATTCTCAAATTGCCCCCCTTAAAATTCAAATTGCCCCCCTGTGGGGCATGTGCCCCATGTTGGGAACCACTGCTCTACCCAATGAACCCACTGGCCAGGACTGCCTTTAAAAATATTTTTATTTTTTCACTTTATTTTTTTCTTTTTTATTAATGTATCCTTATCCTCCCAACCCCCACTCATGTCCTCACCTACTAATATTTTCTCACATTATTAAATATTCTATTTTACTGCAAACTGCAAAGTATTCTCTTATGTGAAAACACCATGTTTGTTTATTTATTTATTTATTTATTTTTTAAATATTTTATTGATTTTTTACAGAGAGGAAGGGAGAGGGAGAGAGAGCCAGAAACATCGATGAGAGAGAAACATCGATCAACTGCCTCCTGCACGCCCCCCACTGGGGATGTGCCCGCAACCAAGGTACATGCCCCTGACCGGAATTGAACCCGGGACCCTTGAGTCCGCAGGCCGACGCTCCATCCACAGAGCCACACCGGTTCTGGCACACACCATGTTTATTTTAATGATTTCTTTAGTGATTCCTCTAGGGTTGAGACATTTAGGTTGTTTCAAAGTATTTTTTTTTTTAATTTTTAAAATGTTTTTTATTGCCGAAACCGGTTTGGCTCAGTGGATAGAGCGTCGGCCTGCGGACTGAAGGGTCCCGGGTTTGATTCCGGTCAGGGGCATGTGCCTGGGTTGCGGGCATATCCCCAGTTGGAGATGTGCAGGAGGCAGCTGATCGATGTTTCTCTGTCATCGATGTTTCTAACTCTCTATCTCTCTCCCTTCCTCTCTGTGAAAAGTCAATAAAATATATATTATGAGACTGACGCGCTACCTACTGCGCTAACGAGGCACCTAATAAAATATATATTAAAAAAAATGTTTTTTATTAATTTTTGGAGAGAGGAAGGGAGTGGGATAGAGAGATAGAAACATGGATAACATCAATGAGAGAGACACATGGATCAGCTGCTTCCTGCACACCCCCTCCACCCCTACTGGGGATGGAGCCCGCAACCCGGCATGTGCCCTGGCTGGTAATCGAACCAGTGACTTCTTGGTTCCTGAGTTGATGCTCAACCACTGAATCCACACTGGCCGGGCTCAAATTATTTTCTTCTTATAAATGTTACAGTGGCCATCTGGTTATTTCCTTACGAAAAACCAAGAAGGGCTAAAAGGATGAACTTTTTAAAAGCTAATTAGTGACATTTTAATTCATCTTCTATATTAAAACTATTTAAAAAATCCTCCCTAGTCAACAGTTTTATTGTCCTTAGGAAATGAGAACACTGAAGATAAAGTAACACTTACCAAAAAGAAACAAAAACCACCAGCTTTACACAAAGGAACTTGCCAACAGGCTGGATTGGACTCAGTTCTTCCTTCAGTACTTTATAAAATAGCAGCAGACAGTACATGGCAAACTGGAAACAATCAAGATTAACAATTAAACTTCTTCATTAAGAATAACTAAATAGGGTGTTAGAAATATTAAAGTTATAAAGCTAAGACCTGGTACGGAGTAATGTTTCAGGCAAATTTTTCTAGGCTTTATTATGGTATTTTTAGATTAATAACAAGCTTTTATAGTTTACTGTGGATGAATATATGTGATATGAAATTTCTCAGAAGAGATGTATAACATTTCCCCTGAAAATGGTTTTAAGTGTTCACTTACTGGGGCCCAGAAACAATGAACAAATGACGGCCATGCATAGAAGAAATTAAAACATTATCTGCTTAGTAATGGCTTTTGTACACAAATTATCATTAATTTTTAAGGGTTGAGCCATTCATTATAAGTCACATTAAAAAAAGTTCTTTTCAATAAAACTGTAAACATGATATCTGAAAGTAAGGAATCAGGGAAACAATTTTTCTCGAGGGCAGTATGTTAACCCAGTTTTACTTACTTTTATATAATAAATGCTCAAGACTTAACTATTTTAAAAAATTAGTTGTAATAACCTAATGTAGTGTTGCATAGCAGTAAACATTTTTCTAAAAGTTTACTTTTTCCATTAAAATAAAATGTTCACTTAAGATATTTAGAATATCAAAACAGTAACATATTAAATTGCTCATAGACCCATCATCCAACTAAAATGGTTTTTAACAGGCATCATCAACTAAAAACAAAATTTTGTTGCCTGATTATTCTCCCCCCCTTAACCTTACTTTCCATAGGTTTCATAAAAATTATTTTTAATAACTGCCAAATATTTTGGCCAGTGGAAGGACCATAGTACATTTCACCAGTCCCTACCACTGGGTTTAGTATTGTTTTTGCCTTTCACTATTACAAACAAGGGCAGGGTCCCAGATTGCGAGAGGGCGCAGGCCAGGCTGAAGGACACCTCCGCTCCTGCTGCCGCCCCCTCCCACCCCCCCACCTCCCCCGCACAAATTTTGTGCACCGGGCCTCTATATACAATGACAATCAAAGCATAAGTACTTCTGACCATTACTTGAGGATGCATTCCCAGAAATGGAATTACTGGTCCCAAAGAATATAAACATGTGAGAAAACTTTAAATACACAGGCATTTGGTTAAATTTTTTAATTTTTATTTATTTTTAGAGAGAGACACATTGACTTGTTTCAAATCTATCCATGTACCCATCAGTTGATGCTTGTATGTGCCCTGAGTGGGGATTGAACCTGCAACATAGGTGTACTGGGATGATGTTCTAACCAACTGAGCTACAGAGCCAAGGCCTGGGCATTTTTAAAAAAAATATATATTTTATTGATTTTTTACAGAGAGGAAGGAAGAGGGATAGAGAGTTACAAACATCGATCAGCCGCCTCCTGCACACTCCCCACTGGGGATGTGCCGCAACCAAGGTACATGCCCTTGACTGGAATTGAACCCGGGACCCTTGAGTCCACAGGCCGACACTCTATCCATTGAGCCAAACCGGTTAGGGCGGCCTGGGCATTTTTATTCTAAACCTCTAAAACCACACATGCATGCCACATATTCTAAATTACTATTTTGCTGAAAGTATTAAAAGATTTTAAATAAAGTGTACATTAAATTGAAATAATGAGATAGTTAATATTTGAGCATTTCAGTATCTAGAACATAATTTTTTTAAATTTGGCATTCTCAATTTGCCTTTAATCCCAAATATATGACAGAATCTTACTGAATATACCTAGATATTTTTTTTAAGGGAGGGCATTGTGCTTTTATTTATGATATATCCATAAATTGTGCAATAAGTACCCAGAACCAATGAACAAACACAATAAGCAGGTCAATACATGTCACCAAATAGCAAAGATATAATACCTTTATATATGTATAAAGATATAAATTACAGCTTCTTGAAATTCTTCCTATAAATCTAACTTCAAGATAAAAAAGTAACAATTAAGCTTTATTCCCAAAGAAACTTTCCCTAAGAATCTAGAGTTATAAATACTAATTTAGTACAGTTAGAATGAGTACTTACTTACCAATTGTGACATATTGTTTATTATAACCAAGTAAGTCCAAGCATTTGAAAAACTAAAGTTGCCTTCATCATATACACCAAGCAGCTCACAGATTCTAAATATGATAAAAATGAGATAACTTTATGATTAACTAATAAATACAGCATGGGCAGCAATACTTAAATTTAGAAGTCAGTTTATTTAAAAGACCCTATAGATAATTACTTGATTTTGGTCATAGAGGTGGTTCAAAAATAAAAACATTTTTTCTAGAAATGTTACATGATTGTACCTCCAATTTGAAGTAAATCCACAGTAAGACACAAACATTGAACTGGAAAGGTTATTATATATAAATTCAAAAAAATTATGCTGCCTTATTTTCAAAAGCTTGCTTGTTATAAAATGCAGGTCTATAAGTACAACTAATGTTTTCACCCAAATTGTCTTGGAGGTAAATTTTTTTTTAAAGAATAGTTTATTGATTTTTAGAGAAGAAGGGAAAAGAGAGAAACATCAATATGAGAGTGTAACGTGGATGAGCTGTCTCCTGCATGCCCTACTGGTGACTGTGCCCACAACCTGGGCATCTGCCCTGTTCGGGAATCGAACCAGCAACCTTTTTGGTGCACGAGATGATGTCCAACCAACCGAGCCACACAGGCCAGGGCTTGGAGGTAAATTTTATGAAGACCCACATCTAAGTATTAACTTATATGATTACCTAGTTTCTAAACTGCAGAAAATAAAGCATACCTTCATAAATAAGTGAATTAGTCTTAACCAGGGGTGGGCAAACTTTTTGACTCGAGGGCCACAATGGGTTCTTAAACTGGACCGGAGGGCCGGAACAAAAGCATGGATGGAGTGTTTGTGTGAACTAATATAAATTCAAAGTAAACATCATTACATAAAAGGGTACGGTCTTTTTTTTTTTTTTTTGAGTTTTATTCAAACGGGCCTTTGCCCACGGCTGGTCTTAACTCTAAGGTAAATATCACTAAAAATTGCTAGCTCAAAGGCAGAATAAATAATTGAACATTTCTCTCCCTTGTCTTCCCTTTCTTCCTCTGTAACCATGCAGAATGTTAGTTATGACTAGCAGATAAAATATGTAATCTACCTGCTTTAAATTATTTGATGTTTTTAAATTTTTAGGGAATAACTGTTACTAGGTAGCTTAATTTTACCTCAAGTGCTAAGCCTCGACAGAATTATTTAAAAATATGATTTCTACCTTGGAATATAGTGTTCATATTCTAACTTAACTACTGAGAAAATAAAAGCATGCAATGAATCTAAAGTAGCATACTTTAACTTCATGTAATAGATGTTTCTGTAAAGCTATGTGAACTAGTATTTAAAAAAGAAAGTAGTTTTTAAATGATTTCTGGAAAGCTCTAGAGAGAATGTTAGTTAGAAGAATTCTGTGGCAAATCTTTGCCTATAAATGGTCACCTTATTTCATATAGTCGGGTTTCTATGTATTGTGTTTTTTAAATAAGACTACACCTGTGTTATAAACAAGTAAATTAATGTTCTTTAGATGTTTTTCTACTCAGTTGTTCCACATAAGAGCATGAAGACTTGGAAAAAAATAAACGATAATAGAAGCTCTATGTACTTACAAAGCAATGATGGTGGTGAATGGTCTGACAACTGTATACTGCAATACACCCAGTTTGCACCTAAACAGCAATACTCTGCCAAAAAAAAAAAACTTAGCATTTTCAACTACTCATTTAAATAGTACCAGATTTTCTGCAAAGTTCCCAAATTAAAGTCACTTTGACAAACGATGCCATATTTATATTTAATTCTTTTAACTTAGTCATTCTAAATGGCGACTGGGGAAGAATGTGGGTGGCAGCAAACAAATTATTTAAATACTATTTTTAAAATTACTTGACAACTACATCTTCTGCAGGACCCCCTTCCTGTGTATAGTGTCAAATTAGTGAATAGTGCTGCACAGATCAAAAGAAAAAAAGTGGGTCCCTGTGTGTTTCTGGAAGGAAAACTGACTAACAAATGAAGTGCGTGTGTGCATGCGTATGTGAAAGCATGCACACATGCAAGTTAGGAAGTATCATTTACATTTTAGGATTCAGTTTCCTTTCAAGGTTGGTAGTTAAGTGGCATTCCAGAGACTATCACTGACTAGATACTCTGAAAGGACAAAAGAAAAATCCTGTATAAACAACAGTTTTTATTCTATTGCTGGGCTCACTCAATATAGAGGAAATTTCACAAGCAGTAACAAACAAAAACAAAAAAGTCCCAAAACACAACTACCAAAAAATGGCTTTCCACCTGAGAGCCTTGTGTAAGTCTTAAAAGACCAAGCAGATCTGAGAACAAATGCTTATTTAGCACTCCTATCAGGAAAACTGGTTCTCACTGTCATGTATTATGAATCCCCTAACTTAAGAATTACATCTAGGATGAGAATATTGTGAATCTGGTATGCAGACCTTCAGATGCTGTGTTACTAGGTCTGACTAACTATTGGGGTTCTGTGTGCTGAGGTGGTTCACTCCCATGTACAAGTAAGCGTGCTCCCTGTGGTGGTGTGTCTAGGAATTGAACTTGGGCTGTTGCAAGATCTCTTGATGAGCATCCTTTGGCTGCACGTGGTGTGTGCTTCCTGTCCCGTAAGCTTAAGTTGGAGCTGGTTAAACCTATAGTATTCTATGAGCTGATTGCACACCAAACCTGAGACCATTAAGGGTGACTACACAGATGGATTAAATAGCCAATTAGATACCATTGAAAGCTGTGGAGAATTAAAGAACTAGGAGATTTATCTGAAAGAATTGCTGAGACAGAGACAATGTGAATGACAGTTACAAAGAACGAAATAGAATCAATTGTAACATATAATCAGAGTTACAAAAGACTGAGTAGAGGAAAGGCAAAATCAGAAGAGATTATGGCTGAGAACTTTTCAGAACTGATGAAAAACATGAATCTACATGATTGAGGCACACTACAAATGAAGCAGGACTGAAAATAAAACCAAAAAAACCTAGAAAGTTCATAAACTGCAAAACATCAAAGACAGATAAGGTCTTAAATGCAGTTGGGAGACAGGTCACCTATAATGGAAAGACAATTAGATTGACAGTAGAGGGTTAACAGTAAAAACCGAAGCCAGAATTAGGTGGAATAAACTCTTCAAAATGCTCGGAGAAAATTCCTGTCAACGTAAGAACTACATCCAGCAAAATTATCTTTCAAGAATTACATCCAGCAAAACTATCTTTCAAGAATGAGGGCAAAATAAAGATACTTTGGATATGTATAAAACTAAAGGAATTCTTAAAATACTTTTAAGGAAGTGATTCTAGAGAACTGAGATGCAAGGAGTGAATGTAGAACTTAAAGTAAAATGTATAGTTTTAAATGCATGTTAAAGGAAGAAAGGCTGTAAATTAAAAAGCTAAGGCTCTAATATGTTAGGAAAAGAACAAAGTAAACCAAAAGAAATGAAAAAGTAAAAAAACAGAGCAGAAATAATGGAATAGAAAACACATACATTCTAGAGAGACTCAAAACAAAACAAAAAATCAGTCCTTGAGACAACTAGGGAAACTTCTGGCAAGATTTTTCAAGAAAAAGATAAAGATACTAATAACATTAGAAATGGAAAAGGAGTCATCACAATAGATCCAAGAGAGATGAAGTTATAAACTAATGTAGCCCATATATTTTAAAACTTTATTCTGCCCAATTCCTAAAAAGTATAACTAAACACACCCACACCCACACACGATTCCAGAAACAACAGGAAGCCTGACTAGTTCTATAATGTCTCCCCACAATGAAAAGTACAGGCCTAATCTTTCAAGGTATAGTTCACAATCTCTTCTTATAATAGACAACTAAAAGGCAGTAATTCCTATTCAGGCAGTATAACCTGGATATCAAAACCAAACAGGGAAGGTATAAGAAAGGAAACTAGTAGTCCAATTTTACTTATGTAAAAATTCTAAACAAAATATTAGCAAACCAAATCTTGTAGAAAAACAAATGATACATCATAACCACTTTAAATTTATCCTTGAAAGCAAGGTTTTAATTTTAGAAAATTCACTACATTAATAGGTTAAAGGTGAAAAACCACAATCATTTCACTAGATATAGAAAAAGCATATGATTTTGTCATTAACTAGCTATATCATCTTGAGTAAATTAATTTCTGCAGGCCCTGGTTTCCACTTGTAAAAGGGTGTTAATGAAATGATTTTTAAGGTTTACATCCACAATATTTTAAGTTTTCTATTTAGAATGAATAATGTAAAAGAAACGAACTTATGTGTGGATTATAAAAATGTGTTGTTTTAGTCTTCAAACTTGACTATGAACTACTCAAGGTTAGGGACTCAGCTTTTTTTGTCCTGCTCATAGTACTTAACACAGCTTGGCAGAGAACTAGCAGCTTAAATAAAACCAAAACATAAAAGAAATAAAACGAAGCATACTTACTCTCCCATAGTCCATGGTGGACAGCAACATAAAGGAGGGAAATGTTTCTGTTGATCTTTGGCTTCAAGGATTAATACCAGATTCGGATACCGGTTAGTTAGATAATTGGTAAGGAATCCCATAAAGTTGTAAATGACATAAGCTTCGTAACATTCTCTGCAGGTATCCACATATATTGCAATGCTGGGATATTTCAAAGCTACCCACTATAAAAAAAGCACAGATGTTAAAAACAGTTGCAGCTAAGATAAAATGAATCGCCACCCCAATTCATGGTATTTTGAACTTGCCACATACCAAACAATCTGTGAGGTGAATTTCTAAAAGCAGTGAACATTTTGGATATTGGTAAATGAAATGTCCATGTTTGGGGGTAAAATAATGAATACAACAAAGCTAAATTACATTCACTTGGGTTTTTAAATAAAATCTGAAATCTTTCTTGACATAATCATAGAAAATGCTGTGAAAAACATTTTCTTTATATTGAATCAAATTAAAGCAGTCACCTGTAACAAGTGTGGTAGGATCCATTGGGAAGGTTTTTTTGTTGTTGAAATGAAAGATTTAGTAAGTAAAAAGGATGATGATATCAATTTAAACACTGTATTCTTTTAGGGCTAAGAGCTATTAATCTGAAATTTTAAAAGATCAAGCAAAGAAAACAGCTCTAGTTTTGGTGTTTTTTTTTTAAATAAGAGAACGTTTATTTAGAAACTCATCATAGAGGTAGGAGTGAGTGGTAGAAGAAATGCGCTCAGGAGAGAATGGACCTGGGTGCAGGAGGAAGAAGAGGGGAAGGGGAAAGGTGAGGGCATGCTCAGGGGAGATCGCTAACAGCTATAGATTTTAAAAAATGTTAAATGTCTGCTTTCTCTATTGTCATACTTTACCTTCTTTATCAACATTGAAAACAAGTGAACCTTTTCACTTTTCTTAATTTGATTCTTAGTGTCAAATACTTTCATTACTTTAAGCATTCTGCAAGTATAGTTAGTATCTTCCAAAAAGTCCTTAGTTAATGAGATAAAATGAAACATACTTACACTATCTAAACTGTATATGGGTACCATCCAAAGAATCCTATTTGGAGAGCAAAACATAAATTAAAAACATTTTACATTATATTTATGAAGTCAGTCAGTCAACACAACACTAATACAGTAGATTCAAAATATGTTAAGATTTACCTTATTATTGGTTTCTGTAGTTCAGGTTGTGTATAATGCACTAAATGTTGCAATATCCCCCATAGTGATATAGGTATAGTCAACAACAAAAATATTCCAGCAATAAACCAAGCCTTGGTGTGTATTCCAACCTTAAGAAGCAGAAGAACACGCTGGTATAAATTCTCTGATATTAAAAGTAAAGAGCTAAATATTTTTATTTTTTAAATTTCCATTTATTTGATTATTAATGGGGCTTAATATTTTCCAAATGACTAGTAGCCATTTTTTATTTATTCTTTAATAAGCAGCCTATTCTTACTTTTGTAGAGGGAGGGAGCAGAGTTTCCCTCATGGGATTGAGCATTTTTCCTCATGGGGCTTTTTGTAATAGTGTCGTGTACATTAACAATGTTAACATCATGTCATTTTCTCTCAGCTGACTTGGCCTTTAGAGTTGATTATTGTGTTTGGAGATATACAGAATTTTCAAATTTTCTACACAACTCAAATCTACCTACATTTTCTGCAAATTCTGTTACACAACATGTTAGTAGAACATTTACTAAATGCTGACTATATCAGATACTTTAACATGCATTAAGTCTTTTAACCCTCCTATTTAATAAATGATGCAACAACTACTGTTCAAGTAAACTGTGTTAATATATGCTATCCCTTTTATACATAACAATATCAACTCAGGATATTACACTTAAAAAAGCTCTAAACTTGTATGCATGCATATAAGCATAACCAATGGATAGACACCAGGGGATGAGGGCATGAGTGGGGGATGGGGGACAATGGGGGAATAATATCTTAATCAATAAAGGGAAAAAAATAAAAAAATAAAAGCTCTAATTTCTCTTTTAGGTCAATATCTGATCAATATTCTATCCTGTAAAAGCTTAATTTCTAAAAATATACTTTGAATTATCTCATCCTAAGTAGAGTTGCAATAAGGCACATACTTTTTGATAAAAAACAAATTTATTTGAACCTCTGTTCTATCTGAGGTGCCCTTGAGAATAAATTTTATACTAACTTGGACTCTTGCCTTAAAGAGTGTGAATTCTTTTAATAAAAAAAAGGCAAATGCTAACTTTTTAAAGGAAAAAAGGTAGGCATTTATTTTTGGTACTTGAGGGATTTGAGCAGTTAATTAAAATAGAACTGAAGCCCACAACTTCTAGTTTTACAGTTTTGACAGTAAAAGGTGGTCAAAGATTAAAGAAGCAGAAAACAAAAGAACACTGACAAATATATTTTTATAACAATAAATTCCTACATTAAACTGTATGGAGAACTTAAAAAGCAAATATGAAAGTCTTGCCGAATGCTAGAGATTACTCAGAGGAGTCAGTGAAAGGCAAACGTGTGGAGTGAAAGATTCTGAAAGGAATGTCTGAGCAATCATATTCCAGGGATTTCTGCTTGACTAAATGTCATTTAAAAGTGAGTATTCATTTTAGTGATGACCTAAAGTAATAATAAAAATAAAAAAGTCTACTATACGGTGATCACTAGGAACAGTATTGCCACGTAATTTTAATGCCCACAGTTGTCTTTATGATTGCCTTGGTGCCAAAAAGTAGAACTTGATAGTAGACTTAAGAGAAAAATGATGTGTCTGTGACTAATAAAGGCAAAGTGTGCTGTAAGGGAAAAAGTTCTTTTTCAAACGATCAGAAATGAAGTGACTAGATAACTGAGTCATTTCAGTATCGTGATGCCAAATTTAAAATATCTTGCATTATGGAGTTAGTACCATTTTTACATTGTCAGTGGTAGTTGAGTTTCATCTGTACACATTAATGCCATTAATTTGAATTACTGGTTTTACAGCTGTTTTGATTTTTGAACTATATGAAAAGCCATATGTATAAGAAATTTAAATTCTTTGATGCATATTTAAGCAACATAATAAAATAAGTCACCTCTAGGTATCTGTAGAAGTTAATATAATTATTACATTGATTTTAATTTAATTTACATTTATCTCTGAATTATGCACACTTGAGACACACTGACATAAGGATACCATTAACATTATTATTATTTTTTAAATATATTTTTATTGATTTTTTACAGAGAGGAAGGGAGAGGGATGGAGAGTTAGAAACATCAATGAGAGAGAAACATCGATCAGCTGCCTCCTGCACAGTCCCCACTGGGAATGTGCCGGCAACCCAGGTACATGCCCTTGACCGGGATCGAACCTGGGACCTTTCAGTCCGCAGGCCGATGCTCTATCCACTGAGCCAAACCGGTTTGGGCTACCATTAACATTATTACATTTCTCAGCCATGAGTAGGGTTTCCTGGCTCACAAAACAAGGGGCAGATAAGCAGCCGAGATTTTTTTGCCCCCCACTAAGGTAACTTGAAGAAAGTAGAGAGGAAAGAAAAGGCCATTAAAGATGAGCATCCAGGAGTGAGATAATTGTCCCTCAGTGGAATGCTTTCAGAGCAGAGTACAGAGGAATAGGAGAGCATTTTCCCCAATCCTCCTGAGGGTAAAGGAGAAGCACTAACATAGAGGGTAGCTACTTGGGGCATGAAGACCAGAGGGCAGAGTAAAATGACTGCAGAGGATCGTGACATTTGTGCATTTAATTTACTTGACTTCCATTATACATACTTGGCCAAGTAAGAGAGTGAAAGAAATAGCTTAAATAGTGTAGACGGTCATCTTGCCGTTCCAAAAAATGTGTGCGCCCCACCATGGCCATGTGACCAGCTTTAGGAACCTCCTGTTTTCTACAATCTCCGTTCCCATCCACTTCAGTGAGCACTGTGATTCTAGTGTTTAAAAGACATGCGTTTTTATACAAAACTGTCTCTAAATATCAACTACTTTATCTAAGGCTCAGGCAGATGCTACAACTTTGCCTTAGGTGTTCAATTGAGAACCTAATCCCAACTGAGATGCTATTACAGAAGAAAAAGAATTGCTGCTCCAATGCAAGAATAGTGATGCTATTTTAAAAACAACTGTGGTAATTAGGGCTTATTGAGCACCTACTATGTGCTGAGCAGAGTGTTAAGTGTTTTGGATACACAAACTCATTTAGTGAATAATGATGAAGAGAATGAAAAGGGTAATTAATACATGTAGAGCACTTTACCGCAATGTCACGTTAGCCACTTGTCTCAGTTTTCATTTCTATAGAATGAAGATAATACCTATGCTTCTAGGATATCAAGAATGTTAAATAAAATTATATCCAAATATTGGGAAAATGCTATAGATAAGTGTTTAGAACCCTAAAAACCAAAACACAACAAGGGAAAAACAACAACCCTGCTCTCCTAATCCCACACTCCTATCTACTATGCCATTCATTTCTTAGGTCCCCTTGGGAGTCAAAATACTCAAAACGAAAATGAACAAAAACTTGTTTTCATATCTTGATTCCACTTCTTTACCCCACCACATTCATTTTTCAAACAACTCTCTCCAGTTTCAGCCATTACATTTCCATTGAACCATTATTAGGGTCACTATAAAATGACAATTTCTATCTTGTGAAGTCAGTGGATGGCTCAGCACCACCAGAAACACACCTTTCCTGGCAATGCACTTCCCCTCTGGCTGCTACTCCTTTTTTGTTAAGTTCCCATTCTTCTACTTGACCTCTAACTCTTGGTGCTAGGTCCTTGGCCTTTTCTTCTTCCTTACAATGACATTCTTCTTCTTCTTTTTAAAAAAAATATATTTTATTGATTTTTTACAGAGAGGAAGGGAGAGAGACAGAGTGTTAGAAACATCAATGAGAGAGAAACATCGATCAGCTGCCTCCTGCATACCCCCTGCTGGGGATGTGCCTGCAACCAAGGTACATGCCCTTGACCGGAATCGAACCTGGGACCCTTCAGTCCGCAGGCTGATGCTCTATCCACCTAGCCAAACCGGCTAGGGCGACATTCATCTTTATGGCTTTAAACACCATCTCCTTTCTGACAACTCCCATTAGTGCAATGGCCTTAAGGAGGGTGCATGCCCCTCATGATTGAGCAAGGCTTCCGTGAAAACTCAGGAATTGAGGAAAGTCACAGGGGAATGGAGTGAGGTTGGTGTCAGGTAATGTTGGGCCTTAATGATCATGGTTAGGGATATTGACTTTTAATCTGGGACTAGGAGTGACTGGACAACTTTGAAAAGAGGACACACTTTAATGTTTTAATTCAATACTTTTGCTGGTGTGTTGAGAATAGTCCAGGCAAAACATGATAAGAATTCAGCTCGGTGTTAGCAGTGGAGACTGCAGATTAAAATTTTCCTTAAAAGCGGCACTTAAAAAACTAGTTGAAACCAACAACTAAGAAGTCTTAAAATAGGTTGCTACTATGCATATCATTAACCATAACAGTATGTCCTATACCATACTCCAAACAAATACTTCAAAGTAAAAAATCCTCATTGGTATTAAGATGTCTTTGGTAAACAAGTTATGTAAAAACCTAAATATCCAACAAATAGGAAATATTTAATGTGGTTGAACAGGATATTAACATTAAAAATAACTATATGGACTATGCCAGTATGGGAAAAGAAACAAAAAATAATTTAGTGAACATGCAGAAAACAAAAGTATATTAAATACATTTTGTTTACTTATGTAAAAATCATTTCCACAATTAAAGGCCTCAAATTGAAGGCATGAAGAAGTACAAGTTGGGTTGCCGGCTTGATCCCTGGCCTTGGTCAAATGTGCAGGAGGCAACCAATCGATGTGTCTCTCTTACATCGATGTGTCTCTTTCTCTGTCTCTCCCCTTCCCTTCCACTCTCTCTCTCTCAAAATCAATGGAAAAATATCCTCGGGTGAGGATTAAAACAACAATAACAACAACAACAAAAGTATAAATTGGCAATTACAAAACAGTCATGGGGATAAAAGGTACAGCATATGGAATATAGTCAATAATATTGTAATAATTATGTATGGTGTCAGATGGGTGCAAGCTTATTGAGATGATCACTTTGTAAGTTATATAAACATCTAACCACTATGCTGTACACCTGAAACTAATATAATACTGAATGTCAACTGTAGTTGAAAAATAAAATTAAAAAAACAAACATATAAACAAAAGCCCTCAAACAGCCATGGTCTTGTCATAGGTCTTGTAAAATAGGTGTTTCTAACTAAAAGTACTTTCTGGTTATTTTTAACTTAGAATTTAAAGTTCATTATACAATTTCTATAAAGTACATATCTTAGTTAAGTATTTACCTTGGGTTCTTCCAGCTTGTAGTACTTTACTGATGTCATAATAAGAATATGACATCAAAAAATATACAAGGGACTTTTTGCAAAACCTTTGTTGGTTAAGAGTTAATTTCTAAAGTAAAAACAAACAACAAAGTTAAACTAGAATCTTTTAATTCAGGACGCTAATTAAATGCTAATAAAAGTCAATACATGGTTTTCAAGGTAGTTTATATGATCAAGTCCAACATCTGAACAGATTAGATTTAAGGAATAGAATTCCCTTACTTTCAAGGAATTGATAAATACTTGCAGAACAAAACAGTGCTCTTTTACGCAGCTACCTTAATACATCCTACGTTCTCGACCAGGTCCTGCCTCCACCTGTGTCATGCTTTGAAAAACTATGCACAAGGAAACAGACAGGCTTATATCTTAAAACTGGGCTCATTTACGTGATTTGGTTTTCAGTTTATCAAGTCTGGGGCATTCAGGGTAAAAATGGGCAACCTGAGATGGGCAGGAAGGTAGAAGAAAGGGCAGAGCCGAGGGTGCAGTCCCCTTACCTGCAGTTTCTGCAACTCCCACACGGAAAGGGGAACCGCGACCATTATGACCACCAGGTAGATGACCGCCACTAAGGGTCGAATCCATTGTCTCCAGTTCGTCCAGGTACAAGTGCAAGGCATGTCTCCGCATAAATCAGCTCCGAGTAGCAAGGAAAAAGGGCTCGAAGGAGGTTTTGATGGGGAGCCCTGTTCTTTGGCTGTTTTCTCAACTCGCATACTACAGAGAAACTGCTGTTGGGCGCCTTTACCAGCAGCTGGAGCCGCCTCCTCGGCCTGCGCTGTGCTTTCTGCTGCAGCTGCGGCAACGGCGGCCGCTCTGGGTGCTCCCGGGGAGCTGGCCGGGCTGCATTCTTTCCTCCCCGCTCCGCATCTACCCAGTGCCTCCGCGGCGGGAACCCCGGGCGGAGCCGCAGCCCTCACCTGGGGATCGCCCAGAGCTCCGCCAGCACCATGGCCTGGAGGGCTGCGCCGAACCGGACCGGCTTCTAAGGGTCCTGCACACAGCTTGCTTCTGCCTCGTAGCTGCCGGCCCAGTCGCTTTTCCCTCGGGCGGCCAAGCTTCCTACCTCCTGGGCTCGCAGGGCTCTCTGCGCCCTTTTCTTCCGATAAACAGAAGGGCGGAATCAAACTCTCCAGCCTCACGATCGCCGCACCTGCGCCAAGGGGCCACCCTCCCCAAGCGGAACCCAGGGCCAAACCATGGCTTCAGCCCCAGCGGTCTGAGGCCGGTGATTGGTCGAACGTGCCAAGCTGCGCCCGCCTTATCCGGTTGGCTTTGCACGCTCCGATTGGCCATTTGCTGCGGGGGGCGGGGCTGTAGGGAGGCGTGTCAAGGTCAGAGACTTGGAAGCAGGGAAAGGGGATGGAAGTTGCTAGAATTGACTGAGATCACTTGAGGAACAGCTGCTCCGTTCTTCCGCCGGCTGTATTCCGGCTTTCAGAAAGCCTGGGTAAGAGGCAGTCGTTCCCTTAGGCCCGAACCTTCTTCTGCACAAAAGAGTTCGGATTCTCGGTGGGAGAGGATGGGGGAGCCCCCTGCAAAAGTCAGAGAAAAAGAACGGGAAACGCCTGCCTCGTTTTCCGTCAGTGGCTAGAACGTAGGGGTTGGGCCGCTCAGGCGTTAGGGGACCCCGCAGGAAGGCCCTTCTAAAGATAGCTTGCTTTTGGGAGCCCTGCAAATACTGAATATCCTTTATGCTTTGGGCACCTGTGTTCAAAGCTCACACCCGTTTAAGTTTCAAAAGGTTGGCATTCCAAACTGACACATTGTATGTTCTTCGGGCTTTCTCGATTCGTTTAGAAAGGCCTGTGAGAGCCCATTTACCATTTGCTTGCTCGCAGACGCGTCCCCTGTTATAACTGTCATTTTCTGAGGGGCAAGCACCGTACTAAGTTCGTAATTTTCTACCAGTTAATCTGCACAAACATTCCAAAAGGTGGGCAGTTTTCCGCGTTACAGGTGGGAATACAGATTCGGGCGGCTGGATACTTTGCCTGAGCTCTCCGAGCTAGTGAGTGTTGGAGCTGGGAGTTTAACATGGACGGGTCAGAGAGCACCTGCCAGCTGAGAATTTCTGCCTAATGGCCTTATGAACAAGAAGCTCTCCTGTAGTTCCCACAGGCAGTGAGGGAATGGTAGCTTCCCTGGTGTCATTCGTGCTGGCCAACATTTGTTGCTTGGTTCCTGCGTCCCTCTTCTAGATCTAACATCTGCATATTACAGTCTGGTCTATGGTAATACAAACTGTTTGAGAAATAGGCCTTTTGTTTGTTCTTCCTAAGCTAACCTCTACGAAATTGGAATTGTATTTTTGAAAATTTCCTGATCTTCACATTAAGGCACACCCCCCTGTTAAGTTGCAGAAAATATAAGAATAAAGAATAGAAAAGTAACCTTTACTCTATAACTAAGTATAACGGCTGTTTACTTTTTTGATACACAATATAGTCTTCCTTGCATATACTGCACATGTGGACTGTCTCTGTGCTTTCAGCCACGGTCATTGCCACCTATATTCTTTCTCAGAGGTAAACTTTTTTTGCCAAATTTGTGAAATCTTCCTTGATTCCCCTCCCCCATATCCTATAGCACTCTTAAAAATAAATAAATAAATAATATATTATTGATTTCAGAGAGGAAGCGAGAGGGAGGAGAGATAAAAACATCAATGATGAGAGAGAATCATTGATTGGCTGCCTCCTGCGTGCCCGACATGCCCTCCACTGGGGTCAAGCCCGAAACCTGGGCATATGCCCTGACCAAGAATCAACGGTGACCTCCTGGTTGCTAGGTGGTCGCTCAACCACTGAGCTACCATAGCTGGGCTATAGCACTCTTTTCTGACCAGTCAAATGTTGTGATTTTTTTTACTTATTTATCTGTCTTTTTAGAATCAATTCCTATGAGCAAGCTATAGTTCTAGAACTGTTAGAATAATGCAAGAGAGGAAAGCCAGAATGTCAGATGTACAAGTTGTTCCCATACCAGTTTGTGAGCTGGAGTTCATCTATGATGAAGTTTCTGCAGATCAACAGAGAAATGAGAAAAATATATACAGTGAGTTTTTTATTCAGTCAAACTTATTCACTCTTAAGGAGTGTGCTTAATCTGAAATTGTCCATTCCATTTCTTTTCTATGATGAAAATTATACAGTAGTTATTTTCTAAATGTCTTACTTTGGAGAATAAAAAGTTGGTAACTTTATTTGTTCATATTTGTTTTATTATTTCTGAAATTTTTCTTGGCCTATGAAGTCCTAAAGTCTAGTAATCACTGAGGTAGGGTATAGCCACTAAATTCAGCAATCACAATGCTTACATGATCCTGATCTGCTCTACTTGTTATAGGTGATCTCTATTCTTTCTGGATATGACAGCCTAAGCCTGAGGGTGGATCTGAGCTTGATAGTGTTTTGAAAATAAGAAACAGTTGTAACTGGCAGATGGTACTGGGGTCAAAAGCAAGCTATTAGACATTCCTGATGCAATTTATGTAGACAAAATGAAGTTTATATTGATTTGTCATTGTATCACATAAAAATAGGTGGATGAAATTTTGCCATCCATAGAAGATATGTTTCGATTAGTCTGACTTAAAATGAGAAGTTAGTGAAATTCACTTGGAGGGTTCCTGGGAGATGGGCATTGTTAACCCTTTGGCATGTATCTCCATATCTCTGTATAAGTATGTTTGTGGTGGTTTTAAAATACCCACAAAAAGATAGACTCTTCCCTTAAATCTGTGTGGGCTTCTGACTGATTTGACCAGGAGAATATAGTGAAAGTGATCTGAGCCACTACATGTGACTTAAGAGGCTAGGTCATAAAAGGCCATGAAATTTCACCTTGTCCTTTGGAACTTGCCTTTGGAACTCTCAGCCATCATGTAAGAGGTCTACCTGAGGCTGGTGTGCGGTGAAAAGCCTACAACATACAGAGAGGCCCCTTGAAGGTACTCTGACAATCACAGCTGACCTCCAGTTTGCCCAGCCCCAGTGCCAGTTATGTGAGTGGAGAAGCAGATTCCAGTTCTCAGCTATTTGAATTACCCTTCAGCTTTTTGAGTCTTCCCAGCTGAGGCCATAGACTTGTGAGCCATTCCTGTTCTGCCTTGTCCTGATTCATGAACCGAAGAATCCATGAACTCAAGAAAGTTAGAAGACAAGATACCAACTGGGAGAGAATATTTGCAAAAGACAAATCTGATGAAGACTGTTATTCAAAATATGCTCAGTTGCTCAGTGGGTTGGAACATCACCCTGTATACCAAAAAGCTTTGGGATTTAATCCCTGATTGGGGAGTGTACAGGAGGCTACCTGTTGATGTTTTACTCTCACATGGATTTTTTTTTTCTCTCTCCTTTCCTCTCTCTCTAAAATCAATTGAAAAAACATATCTTCGGGTGAGGATTGAAAAAAGAAAGAAAATGTATATACAAAGAATTCTTAAAACTCAACAATAGTAAGATGACAAAAACTCAAAAAGAATGGGCCAAATACCTTAACAGATCTCACCAAGAAGACTTACAAATGTCAAATAAGCATATGAAAAGATGTTCCACATCAAGAATATGCAAATTGAAACAACTAAACATCTATTAGGATGGCCAAAATTCAAAACACTGACACGAAATGCTGGTGAGGATGTGGAGCAAAAGGAAATCTCATATATGGCTGGTGGGTCTACAAAATGAATGGTACACCCTCTTTGGAAGACAGTTTGGTGGCTTCTTACAAAATAAAACACATTCTTATCATGCTGTCCAGCAGTTGCAATCCTTACTATTTACCCAAAAGAACTGAAATCTTTTGTTCACACGAAAAGCTAGCAACAGATATTTATAGCAACTTCATTCGTAATTGCCAAAGCTTGAAAGCAGCGAAGATGTCCTTCTGTAGATAAATGGATTAATAAACAGTGGTACCTTTCAGACAATAGAATACGATTCAGTGCTAAAAAAGAAACAAGCTATCAAGCTATGAAGAGACCAAAAGGGACTTTAAATGCATATTATGAAGTGAAAGAAGCCAATCTGAAAAGGCTATATACTGTATAATTTCAACTATATTCTGGAAAAGGTAATTATGTATGGGAGTACTAGGTATATGGGAATTCTCTATACCTTTCAATTTTGTTGTAAACCTAAAACTGCTCTAAAAAATAAAGTCTTAAAAAGAATCCATGAGCATAATGAAATGACTTTTTTTAATTCACTAAGTTTTGAGTTGTTATGCATCTTTTCCAGTGAATAGATAACTGAAACAATGTCTTTTGTCTATTTATAAACTCTCTACCTAATCTGAAAGAGGCTCTTGTTTAGAGTGATTTTTTTTTTTTTTCCTAAAGCTGAATTTAAGCTTAGATAAGGTGTGGTTTTGTTTTGTTTGCAGACTTTTTTTTTTTTTTTAAATATATATTTTATTGATTTTTTACAGAGAGGAAGGGAGAGGGATAGAGAGTTAGAAACATTGATGAGAGAGAAACATCGATCAACCAACTGGGAATGTGCCTGCAACCAAGGTACATGCCCTTGGCCGGAATCGAACCCGGAACCCCTCAGTCCACAGGCTGACGCTCTATCCCCTGAGCCAAACCAGTCAGGGCTGTTTGTAGACTTTTAATAAGAATTTTTGAAAAAAAAAAAAAGAATTTTTGGAGCTAAATTGATATGCTGCAGAGCAAGATCTCAAATGCTCCAGGTTTTTCTTTTTCTTTTTTTATTATTTTTTATTGATATTTTTACAGAGAGGAAGAGAGAGATAGAGTTAGAAACATCGATGAGAGAGAAACATCATCGATCAGCTGCCTCCTGCACAGCTCCTACTGGGGATGTGCCTGCAACCAAGGTACATGCCCTTGACTGGAATCGAACCTGGGACCTTTCAGTCCACAGGCCAACGCTCTATCCATTGAGCCAAACTGGTTAGGGCAGGTTTTTGAGTTTGTGCTAACCAATCAAAAGAAATATTAAGTGAATTTTAGATTTAATGGTGACAAATGCAGGGAAGAGATATGAGGTCTTTATGCTTGATTTTGTAATGTGTTATTTTCTCTCCTCCTCCAAGTGGGAAGGAAAATGGTCTACTATACACTAAATGAATAGGGAAGAAAATAAAAATGGTACACACTGTAATATCAAACTTTAAAATCTGAACTTTGAAACTGAGTACTTTTGCACATTAAGTTTCAGCTTTACCTACATCTTTCAGGCTACATTTAAGCTTCATTGAAAACACCAGGGTTTATTCATCTCTACCATCCTTACACCTCCTTACATTTATAACAGATAAAGGGTAGATATTTATAGGTACTATCATATCTTTATGTCTGTATGTCTTTATATACATTCAACCTTGTCTTTGTAAAAAATATATTTTTATTGATTTCAGAGAGGAAGCCTCTTCGCTTAAACTGCTAAAATATTTAAATGAACAGGAATTTGCCCTTATCTTCAAAAGCATGTTACTAGAATTACTAGATTAATGACTATAGGCTCTCTAGTTTCCTCACAAGAAAGGTGATAAAGTATCTTAAGCCACCTGATACTCCTTAGTAGTATATGTTATCCTTTCTCATTCGAGTGAAGAAGACACTGTGAATGGCATAAACAACTTGCATAGTAAATAATAAATTACCTTTTTCTATAAATTATTTCTCACTAGATGAACTTTCCAGTAGCTCTATTTAGTGGAGAACTTTTTTTTTCCCTTCTTATCTCCATTGATATTTTATTTTCAGGCTGATTTAAGTGACACTTCTGGAATATCAAGTTACAGGCTAAATGGAATGTAAAAAACCTTAATAACTTTAAATAAAAGATTCAAAACTAGATAATCCAGAAGATTTAGGAGAGAAAGTGTTTCTGGTTAGGAAGAACATTCTGTGCATTAGAAAAAATCTGAGAAAGGAAAAACATTTTTTTTTTTTTGCTGAGACAAATTCTTTTAGGATTTAAATAGAGGTCAATATGTCATTGGTACATTAGATGCTAGACCAGTGATGGCGAACCTATGACATGCGTGTCAGAGGTGACTCACGAACTCATTTTTTGGTTGATTTTTCTTTGTTAAATGGCATTTAAATATATAAAAATATTTAAATATATAAAATAAATATCAAAAATATAAGTCTTTTACTATGGTTGCAAATATCAAAAAATTTCTATATGTGACACGGCACCAGAGTTAAGTTAGGGTTTTTCAAAATGCTGACACGCCGAGATCAAAAGGTTTGTCATTACTGTGCTAGACTATAATGATTCCCATGGTAAGAAGGCTTGACTTACATGAGATAAGAATTCATGGGAGGATTTATTTTAGTGTGGAAGAATAGTTTTCTTCAAATGTGTGGGGAGCTCTCTGTGGTACTTGAATTTTACCTCTTTTCTCAGGCTGTCAGTTGTTCTGTGTAAACCAAGGAGTGCATGTTTTACATGGCTGTATATAGGTAGGACATGAAGGTGGGATGACAAGTCATTGCTCTCTGGCATTGTGGCATGAGTACACTGTGCATGCATAGTTCTGAATGGAACCCACCAGGCTTGGGCCAATGTAACCAATGTTTCTATTTATGTACTAGAGTTCTGGTGCACGAAATTCATGCACTCCAGTGAGGGGAGGAGGGAGGCGAGGGTCACCTCAGCCCAGCCTGCACCCTCTCACAGTCCAGGAGCCCTCGGGGGATGTCTGACTGCTGGTAGTTGGACATCCTTAGTGCTGCTGCAGAGGCGGGAGAGGCTCCCACCACTGCAGCTGTGCTCGCCAGCCATGAGCCTGGCTTCTGGCTGAGTGGTGCTGCCCCTGTGGGAGCGCTCTGACCACCAGGGGGCAGCTCCTGCATTGAGTGTCTGCCCCCTAGTGGTCAGTGCATGTCATAGAGAGTTGTTGAGTAACCTTAGCATATCATTAGCATATTACGCTTTGATTGGTTGAACAGATGACCGGACACTTAGCATATTAGGCTTTTATTATATAGGATCTTCTTTACTATGTAGGGGTAGAACTAGTCATTTTTTCTCCTGTAATGGAAATCCTATGATTTATGTTTTCCAATTTTCTCATTTGGGAAAAGAGAAGAAAACAGGAGGGCAGTGTCTTTGTTTTTTCCTTTCCTCCTTACACTCTCCCTTGAACCTTTTCTAAGTCAGAATATAAGAGTCAAGCAATTGTCTTATAACTAACTAGTTTTTTTCATCTTCCCCTGATCTCAGGAACCCCAGCTTTTGTAATCAGTCCCCAGGAAGGAAGA
Source organism: Myotis daubentonii (assembly GCF_963259705.1). Taxonomy (NCBI): domain Eukaryota; kingdom Metazoa; phylum Chordata; class Mammalia; order Chiroptera; family Vespertilionidae; genus Myotis; species Myotis daubentonii. The sequence continues at coordinate 57,992,874 of NC_081844.1, forward strand.
TTTAAGTGGACTAAGTACCTTACTTGATGTATTTTCTGTTGCTGCCATAACAAATGACCACAAACTTAGTGGCTTAAATAATGTGTATTTATGATCTTAACAGCTCTGGAGGTCAGGAGTCTGACATGGACCTCGAAGAACTAAAACCCAGGAGTTGGCAGGGCAACATTTCTTTCTGAAGGCTCCAGGGGGAATCTCTTTCCTTGCTCACTCGAGTCATTGGCAGCATTTACTTCCTTGAAGTTGTAGGACTATAATCCCTGTCCCTGCTGGCTGTTGGTTGAGGGCTGCCTACAGCTTCTAGAGGACTCCACATTCCTTGCTTCATGGTCTTGTCGTCTTCACCTTCAAAGCCAGCAACAGTGATTTAAGTTATGTTCAAGAGTACCTATTTTCCTGGCTGGCGTGGCTCAGTGATTGAGCATCAACCCATGAACCAGGAGGTCACAGTTCAATTCCCGGTCAGGGCATATGCTAGGTCTGGGTTGCAGGCTTGATCCCCAGTGTGGGGCATGCGTAAGGCAACCGATCAATGAGTCTCTCTCATTGTTGATGTTTCTATCTCTCTCTCCCTCTCATTTCATCTCTGAAATCAATAAAAAAAAAGAGTACCCTTTTTGTTTCATCACTAGAGGCCTGGTACACGAAATTCATGCACTGCAGGTGGGGGTGGGTGGGCGAGGGGGGTGTCCCTCAGCCTGGCCTGCGCCCTCTCACCATCCAGGAGCCCTATGAGGATGTCCGACTGATGGCTTAAGCTGGCAGTCGGACATCCTTAGTGCTGCTGTGGAAGCAGGAGAGGCTCCTGCCACCACTGCTGCGCTCGCCAGTCGTGAGCCCAGCTCAGGGCTTCTGGCTGAGCGGCGCTCCTCCTGTGGGAGCGCACTGACCACCAGGGGGTGGTCCTACATTGAGCATCTGCCACCTGGTGGTCAGCATGCATCATAGCAGCTGGTCATTCAGTTGATTTGCATATTAGCCTTTTATTATATAGGATACACTTTTAAAGACCCAAGTGATTAGATTGGGACCACTCAGATAATCCAAAATAATCTCATTTCAAGGTTCTTAACCATAATCACATCTGCAAAATCCCTTTGCCATGCAAGATTGGCAAAAAGTTCTGGAATTAGGACAAGGATATCTTTTGGGGTCATTATTCTGCCTACCACACCTGGTGATGTCAAAAATGATCTGACACAGGAACAAACAGTCCTCAACTTTTAACCATTACATTGCTGACAGTTTTGCACATTGAATAATGATATTAGAGCTCCCTTTCCTATGCTAATTCAGACTTTCCTACATGCACTGATAAATAATTTTTTGATAACAATTCTCTCATAATATATAACTACATAGAGTAAGAAGAGGTAAATAGTTAAAGGGGGATATTGAGATGAGGGAAAGTTTTATTTTTCCTTCCAAAGTATAAGAAAACAACAACTGCCTGTGAGCATGTTCAAATGATGATGGAAGGAATCAACAGCGAAGGAGAGGGGAGTGTGGCAGCCTGGAAGAAATCCTCCCAAAGCTGTTCTCTCTGCCATAGTGAGAGAGTTTTAGGTAGGCACATGGCCATCCAACCAGAAATTACATTTCTCAAAGCCTGTTGTCTCTAAGGTTCCGAGTAGTGTTAGGTTCCTTAGGTAATGCATTCTCTTCATACTTGGAAGGTAGAATGAGTTACTCAGCCTAACTGTGGTCTTCTAGCAGCATTCAGGGTTTAATGTTAAGAAACTAATGTTAGTGGCAGTCTCTTAAGTTGGCTCTTTAAATCCTGGTATTAGCAGTCAGCTCTGCTACCACCTAACCATACCTTCTAGAATAGCCTGGCGGCCACTCTCTTCATCAAGCACCAGGTAAGAGAGCAAGAAGGCATCTCTGCTGTGGCTCTCTTCAGGTATCCAGGGAAGACAGTGGGAAATGCTACAAAAATGGCATTTTCTGGTTATAGTGGGAAGATGGAATTCCAGAAGGGTAGAGGCTAGGCAGGCAAGCCTAACTGACCAAGACAACTTTAGATGCAGTTGGTACAATGAATCACAGAGAAGGAATAGTAATATGGGTGTTTTGGCAGCCTAGAGAGGTTCTGCTTTACATAGTAGAAGGCTGGGCAGAAACTAACTAGATACTATTGTTAGGATTAATGGTTTCTTACCAAGTTCCCAGAACTAAGCAAGTGTGTAGACCTAAAGCCCCTCAATGGAGGTGAAGGCTGGGTGCCTCTGCAAAGGAACCCTGCAGTACAGAGAGGTATGCAATGAACATTCTTCAAAACTTCCACAAAGTGACTTGGAGCTATTTACACAGGGGAGTGTGAGCCAGGGAAAGGGAAATACCTAGAACGCTGGGAGCTCTAATTTTACACTGCGACTCAGAGACCCCAAAGACTGTGATAGTCCAACAAAGTAGGAGTTTACGGATGTCAGGAGTTAGATGAAGTCTTGGCCCAAATTCATCTAACAGTGGGTCTAGTGGGACTTCAGACCCATCCTGTGTTTATTATTCCAGTTCCAGAATATATGGCGGGAATACATACACATATACTTGGTAACTATTAGAGTAACCCTTCTGGTTCCCTGTCCTGTGGAATGAGAGAAATTATGAAAGGAAGAACCATCTAGAGTTCTGGAACTTTTCCCACACAAAACACCAATGGTAAGTGGTAAGCAAGACTCCTGGAGAGATTGTGGAAATGATCACTGCCATGACAACCTGGAGAGAAGCAGGGGTAGTGATCCTACATAAACTGTTTCTGTTTGACCAGAGCAAAAGCCTGAAGGACCTTCAAAAATGACAGATTATTGCAAACCTAAAAAGATTGTGATGATAGTTGCAGCTACAGTTTTAGATATAGTATATTTACAAGTCATCACCCCACCACCTGATATGCAACTATTGACGTGGGAAATGCATTCTTTTCCGTCCCAATCAGTAGGAAAAATCAGAAGCAGTTTGAATTTATATAGCGGAGACAAAGGTACATCTTTACTATATTCTATAAAACATCAATTGGTCCTTTACATTGATTATTGCATTGTTAATTGGGCCCATTGAGCAGAAAGTAAAAAATACATATACCCGAAGGTGGGATTCAAAGTCTGTGATAGTTCAGGGTCCTGTCACTTTAGTGACGGTTCGAGGCTTCGTTCATTTGGGGTACAGTAGGAAACCCCTTTTGCAGAGAAACAAATGGTAGTACCTTGCACCAACCACCACAAAGGAAGAGGCACAGTGTATGATGAGACCTTTTGGATTGTAGGGATGGAACATACGACATTTGGGCATACTGCACCATCCCAAGCGGCCAGTTTTAAGTGGGTCCTGGAAGAAGAATGAGCTCAGCAGCAGGTCCAGGCTGGGATGCAGGCTGACATGCCACTTGGGCCTTATGATGTAGCAGATCTGAATCTTGCCTGAGGCTTATCAAGCATGCACAAGGTGAAGGGAAATGGCCACATCTTTTGTTATTATCAAACAACTATTCTGAATTAACATTAATTGCCAAGTAATTCTTAGTGATTATTGGTCATATGATTCAGATTGGGTTTTTAGCTGGACATATGATTCAACCAAATTACACATGGTCAAATGGGGTGATTTGAGGAGCATTTCATAGAGGGACTGTTCACAAGGGTTTGGGTAAAGAGTATGGAAACCACTTGAAGTGGTGCAGTAGCAGGGCAAAGAGAGGAATTAGTCACTAGCATATGAAGATAGAGAAGTTGTGTGGAGTGGGTCATCTAAAAAGAGCTATGACCTTGTGTGGAGAGATGACCCCATTAATGGTTTCTGCTCTATCTTATTTATCTCCCTTTCTCTGATCTCCCATTCATGCTACCTTTGGCCAGATCCAACTGGAAGTCAGAGGACAAGGGAGCCTATTGGTATAGTCCAAACAGTTTTGCCTCCCAGGGTACAGAACACAGCAGAGAGGGCCAGAGGATAGATTTGGGGTGACAAATGGAAGAAATCCAACCCAGCATGACAAAACTGAGAGTATTAAAAATAATACTTTAGCTAAAAATAATCTGACTCCCCAGTGTTTTCATTTCTGGCTAACTTTTTTATTATGAGCTGGAAATTAGGTTTTTGAGACATAAATCTGCCTAAATTTATATTATAAAGAGTATTGTGTATTTTTATTACACACCTATATAAATATTGATTTACATTGTTTTTCTTACTAGTGTCCTCAAATTGGTTGATATTTCATCATCATCACTCCTATTTTATCCACAGAGAATATGATCCATTATGGTTTTTTAATATATCCTCATTTTTATGTGACCACTGAACTGGCCTGTTGCAGATTTGCCCCAATTATTTCAGCCATCTTCACGTTTGATTCTCATCACTATGGGTCAAATGAACTGTGTGGCCATCTACACTGATTATGAAGGGGCTTGCAGTGATAGGATTAGCAGTGCCATAGCCTGGTCACTTGCACAGAAACATTCTTCTCAAGAATCAGTTTTTCAAAATCAGCAGAAGAGAAGAAGCTGACCCTTATTTTCCTTTTGAATTTTCAACTACACTGTCACCTGAATTTTTCAAAAGTAATATAGTAGGGCAGGTGTCCTGAAATAAGTGCCCAGCAGCTTTGGACGAGCAAGTGGATGATAATATCCAGATCTGAAGTTCACAGCAACAGTGGACTGACCATCCTAGTTATCCTCAGGGAGCTCCAAACTGCATGACGTAGTTTCTGAAAGAGGCAAAGCAAGACAAAGTGAGAGCAAGTTTTGAAACTGAAGAGTAGCAAAATTTTATGCAAAAATATATAATACCAAAATGAAACTTAGTAGTCCAGTTTTCTTTCTAGTTAGAGTTAATCATTAAAATTTCTAATAATGAGCTATTCTATATAATAAAACACTAATATGCGAATTGACCAAATGATGGAATGACCAGCAGAACAACTGGTCGCTATGACACACACTGACCACCAGGGGCAGACGCTCAACGCAGGAGCTGCCCCTTCAGCTCCTGTGTTGAGCAACTGCTCCCTCTCCCTCAAGAGGGAGGTGACCAGTGGCTGCGATTGGGGGGCAGGGCCAGTCAGCAGGTGGCACCAGGCTGCCAGCCAAGGTGGGTGCCAGTGGGTGGTGCCAGGCTGCCAGCCAAGACGTGTGGTAGTGGGAGACTTCCCCTTTACCCCCAATCACCACGACTGCCGGTCACCCCGCTGATCAGCCCTGATTGCTGGCCAGGCCTAGGGACCCTACCCTATATATTGGGAACAGTCTCTAGATTTAAAAATTAAAACCTGGCAAAGCTACTCTAACACTGAAAAAACAGGATGATGCAGCAATGACATGCATGGACTCTGGCTTGCACATTTTGTTGTCAGCCCTGATTCTGACACTTTTAACTGTGTGACAAAGCCAATTACTTAACTTTTCTCTGCTTCAGTTTTTCCACCCATAAGATGGGGAAAATGGTACTACTGCCTCAGAAGGATCATGTTATGTACTACTTTTTATAATCAGGGCAAAAAAATGTAGCTGCCCATACAACAGCAAGATGCCTTTCACCCGTATGAAAAGTATGGTGACTGGCACATGCAGTATCCCAGATGGCGAGAGGGATGTCCAACTGCTTGTTTAGGCCTGATCCCCATGGAGATCGGGCCTCAAACGACAGTTGGACATCCCCTGAGGGGTCCTGGATTGCAAGAGGACACAGGCCAGGATGAGGGACCCCCCCCCCATGCATGAATTTCGTGCACTGGGCCTCTAGTTATCATATATTGCATTAGCTATACCATTACCATCTTCACTCAAGGCCTTGAAGAATTTCAGTTTTAAGAAGGATCTGTGGTTTCTTAATTATATTAGTTTAAATTTTGTGAGGTTTTGTGTGTGCACGTATGTATGTATGCACAGTTATAAATTTTTAAGATCTAGCAGGGCTTTGTTTTGGTTTATTTTCCCCCAAAGATTGTTTATAAAGTTAGAAACTTTCTTATTATGGGAGCCTACTGATATAAACTTTTTACTTATAACATTTATATTAATATTAATATACTTATGTATTACATATTTATAATTATAATAGTGAGGCCACATAATCATATTTCCTGCTGATTTAAAGAAAAATATTTTAAAGCACACAATGTCTAGTAAACCATCATAGGTTCTCATAATTTCACTTTTTTTCAGTTTCTGTTTAGACATGAAATTACCAGGCAGAATTGCTGCGTTTTGGAAGTGATTTTCCTGAAATTGGATGAGGACAAGTGAAATAGTGACTCCATTATTTGTTCCTAATTCTCTTAACATTGTTTTAATTCACAAAGTTACTGGAGTAAGCACATCCTACTCTAAACGATAAAAATATAGCCAAGGTAAATCCAGTGACTTTGTGGTATTAAGACTGGGGAGTTAACAAAAAAGATTGTAACCTATTTTCAGAAAAAAAGTCAGTATAAAATCAGAGGTCAAAATGAATATAGCATAGGTATAAATGTTTGAGTAGAAATTGCAATTTCTTATGTTTTTAGGGATATTAAGGAAGTCTTGTTCTTTGGTTTACTTTACTGTTTGATTGTGATAGCATTGCAAATCGTGGTAATCATTAACCTTCTCAAACTTAGTGTCTGAAAGCTTCATAAAAGTCAACCTAAATATTTACTTTGTTAAGACAATTTATGAAACTTTAAAAGGGTCTTCCTGTGTCAAGGATATATTATTAATGTGAAAGTAAAGCCTCACAAAACTAAATAAATTATCTTCCATATCTTAAAAAAAAAAGAAATAAAGAAAAATATTTTAGTCTCAACTGGCAACTCTTTAAGAAAAGTTTAGGAATGTTACAGCCTCTCCTGGCTGCTTTTTCATCACTTTCTTACTTTTACTTTTGCCCAACAGGCCCACTACTCATGCTTCTCAAGCTTTTCCATCGCAGTATTCCTCATGGCAGAGAAGGATGGAGGCTGCTTCCCAGGGGCATGAGATAGCTTCTGAAGGTACAGCAAGGGAGAAATTTCTCTCATATTTTATTTGAAGAATTTGTTGGAACTTTGCAGTTGCTTTTTTATTGTATATGTATTTCTATTAGGCTTGGTATAGTGCTTTATAATAGCATGTTCAATATATGTTAATTGTTATTGATCATGGAATCCTGGGAGGAAAAGAAGCAATGAACTTCCAAGCTATTGTTCCATTTTCTTTCTGGTAGAAGGTTCTTGAGTCTGCAGTAGCATCAACAGCAATTTACATGATTATACTATGTGTGGATTTTTGTTTGGATTAAGGTCAATTAAATGTCCTTGAGTGAACACAGATTTTTCTCTTGCTATAAGTAGGAAATTAAAAGTAGCTTTGATCATATTTACTGCAGTGGATGATCAGGGCCATCCAGGGGCAGTATGAAATAGAGAAGGAGCTATCTACCCAGAGTCAGAGCTTTTCTCCTGATGTGTACCTTACCTAGTCAGTTTGTGTCTTTGCTACCTGTGAAACAAGAAAGGGGGTAGTACAGTATGGCATAGTGGTTTTTAAGGACTTAAAAAAACATGGTAAATTTTATTGAAATGTTATGTTGAGGGAAAGCGCACCACGCATTGACAATGAAATGGAGCTACTGGGATTCCTTGAAACACTGAAAACCACTGATGTAGAACAAAGAGCACTCTGGAGCCAGACTAATATTACTGCTTAGAAGCTCTGGGGCCTTCAGTACGATATATCTCTGAGCCTCAATTTTCTTATCTATAAAATGGGAATAAGAATGATAATAGCCTCAGAGGATTGACATAAGCATTAAATGAGATAATACAGTCGAACCTCTTAGCATAGAGCCTGGTATATATAAGTGCTTCCCCATGTGGTGTATACCTAAGAGCTACTTGCTCAAAACTCTACTTTCTTCTGAAGAAGCTGTAAGAAACAAAGCTTGGGAGTTGTCAGCAGTTAGCACAGATTTCCTTCAGTGAAATAGGCCATCTATGGAGAGGCAGATAAAAGAGCAAGTAAGTGGAGAGCAACAGGAGAGACAAGACAGCAAGGAGCCTGTTGGTGATTGAGTTCCTGTTTCTGATTGTTCCTGAGACCTAATTTGATTCTTGTCCTCAGTTCATTGAGAAACCCCAAGATCTTATAATAAATTTCTCTTTTCCTTAGTGAGGATGCTGGATTATGCCATGATGTCACAGTTAAACTGGAAATTATGCTTTCCAAAATCTCCTTCCATGCTCAGAGTTCTGGGTTAGAGTTGACCAAAGAGGAACTACCAAGAGAGTAAAGAGAAGCAAAGACCACTTTTCTTGGAAGGGCAATCTTGGTCAGACAGACACAGAAGTACCTGTGGGTCCCACTTTGTTCTTGCTCTCCTCCATACTATCCTGCTCTTCCTTTCAACTAAACTGCTGGCCCTGCCCACCCAAAGCAGATTCAATCCCTCCTCCCCTCTGCCTGCACACTTGGCTGCAGGCCCACAGAGGTGGTAAGCTACACAGAGGGAACATCTTCCCACACATCTCTCTGTGAGCGCCTGCTTCACACTCCCACTGAAGCAGCTGGGTATTGCCTCTCAGACTTCCCTGCAAGCTCCAACTTACCCACTCATGCCAGTGCGTTTAGGGGACCTAGTTAATGACTTTCTCATGTTCTCTGACCTTCGATTCCTTAGTTGGCCCCACATTGTGTGAGGTCTAATTCCTATAATAAACCTCTGATTCCCACAATGCTCTACTAGGGGTGGGCAAACTTTTTGACTCGAGGGCCACAATGGGTTCTTAAACTGGACCGGAGGGCCGGAACAAAAGCATGGATGGAGTGTTTGTGTGAACTAATATAAATTCAAAGTAAACATCATTACATAAAAGGGTACGGTCTTTTTTTTTTTAAGTTTTATTCATTTCAAACGGGCCGGATCCGGCCCGCGGGCCGTAGTTTGCCCACGGCTGCTAGTCACTGGCTCTGCTTCTCTGATTGAAGCCTCACTGCTACAGCTAGTTTGTGTATCTCTCACTTGCATGCAAACCACATGATATTGATAATTCCTTCTACATCTTTTGCATTTGTTAAATGAAGACACAAAGGGAACTATCAAGGCAACACTTTTTTAAAAAAGTATAATGTTTTTGGAACAGGAAAATGATAATTTTTTCACAGCATTCTTTTTTAATAAAAAGAATGGGTTGATTATAACTTATGGACATTTCATAAAATTGTCTAATATGTTGTGAACCTCTTGAGCCAAATTGAGGAAAACATGTATGAACTTGGTAATAACACTTTGAGAAAGGTACATTAGGAAGACACTGGGGTCTGGAATTTGGTATTAGTGATTATGACCTCTCCTTCATCACCATGCATTCAACCAGAAAAGCAGAAACACTGGAACACACACACACACACACACACACACAAACACACACACACACACACAATTTGTTACAGAGATTTTACCTTATACAATTGTGGGAGCTGATTAAATAGTCTCCATAAGGCTGTTGTTGTTTTTGTGTTTGAGGCTGGAGCTCAAAGTCTAATCTCCCTAAGCCTTTGGATATCTTTTTCTACAGTATACCAGGAAAATTCTTCAGACAAAGGGAGACCAACCTCTTTAAGCACAGTTAGAAGAGCTGTTTCTCTTGGCAAAGAAGGCTCAATAGACTTTAGGCGTTCTAGGTACCCAACTTCATTGGGATCTGGTCATAAAACTCCATTTCAATTTTTTAAAGTCCTAATCATTTAGGGTATGCCAAGATATCCCTTCCCACATGAAGGACAAATTATTGCACCTGACCTATACCCATTTTCTATTGCTGGGCAACATATTACCAGAAACTGTTTTACAACAACCCAAATTGATTTTCTCACAATTCTGATAGGTCAGATGGCCAGATTCTCTGCTCAGGTATTAACTGGGCGGAGATCAAGGTGTTGGCTAGGGCTGCAGTTGTCATCTGGGCTTAGCTATTTGCTGCTCTTCTGTTTTTGGAAGGCCTTTTAGAGACCCTCCGTTGCCAGTGGCCACATGCAGGAGGGTGTGCTGCTAGATCAAACTTTTAAAAGTTCCTAAAAGTAAATGCAAATGAACTGAGTGTGGGAAGCAGAGATGAGAGAAATAGAGTGGCCAAGGAAGGAATTTTAATGAAATGACTTCTAAGATTATGAAGGCTATTGACATTTAATAAATAGCTAGTAAAATTAACTGTATCATTTTTTATAGCAAGTGATTGAAATCTAATTCTATTTTATTAAAGAAAAAAAGAATTTCTTGATGTGGTTGGAAAGTTCAAAGTTCAGCTAACTTCAGGCATGGCTGCATCCAGAGGATCAAATGATTTTGCTAGGACTCTGTTTTTCTCATCTTAGCCAGGCTCTTTTCCAGTCCTCCTCCTATTACTTGTAATACCCAATAAAATGTAAATGCGGTGTAAATAGTCCTTATACTGTATTGTTTAGGGAATAATGACAAGGAAAACATCTGTACTTATTCAGTACAGAGGCAGCTATCATAGGCCTAACTGCATCAGCAACAACATGACATTTTTTTTCAAATATTTTTTATTTGTGGTTGAATCCACATATGCAAAACCCACGGATATGAAGAACTGACTGTACTATGAATCATCATTTTTCCATAAAGTCTTGCGTCAATGGTATTGCTAGCTGTAACAGAAAAGCATAGAAAACATACATTTTCTTTTAAAGAATGGGAATGAACTGAATTAACTAAGTTCTTGTTAGCCAAATTTGATGGCTAGGGAAAATCATATGACATATTTACCTTTTCTTTCTCTTTTCTTCTTCTCTTTTTCTTTCTTTGTTTTTCATCTTTTGATAGTGCTTATTATACTCAAAGCCAAAGGGGAAAAATAAAACTATTTAGTTTACTTTATCAGTTATTTTTTAAATTTTATTTTATTGTTTAAAGTATTATAAATAGTAGTACATATGTCTCCTTTTCCCACCCATTGACCTTTCCCTGGCCTCCCCTACACCCCCCCCACCCCCGCACATACCCTCACTCCCCCCCCCCCCCCCCGCCCCCAGTGTCTTGCATTCATTGGTTATGCTTATATGCATGCATGCATAAAAGTCCTTTGGTTGATCTCTTACCTCCCCCATCACCCCTCCCCATCCTTCCCGCTGTAATTTCCAAATCATCGGAAAGTTATAAAAAAGGGATTATTGTGAAAATATATGAATGTTAAAAATTATATCAGTTTATGTCAATGACTCATCAGAAATTTTACAAAATTTATTCTTAAAAGGTAAATTATATTTAAAAACTATGAAAAGCTCTATTTATAATTATAATTTAAGAGAGCCCCATCCACTGTTCTTTTTCCTGATAGTTTATTTCCCAAAAGCCTAAATACAAGGCATTCTTTTACTTTGGTTGTAATGTTGGCCATTCACAGGCATAAACAGAATATAACAGTAAATTCCACCAGGTTGCGCTGTAGTTCCACAATGAAAGCAAAAGTGCCAGTATCTGCAGAGAATTCTCTGAGGTTTCAGTTAACTGTATTTATTATTTCTGTTCTTGAAGCAAAGAGGAGGTGGAGATAAACATTTAAAAGGAAAAAGAAGATATTTTTCTGAAAATAAAGACTTCCAAATTGACTATGATTTAAAATTGTTATTCAGAAAATAATGATTTTTTCTGAGAACATTTAGTTCCTTTTAGAAAGATTGCATTTAACTCAGTCTTCTTAGATAAAACTACTTTCCTGATGGCAACAAACAAAAAAAACCAAGAAAACAAAAAATAAAAAACTCTATTGGAAGTTTTTTCTTATATTCCCTAGTTATTGATGGATATAACTATTTTTTAAAAGATAAGGTATATTTTACACTGGGGGATAGGGGAGGCTAGGGGACTGTCTAGGGCGGGGGGATAAAATGGACACATATGTAATACCCTTTGTAATACTTTAAGCAATAAAAAAAATAAAATAAAATAAAAGATAAGGTATATTTTATTTAAAACTATAGCAGGATCTTTGATGTAAATCAGGCTTTAGAAAATACAAGAACATTTCAACTTGAAAACAACTTTTTCTTTTTGTGAATAAAGCCCTTTTTCTTTTCTGCCCTTGTTTTCCCCAAATGTCAATATTTATGAGCCAGGGGTTGTAGGAAACGTTACCTAGAGTTACAAGGGGCCAGAGTCTGCCCTCTTATGTCCCTGGGGAGCCCAGTGTGAGTGCCAGAGGGCAGTATTTGGCTGGAAGGACTCAATCCCTCTTTCTTTGCACCCTGTGGTATGCCCTTTGAAGTGAAAGAAAATTCTCAGCTCTATAAGATGTCAACATACACACATTTCTGTATATCCTTTTGTCATAAAAACCGATGTGGATTTACAGAAAACAAAACAAAACAAAAAAGTCAGAATTATGCCAGTAAGTTTGAGACTCTTGAGACAACATATTCTCAAGTCTAAATTTCAAGATAACACCATTTTTTTTGGGTCCATATCACTGTCAAAACATTAGTTACTTTAGGTTTAACCTGTTTTGGGATTTATTCTTTGTAATGGTAAAGATAGAGACAATGAGAATGAAACCCTCACAGAAATAAGGTATGAATCTCACAAAACAGTAGTAAATTATGGAGCTCATATTTATTTTGAAAATGAATTGTTATCTATCAAGATGATAAAAAATTCATTATTTTATCCAGATGGCTTATTTTATTTTATTTTTATTTTTATTTTTTTTAATATATTTTATTGATCTTTTTTACAGAGAAGAAGGGAGAGGGATAGAGAGTTAGAAACATCGATGAGAGAGATCGATCAGCTGCCTCCTGCACACCCCCCACTGGGGATGTGCTCGCAACCAGGGTACATGCCCTTGACCGGAATCGAACCCGGGACCCTTGAGTCTGCAGGCCGACGCTCTATGCACTGAGCCAAACCGGTTCGGCCAGATGGCTTATTTTAATTTGTTTCCTCTGAAACTGTCAGTCATTAGGAGCTGAAAAAGAAAATAAAAGCTGAAAATGATCAAGTTTTCCTAGGCAGAATAAACTGGGAGATGAGCTTGAAATTCGGGGTCATTAACAAATGAAAACACACACACACACACACACACACACACACACACACACACACACCAGAAGTACTCTTAAAAACAAAAGTCACCAGTAAAATATGTCTTGAGGTCAAATGAAATGCCCTGACATTTATTCACAGTTTCCTCTTGCATTTTATTTGAAGGATCTCCTCTTTATTTTTTTTACTAGTTAAAATCTTTAATTTATTACTCTGTCCCCCATGGTTAAGGTTCCTAGTGTCTTTAAGGTTCACGATTTAAAAATTTTTGTTCCGTTTACCTCAGCAATTCTTTATTTATCTTGTATTATTTTTAAATGTCCTACTCAGACACTTAACTGATTCAAGCACTTAAATGGTTTTTAAAAATTCATAAAACATTTTATTTGCCCAGATCAGGAGGTAACTGCACTCTTTCATTTTGGGTAAAAGTATAACAAAATAATTAGTGAGATTAATGAAAAAAATAATTAAGGAGTATGATAACATTAGTTTTTTGAAAAAAAAAAAAAAAAAGGTTCTCTATGGGAAGATACTTTATTTTCCAAACACAGGGCCGTGGCCTTGTTTTTTTTTCTCCACCTATTGTCAGCTAATTCTGAAATCATTTCTCCCATTGGCCAGTGGTATGCCAATGTTCTCCTGTTTAAACGTCACGAACCTTGGTTTCTTCATCTATAAAAGAGAATAAAAATATTTAGCTCAGAGACATTGAGAGAATTAAATTTGCAGTATGTTCAGATATTGTGTACAATAGGTGACCAATGTGTGATCATTTCCTTCTTCCTTTTGTCACTGGTAGGAATATAAAAAACAAAACACATTTACCTGTATTAAATTTCTCTACGTGGGCTAAATACAAAACTTGTTGAAACTAATACAGTGTCTAACATTTCAGTATATGCCAGTCTTGCAAACCACTCATAGATAGATATCTTTAATGAAATTAGCTTTGGAAAGAAGACTATGAAACCAAAAGTATAAATTCTAGTGGGCAGAGTTAGTATTTTGATATTTTGTTAATATTTATTTGTACATTTAATATACATTTATCTATTGTGCCTAGTACATTCGTTGAATTCCAGATCACATGTAAATGTGAATGTTTTCAGTTTGTTTTGGAAGAGAATCACTAAAGCAGAGTTTATGAAGGAATTTCAAGTTTTACACTTCTGTTCACTCCCAAAACTAAATTGTTAAATTAAATTTTATCTGATAGCAAGCGGAAAAATAGCCAACTCCCCTTATCTAATACCCAATAACCTGGGGTGTCAGTGAAAATCAAACAAGGGCAGGCTGGCCTCTTTTTCTTAAAAAATTCCATATATTCCAATGAAACTCATCCTTTTCATGAGTTGCTTCAGAGGTCTAGAGACTCTTCTTTCAACTATACTGCGATTGTTCTAAATATCTTAAAAACTTCTTTTAGAATTACCTTTGGAACTACTTTAGGATTATGAAAGAAAAATCTAGTCTTATTATATTTTAGTCACCTCCAATTTAGGTTAAAGCAGTTCTGTCCAGTTGATTACCATCTGCCTTAAGGAATTACTTGGTCGTTTCCAAAAATAAAACTCATACTGATGAGAAAAAGATTTTTTTTTAATCCATTGGGGACAGTCAAAGCAATTCTCTCAGTGTGTGAAGGAAGGCAGTTCCTAATTGGAGTTCCAAAATGGTGTCCAATAGTAGCAACATCTTGGAATGTTGCTACCTATTTGAGGAGATAGCATTCATTTGCGTGGATAAGTTTGCTGTATTTGTTAAAATCCAGTGACTTTACCTTGTAGTCATGTCTTTTGACTATAAGTATCTATGCTGTCAAACAGGATCTTTCTGGGCTCATGAAAAGACAAATGCTGTTATTTAAAAAAGAATTACTGTGAATTTTTAACCAGAGTTTGCTGTGTTTAGATTCCAAAAACTTCTGAAAAGAAGGAGAAACATGTAAAGGCTTTTCTTTGTGCTCAGACCAGGCCTGTGATCTTCCTTTTACTCTCACATGGATTTGTTTAAGGAGTTGCTGAAGCTTGATTAAATGATTAAAACTATGCTAGTCATCATGGAATAAAATTATAATGACTATGTGGTACATATTTTGAAACAGAAGCAGGAAAACAACATGAACTCATTTGAGGATGAATTCAGACTTTCATCTTAGCATAAATACAAATAGTAACAGTATAGAAATAAAGACTACAAATATTTGCAGGGTATTTGTGTTTAATTATTGATAGAAAATGGGAGATTGGTAAAAAAGGAAGAAAGAGAAAAGTAAAGCCCCTGCTTAGGGTCTTGTCAGACTAAATAATGCTGTGGGAGCTGGCAGCACATAACATCTGTGACCCTCCAGTGGGGCCTCCAGTCCTGCAGCATTTAAAGGGACTCCTGAGGTCTGGAGTCCTCCTGGCATGACATTCTCAGACCCGTTCGATTAGGGGGGCTGCCAAACTGCTCATTTCCCACAAAACTTCAGCAGCCTCATAGTCTGGGCTGGCCATCTGCGAGGTGCGTTCCCAATAAAGCTGCGTATTCTTTCACGTTGCCCATATTGTAGGAACCAGTATCTCAGCAAACCTAAGACTCTTTGAGAACTCAGTGGCCATGCTGTATGAACTATGAGGCAGTATTTCTGACTCACATTTGTTTGGAAATAGTCTTCTTCTGGGAATGCTTTTTAAACTTGAAGTGGTATCCATTTTCTTTCCCTATAAATGCTATCTTTCTTTTTAAGTAAGCCCATGAATAATTTACTTTGCTGTCAGAGATGTACTTGCTTTTATTTTCATCAAGACCTCAAGTGTCAGGGGACAGACATCCTTGGGCCCCTCAGGGCTGCATGACCTTATGACCTCCATGGTCTTGCCAGGTCACTATCAGGAAAGGAAGGCCTCTCCAATGAGGGAAATGCCACCCCTCCTCCCCTCTGAAGTGTCCTCACATTCTCACCCTGGCCTGATGCCAGCTGTGTTTGGCTGCCTCAAACCTTCCTGGGAAGAAATAATAACTTACAGCAGAATGTCTGGGGCAGATGAATCACAGATGAGTTCCCCAAAGCTCAGTAAAGCAACTAAGTAGAAGGCTGGTGTGGTTTTAGAGATGTCTTAAAATGTTTATATCACAAAATGTATTCTACTTTTTGTTTTTTTACCTTCCCTTAACTATGAAGGCTAACATTCTTCCTTAGCTAAGTGAAGGAAACCAGACACAAAAGGCCCCATAGTGTATGATTCTACTTATAAGAACTATCCAGAATAGGCAAATCCATAGAGACAGAAAGCAGATTAGCAGTTGGCTTGGGCGTGGAGGAGGGGCATAGGGAGTGATTACTTAATGGTATGGGGTTTCCTTTTGGGGCGCTGAAAAAGTTCTGGAACTAGATAGTGGTGCTGGTTGTGCAAGGTACTTAATCCCACTGAATTGTACATTTAAAAATGATTAAAATGATAAATTTCAGACTATATGTATTTTACCACAACAAAAACGTTTTTCTTCCTAAAGTAAAATTCTGGTTAAATGCATTAAGGAGAATAATTGTTAAGTAATTTGCTCTCATCAATATCTTCACAGTGGGGAGGGAAACATTATCACCCCATATGATTGCACAGAGAAAAGCAAATACTCCCAACTACACATTCATTTTCTATAGTTGCACTTTGTAGCAAATACTAGGGCCTTTTTGGTATTTATTTGTCTGTGGGAAAATGCTATTAGTTTGAATGAGTACTTCAAAGAAGAAAGTTCAGAAGTCACTGTCCACATTGTGTAGAATTATAAAGAAGCATATCTGTTTCTATGAGATCAAACTGATGGTTGCCAGAGGGGAGGGGTGTAAGGGGATTGGGTGGGAAAAGTGAAGGGGAATATAGTCAATAATACTGTGAAAAGTTTGTATGGTGACAGATGATTACTAGACTAAGTGAGGTGATCACATTGTAAGGCATATAAACATTGAGTCACTATATTGTACACTGAAACTAATATAATATTGTGTACCAACTATCTATAATAATCTGTAATAATAAAAGCATAATATGCTAATTTGCCCAGACATCCTTCCAGATGAACTTCCCAATGTGCCCGGGCTGCAGGATCCAGGCAGCTGCCACTCCTGCGAGGGAGGGATCCAGGCAGCTGTCGTTGCTGCAAGCCACCGCGGCTGCAAAGACCTACTCTTGCACGAATAGTATTTAATAAAAGAGAAGAAGAAGCAGATTTGACAGAGGCTTCCTTTTGTGAGCTCATTGGCAGTGCAAGGGACAATTTGGCCCTTGCAGTGTAGCTCTCACTTCTCTTTCTAGGCTTACCTCCTCCTAATCCTCTCCCCTTCTCCCTCTCCCATCTCCCTTCCCCACTCTACACAACCCCTTTGCTGCAGCCACATTGAATTACTTCCTCTCCATTCCCAGAACACTAGGGACCTTTGAAGAGTGCATACTTTGCACATCAATTCCATAGCCTGGAAGTTCCTGTTGCATTCTTCATTCAACACAATTCCCTCAACCTCCAAACACACTGTGACAGTTTATGAACTATATGAAATCTTAGAAATCACATCACATTGACCATAAATTAATGTTCAAAACAACTTTTGGGAGAATCTAATAATGCTTCCTTTTTTTTTAAATTAAAAAAGTTTTTAATGTTGACATTATTGCAGGAGTCTTTTTTTTTTAAAAAATTTTTTTTTTATTGCTTAAAGTATTACAAAGGGTATTACATATGTATCCATTTTATCCCCCCGCCCTAGACAGTCCCCTAGCCTCCCCTATCACCCAGTGTCTTATGTCCATTGGTTATGCTTATATGCATGCATACAAGTCCTTTAGTTGATCTCTTACCCCCCTACCTCCTGCCCCCCAACCCTCCCCGGCCTTCCCGCTGCAGTTTGACAATCTGAGGCAGCTCTGCCTCTGTATCTATTATTGCTCAAAAGTTTATAATGGTCTCTATTGTCCATGATATTGCAGGAGTCTTCATCTTCCCTCCCCCCCCTTTGCCCACCTCCACCCTCCCCTACCTCCCTCTTCCTTGGTCTTTACTAAATTATTGTCTGTGTCCAGGGGGGTATCATATATGTTCTTTAGCTATTTCTTTTTTTTTCTTTATCCAGTCACCCCACTCTCCTCCCCTTGGGCTTCAGCCAGTTTGTTCCCTGTATTCGTGCTTCTGGTTCCATTTTGTTCATCAGTTTATTTTGTTCCACATTAGATTCTACATATTAGTGAGATCATATGGTATTTGTCTTTCTCTAACTGGCTTATTTCACTTAGCATAATACTTTCCAGGTCCATTCATGCTGTTGCAAATGGTAAGAGTTCCTTCTTTTTTACAGCCACATAGTATTCCATTGTATGAATGTACCACAGCTTTTTTTATCCATTCACCTGTTGATGGGCATTTGGGCTGTTTCCAGATCTTGGCTATTGTAAATAATGCTGCTATGAGCATAGGGATGTATATATTCTTTCTGATTGGTGTTTCGGGGTTCTTAGGATATATTCCCAGAAGTGGGATCATTGAGTCAAAAGGTAACTCCACTTTTAATTTTTTGAGGAAACTTCATACTATTTTCTACAGTGTCTGTACCAGTCTGTATTCCCACCAGCAGTACACAAGATCCCTTTTCTCCACAACCTTGCCAGCACTTACTGTTCATTGATTTATTTTAATTATTATTATTTTTTTAAAATATATTTCTTTGTTGATTTCAGAGAGGAAGGGAGAAGGAGAGAGAGATAGAAATATCAATGATGTGAGAGCATCACTGATTGGCTGCCTCCTGCACCCCCCCCGCCCCCACCTCTCACTGGGGATCGAGCCCGCAACCCAGGCATGTGCCCTTGGCCGGAATCGAACCTGGGACCCTTTAGTCCACAGGCTGATGCTCTATCCACTGAGCCAAGCCGGCCAGGGCTGTTTGTTGATTTATTGATGGTAGTCATTCTGGCAGGTCTGAGGTGGTAACTCATTGTAGTTTTTATTTGCATTTCTCTGATAATTAGTGATCTTGAGCATTTTTTTCATGTGTCTATTGACCATCTGTATGTCTTCTTTGGAGAAGTGTCTATTCAGGTCCTTTGCCCATTTTTTGATTGGATTGTTTGTCTCCCAGGTGTTGAGTTGTAAAAGTTCTTTATATATTTTGGAAATTAGCCCCTTATCAGATGTGTCATTAGTGAATATGTTCTCCCATACAGTGATTCTATTTTTATTTTGTTGATGGCTTCTTTTGCTGTGCAGAAGCAGTTTAGCTTGATGTAGTCTCATTTGTTTATCTTTTCCTGAGTTTCCCTTGCCCTCGGAGACATATCAGCAACAATATTGCTGAGAGAGATATCTGAGATTTTACTGCCTATGTGATTTGACTTTCTTATTATGTCTTTTCTTTAGATAGAAAAAAATGCATCTGAACTCTTAACTGAACTCAGTAGAAAAATATACACAAAAGCATTGGGTAAGCACATTTTTTTGAGGGTGATGGACCTGGAGGACTCTTGCTCTGTTGCATGAAGCTCAGGGAAAGAATCAGTAACTCCTGAGTCCCGCTCACAGGCCTGAGCAGTCGCCGATGTAAGCTACAAAGTGATCCTCAGAACATGTGTTCTCCTCACTCAGCTGAGTTCTCCTGACTCAGTGTGGTCTGGCAGGGGAAATGGAGAAGAAAAAAAAAAGTTCATTACTTGTGCTATTATTATCTACCTCTGGGTTAAACTGAACAGTGAGATCAATCAAAGTGGTTTATTTGTTCAACTAGTTTATTTTTTAGTGAAGCACTTGTTTGTTTTGTTTTGAGGTAGTTTCTTTGGAAGAAGTAAGGACAAAGCAGAGTGGAAATTACTTGTTTCTTCCATGTAATACTATAATAACTACAAGTTTGTTATAGTCTTTTGGTTCCCACAAAGAGGTTTGTACTCATGTGTTTTTTGTGTTTGTGTGTGTGTGTGAAAAAGATCATTGAAACATATTTCTTTTACCAGGAAAGATAGTTTTGCTCTGTATACTGAAAGTCAGTGTTGCTAAATCCACCAAAGCAGACTGCTAAAAAATGTCAGAGTCAAAAACAAAAACAGTATGTGGTTGTCTCTGGTATTTTAATTTTTATATAAATTTCTCTTTCTCTCTCTCTCTCTCTCTCTCTCTCTCTCTCTCTCTCTCTCTCTCTCTCTCTCTCTCTCTCTCTTTTTTACCCCTAGTAATGAGCAAGTGCTATTTTTGTAAACAGGAAAAAACAGTATTAAAATATTTACAAAATAAACCATTTTATTTTAAGCAAATCTACTTTAGTGAACAGCAGCCAAATGAAACCTTTGGGGAAAACAATCAAGAACAGGTTTGTATTTGAGAAGGTAGCTATCCCACATCCATTTTCACAGAGCTGTTGCCCAAGAATTGTGAACAATTTATATTCCTAAACTAAAGTTGTATCTCACCTTAGTGTTAGATAAGATACTTCCTTGTTACATTTAGAATATTATTCACTGTATTACTTTATTTCTTTATATAACTTCTTAGAAACTAAATATTGTATTAAGTAAGTGAGACGTAGTTTGCAGATTACTTTCCTTATTGGGAAAGACCTAATTTCCATAAAAAATAAAGCAATTACCAGGAAAAAATAAGAATATATTATTCCCTACATTACTGTGACATAATCCTCCTCCTTGCTTTGGCTCATTTATTATAGAGTTGTCTAGGTGCTTGGGATTTCTGATAATTTCATTAATTTTATTGCATACCAAATTTCTGATGACAATAACAACAGTGGCAGATGATTACAGCAACAATAACATATGCTTAGTGTTTTATAATTTACAGAACACTTGTATACATATTGTTGAATGATCTACAATAGCATTATATCCAGATAAGGAAACTGATTCTGAATGGTCAAGAAGCTGACCAAGTGTCAGCACCACATGACATACTGGAAAAAGATTGTGTACTTTAGAAACAGACAGACTTGGTTTCAAAACCAACACCATAATGTACTAACTGGCAAACAAACCACTTATCCACTCAGATAAACCATTTATCCATTTTTTCCCTCGTTCATAACAGTGTCTTGAAATGATGAAATTAAAGTGCCTGGCACATAGTAGGTTGTCAATAATAAATATTAGTGCTCTTCCCTTTTTTTTACAAACTGATCCCGGGTTCAGAGCATCATTTAGGAAATGGACCCCATGGTTATATACTGCCTGGCCCCTCTATGCTTTCTTATTTATTGGATGTGGGCATTTGCATGCTCTTGTAGAGCCAGACTGCAGATGCACGAGAGTTGAGAAGTCCACTCTCAGCACCTCGCACAGTGCCTGGCACTAAGTAGGCCATCTATACGTTTTTGTTGCGTGAATTATTGAACTATTTTTTTTATTTTATTTTTTTATTGCTTAAAGTATTACAAAGGGTATTACATATGTGTCCATTTTATCCCCCCGCCCTAGACAGTCCCCTAGCCTCCCCTATTCCCCAGTGTCTTATGTCCATTGGTTATGCTTATATGCATGCATACAAGTCCTTTGGTTTATCTCTTACCCCCCTACCTCCTGCCCCCCAACCCTCCCCGGCCTTCCCGCTGCAGTTTGACAATCTGTTTGAGGCAGCTCTGCCTCTGTATCTATTATTGTTCAAAAGTTTATAATGGTCTCTATTGTCCATGAATGAGTGAGATCATGTGGTATTTTTCCTTTATTGACTGGCTTATTTCACTTAGCATAATGCTCTCCAGTTCCATCCATGACGTTGCAAATGGTAAGAGTTCCTTCCTTTTTACAGCAGCATAGTATTCCATCGTGTAGATGTACCACAGTTTTCTAATCCATTCATCTACTGATGGGCACTTAGGCTGTTTCCAAATCTTAGCTATGGTGAATTGTGCTGCTATGAACATAGGGGTGCATATATCCTTTCTGACTGGTGTTTCCGGTTTCTTGGGATATATTCCTAGAAGTGGGATCACAGGGTCAAATGGGAGTTCCATTTTCAGTTTTTTAAGGAAACTCCATACTGTCTTCCATAGTGGCTGCACCAGTCTGCATTCCCACCAGCAGTGCACAAGTGTTCCTTTTTCTCCACATCCTCTCCAGCACTTGTCGTTTGTTGATTTGTTGATGATAGCCAGTCTGACAGGTGTGAGATGGTACCTCATTGTTGTTTTGATTTGCATCTCTCGGATGATTAGTGACTTTGAACATGTTTTCATATGTCTCTTGGCTTTCTGAATGTCCTCTTTTGAAAGGTGTCTATTTAGGTCCTTTGCCCATTTTTTGATTGGATTGTTTATCTTCCTTTTGTTAAGTTGTATGAGTTCCCTATAAATTTTGGAGATTAGGCCCTTATCAGATATGACATTGGCAAATATGTTTTCCCACAGAGTGGGTTTTCTCGTTGTTTTGTTGATGGTTTCTTTTGCTGTGCAGAAGCTTTTTATTTTGATGTAGTCCCATTTGTTCATTTTTTCTTTAGTTTCAAGTGCCCTAGGAGCTGTATCAGTGAAGAAATTGCTTCGGCATATGTCTGAGATTTTGTTGCCTTTGGATTCTTCTAGAATTTTTATGGTTTCCTGTCGTACATTTAAGTCCTTTATCCATTTTGAGTTTATTTTTGTGTATGGTGTAAGTTGGTGGTCTAGTTTCATTTTCTTGCATATATCTGTCCAATTTTCCCAACACCATTTGTTGAAGAGACTATCTTGGCTCCATTGTATGTTCTTGCCTCCTTTGTCAAATATTAATTGAGCATATTGGTTCGGGCCGATTTCTGGGCTCTCTATTCTATTCCATTGATCTATATGCCTATTCTTGTGCCAGTACCAGGCAGTTTTGAGAACAGTGGTTTTGTAATACAACTTGATATCTGGTATTGAGATCCCACCTACTTTGTTCTTTTTCAGTATTGCTGCAGCTATTCGGGGTCTTTTTTTATTCCAGATGAATTTTTGGAAAGTTCGTTCTAGATCTCTGAAGTATGCTGTTGTTATTTTAATGGGAAGTGCGTTGAATTTATAGATTGCTTTGGGTAGTATGGACATTTTAATGATGTTGATTCTACCAATCCATGAACACGGTATGTTCTTCCATCTGTTTGTGTCTTCCTCTATATCTTTTTTCAACGTCCTGTAGTTTTCTGAGTAGAGGTCTTTTACCTCTTTAGTTAAGTTTATTCCTAGGTAGCTTAATTTTTTTGGTGCAATGGTAAATGGGATTGTTTTTATAATCTCTCTTTCTGAAAGTTCATTATTGGTGTATAGAAATGCCTCAGATTTCTTGGGGTTAATTTTGTATACTGCTACATTGCCAAATTCATGTATTAAGTCTAGTAGCTTTTTGATGGAATCTCTAGGGTTTTGTATGTATAATATCATGTCGTCTGCAAATAAGGACAGTTTTACTTCCTCTTTTCCAATTTGGATGCCTTTTATTTCTTCTTCTTGCCGAATTGCAATGGCTAACACTTCCAGTACTATGTTGAACAGGAGTGGTGAGAGGGGGCATCCCTGTCTTGTTCCTGTTCTTAGGGGAAATGGTGTTAGTTTTTGTCCATTGAGTATGATGTTGGCTGTGGGCCTGTCATATATGGCTTTTATTATGTTGAGGTATGACCCTTCTACTCCCACCTTGGTGAGGGTTGAATTATTGAACTATTGAATGAATCCACATGTCTGGCTCCTGGACACAGCACATGAAGCACCCTAGGGTGCCTGACCCACCTAGGTGTCTAATCTGGTTGACTTAGTTACATAGTGGCCTGTGAAGCCCACCCTGTGCCTTCGCAGCAGAGATCAGATAATTCCTACCTTCCCTTCCATCCCCATTATTTGGAGTCTCTGATACTGGTGACAACAGCCCTCTTCCGTAGGCCCCAGGGATGGTAGCCCCTGATGTGCAGAGCTCCAGCCAAGGTTCCAGCTCATCCCCACATGAATAACCTCCATTAGAACAGGCATGAGCGTGGACTATACTACGAGTAGGGGTCTCTGAGGGTTTGTTTTTTCATCCAGGCCTGTTGCTCCTTGTGTGTACTGAGAAAAAGAGAGAACTTTTGAAATCAAAGAGCCTCATGAAGGAGTTCTGAATTTGGGGGATGAGCATGTGAGCGGAAAAAATCACATTTTTTATTTTCACTCACTCCCAAGGGAAAATTAGCATTTCCTTCAATTATGAATGTAGAAAACACATCACAGTAGTGTTAGCAGTACCTATTGACAAAGTCACAGATATTTCACATCATATTACAGTTTTTGGCAGATCTCTCAAAATATCACCTATACTCATCACTACGTTGAAATTATGATAGTTATTTGACCCGCCACTAGATTTTGTTATTTCATGTGTTGATACAGGAGACATATATTGCCTTATCACAAATTTGTTTTAAAAAATGGTCTGGTAGTGATACTTTAAAGTAATTGGTGTTCTTAAAATTCTAATTTTAAAAATATTATTCACTAGACTTCCAAAGGTATCCATGATCAATCCAAAAATAGTTAAGAGTGCCTGCTATGGTTTGAATGTTTGTATGATACTCAAATTCATATATTGAAACCCTAATCTCCAGTGTGATGGTATTTGGAGGTGGGGCCTTTGGAAGGCTATTAGGTTTAGATGAGGCCTTGAGGGTGGAATCTCCATGATGGAATTAGTATATTTCTAAGAAAAGGAAGATACCTTCCCCCCCCTCTCTCTCTCGACCATGTGAAGTTACAGCATGAAGGTGGCCAGGAAATAACTTTCATTAGATACGGAATCTGTGGGCACCTTGATCTTGGACTTCCCAGCTCCAGAATCATGAGAAACAAATGTTTGTGACTTTAGCCATCAAGTCTGTGGTCTTTTGTTATAGCAATCTGAGCTGACTAAGCCCCTGTACAAGGGCAACCTTGCACTGAGAACTAGTCACAAAGGTGGAATTGGTGACACTGTATTCACTGAACAAAATATCATTTATTCAGGATTTTCATGATATTGTAGTAATGCTTAACAATCTGATATCAGAATTGTTCCCAACAAGCTCTTTGTCTCATATCAGACTCAGCTAGTAATAAGATATGAGAATTAATAGGTTAAACTATTAAATTATTTAAGACAACAAATTAAAGTGCTTTCTTGGGAGCATGACTTTAGAAAAACTTAACTGACTCATTGACTCACAGGCCTTGGCGTCTTGACAGCTATTTTCCCCCTTTGGTAAAGACTCTAAAGACATGTCAAATGGCTTAATGTCTCACTTTTAAAAATGTGCAGTGTATTTGTGGGGAGGGATGGTTTTTCCTTTAAATGTCATTTTATTTATTTTTTCTCCACATATAAACATTTTTCTTTGGAGAGATGAAAAGATATAAATTATTATTGATTTATTTATATTGAGTGCTTTTATTTTGCCTTGTATTCATGCTGAGTGCTCACAGAAAGTATTAGGTTAATGAGTCTGGAGACTAACATCTTCTGTTTATCTACTTATTTGGGAAACAGAAGATCTCTAAATCATTCAGTGTAAACTTGCCTGCACTATGTAGCTAATTGCCTCAAACTTTACCCAGGAAGCTCGGGCTTCATCCATGCATCCATCATAGTGCTATAAAAACACTAGCTATCACTCTAAATCATTGTATAAAGAGGTCCTTCCTTCCTTTTGCCTTACCCCTTTTACCCTCTCCCCTGGTATTACCAGGAGGCCACTGATTGGTGTTCTGTGACTCTCCTTTTCCCTTTTGTACCCAAAATAATTAAGGTGGCCATAGCTATTTGTTCTATAGCCCTTCCTACATTCACTTTCTTCTTCTTCCTCTTTTTTTTTCTTCTTCCTCTTTACATCTTCTCTTAGCCCCTATGCATCTATTTTGCTCTATGTTAGTGATAGGTATCAGTTACTTCCTGAACAAAGCAGCAAAGTGGATAACTAGATTGTCAGTAATATTTTGTGAAGCTGAACAAACTGATACAAGACGGGGAGATAGACCCTGATCCTGTCAGCTGCCCTTCTACCACAACAGCTTCTATCTATTATATTTGTCTGACTACTCCCAGTAAAATTTCATTTGAGTCTCAGACCAGCCTCTATAATAGCATTCTAGAGGCTGGTCTGAGTTTAGAAACAATTGAACTGGAGGATATTCTTGGCATGGTTTAACATTATACTTTGGCTGTGGTACATGCGAGGGGAAGACTTTGATTGTCTAGTTGTTCGATGACGAGAACCATGATAAGTGTGTAGTAGTAGCTACTCTGTTGGCCCCTGAAGCCACATGCTGCTATGGTCAAAAGGACAAAGCTATGTGGTTAGTTGCTTGTCTTGGAAGACTGTACCGGGTTGAATTGTGTCCCCACCAAATCCCTGCCCACCTGGAACCTTAGAGTTTTACTTATTTGGAAATAGATTTTTTTCAGATGTAATCAAGTGAAAATGAGGCCATACTGGATTAGATTGGGACCTAATTCAATAACTGGTGTCCTTAGAAGAAGAGGGAAATTTGGACCTCACACACACACACACACACACACACACACACACACACACACACAAAAGAGGACAACATCATGTGAAGATAGAGGCAGAGATTGAAATCATAGATCTATAAGCCACGGGTTGCCAAGGATTGCCTGCAACCACCAGAAGCTAGGAGGGAGGCATGAGATGCTTTCTCTCTCTTTTTAAAATTTTCTATATTGATTAAGGTATTACATATGTGTCCTTTTCCCCCCCATTTCCCCTTCACTCCCCAACCCCCCGCTCATGCCCTTACCCTCCTGGTGTCTGTGTCCATTGCTTATATGCATGCATACAGGTCCTTTGGTTGCTCTCTCCCCCTTACTCCCACCCTCCCCTGCCTTCCCTCTGAGGTTTGACAGTCTGATTGATGCTTCTCTGTCTCTGGATCTGTTTTTGTTAATCAGTTTATGTTGTTCATTATATTCCACAAATGAGTGAAATGGTGTGATATTTATCTTTCTCCGACTGACTTATTTCGCTTAGCATAATGCTCTCCAGGTCCATTCATGCTGTTGCAAGTGGTAGGAGTTCCTTCCTTTTTACAGCAGCGTAGTATTCTATTATGTAGATGTACCAAATTTTTTTAATCCACTCATCTGCTGATGGGCACTTAGGCTGTTTCCAAATCTTGGCTATTGTAAATTGTGCAGCTATGAACATAGGGGTGCATATATCCTTTCTGACTGGTTTCTTGGGATATATTCCTAGAAGTGGGATCACTGGGTCAAATGGGAGTTCAATTTTTAGTTTTTTGAGGAAACTCCATGCTGTTCTCCACAGTGACTGCTCCAGTCTGCATTCCCACCAGCAGTGCATGAGGGTTCCTTTTTCTCTGCGTCCTCGCCAGCTCTTGTCATTTATTGATTTGTTGATGATAGCCATTCTGACAGGTGTGAGATGATACCTCATTGTCATTTTTATTTGGAGATGCTTTCTCTTTTAAACCCTCCAGAAAGAAACAACATTGCAGGCACATTGATTTTGGACTGATAGCATCTAGATAAATATTTGTAGCTTTAAGCCACCCAGTTTGTGGTATTTTGTAATGGCAGCCATAGGAGCCAAATACAGAACCTTTAACAATTCCTTCCTATTCCCTTGTTCCTCTTCCTGATACTCTTCCACTTTCTCCTTAAGTCCAATATCTTATGCAGTCTCTTCCCTCCCCTCTATTGGGCTCTTTTCTAGGTTGTTTAACCTTTGGCTTAGGTCTGTCAGTTTCTTCTCTAAGGGATCTTGCATTTGAAGCCTCATTTCCATTGAGTGAAGGTCATGTCGACATCCTCAAGCTGTGGAACCGGCCATTGTCTGTTGTGAGACTTTCTGTTGCCTTTATAATATTGTCTGTCAGAAGTAGACTCTTTACCCCTTTATTAGTCAGGTTCTGGTAATGAAGAGCCCTGAATAAGGAGTCAGAGAATTGAGTTTGAAAAACTTGTGCTTTTAGTTATTTCTTAGGTTCAATGCAAGGATTAAGAGCAAGAAAAATTAACAACCCTGGGAACATTCTTTAAATAATAAAGGAATGGGAGCTGGCAGATAACTGTTCCAGCTTCCTGTTCTTGGGGAGAAGAATTCTTAGGTGCTTTTACATGATTCCTCTGAGACTCAATAATGGGACTGAGCCCTATTGTCCACCAGTTAAATTTTTACCCTTAATAGACTCCCTCCCCCCTTTCCCTTCTCTCTCCCATTCCTTTACTCTGCTTTCTGAGAGCATTTCCCAAATAAACTACCTATACTTGCACTCAAGTCTGTGTGTAAGACAGCATACTAAAGATGATTCTAGAAAGTAGACAATCAGGCTAGGATTGTTTAGTAGAACTGGATCACTTAAAAGCCAGTTTACAACAGAAACCTTATTGGTGGTGGTAGTAACATTACAATATTTAAAAGTTTCTAGAAAAGTCTCTGCTAGGTCAATGGGGAGCCCCAGAGGACAGAGATATCCCATTAGAGGGACAGGAATAGACCAGCTTCTAGAATGCTATGGTAGTTGAACTTGAATGCCTAATAATGGGGGTATCAGAGATCTATGTGATTGGAACTGCCTATCATAAACTTTGTCCTTAGTTGGAGCCCCCAAATCACGATGTTAGAAAGAAGAAGTTGTAACATTGTATGATAAAATAGTACATCTGGGAACTGGTCACAGGGCACAAAGTTAAGAGATAGGTAGCCCTGACCCCCATGTCACATACTTCTCTTGTACTTATAGCTTTCCCTTAGCTAATCCCCATAGTTTCTTGAGGGTTTCCCTATGATTAATCAAGACAGGAGAAAAATATCCATCCTAAGTCATTGATGGGTTGGTTTACTATGTTGGTGATATCTGAAAGTGGACTGCTGTTGCTCATTGGCCCTGCGTGGAGTGTACCCCATAGGCAGTAATGAGGTGAAATCCTCCCAGTGGGTAAAGCTTTCAGTAGTAAAGTTTTGGATGACAGAAGTGCTCTAAGCATTGGCTGGTTGGTTAGGGATGTGAAAAGAGCAAGACTGGAAGACTGAAGTAAAAATTTAAAAAAAGTGGAAGATAGATGGACCTATTAGTATGGGCACAAACATCTTTATGCTCATAGAGTGTCCACTAGGAAGCATCCATGTCAGAGGTTTTGCTTGGTAATAAGGTGGACAAAATGATGCAGCCAGTGGATGTTAACCAGCCTCTGTCAATTCTTGTGCAATGGGCCCATGAATAGAGTACCTATGTTTCAATGATCTATTGTGATGTAACAAACCACACCATAACTTAGGGGCTTAAAACAATGATTATTTTTTAATTTCTCATGATTCTGTATATTGCACAGATAGTTATTTTGCATTACTTGATTCTGGTTGAGCAAGTGCTATTGGCTAAGGGAGCATTGGAGCTTCTCTACAAAGCCCTTGTACTTAGCTAGCTTGGGCTTCCTCATAGCAGTATGGTCTTAGAATAGTCAGACTTTCCCCATGGTGGCTGGTTTCCAAGGGGAAGCATTCCAAGAGCATGAAAACAGAAGCTTATTGCTGCTAGTAAGTCATCTCAAAACTTTATGGCTCGAAACAAAAATGATATATTATTATCATTCTATGGATCAGGAATCTGGGTCAGGCTGGGATGGGTGGTTCTTCAGCTCTATATGGTGTCAGCTTAGCTGCATCCAGCTAGGGGCTGGGTCCAAGAAGTCTTTATTTACATGTCTGGCACCTCAGTGACTCAGTGCTTCTCTGTGTGGCCTTTATTTTAGTTCAGACTCAGACCCATCATTCGTTTATTGAGCCTAAGCTTGTACCGCAGAATATGGATTTAAATTCCCTGCACTAGTGCCTCTGCTAGTGTCTTAGGAACTACTGTACCTGATTTACTGACATGGATCCTTTATAACATTGCCTTGGACCAAGTGACTGATTTTGGGGGCACAGGGTGTGTGACTATGGGCTCATGAACACAAGATCTCTGAGTACTATAATATATCGCATCACTTGAAGCATTGGCTTGATAAAATGTTGGAATGGCCCATTAAAGTCTCAGATAAGATGAGAGCTTGGAGACAACACCCTGTGGGCTTGGGCACTGTCCCCCAATTCTGAGATGCACAATACCAGGTTCTTCAGAGGGTCCCCAGCAGGACCAGACCCCAGTTACCTACAAACCTCAGTAACCAGCTCAAAATAGACCATTTGTTGTCTTTTCTTTCTTCTCTCTCTTGATCTTTCATCTCCTTCAATTTGTTTCCTAGAGTCACCTTTCAAATAAACGACCTTCCCAAGTCTATTTCTTAGGCTCTGTGATAGGGAAGCCATACTCTGACACTTCTTAGGATATATTACTTTTTGCTATTATGAAAAAAAAGAAATTAACATTTTTAGCATACATCTTGCTTTTCAGATTATTTTTTGGTAGATTCTCAGAATTTAAAGTGTTGGATCAAAAGGTATGGATTGCATTCAGGGCTCTTACTCTGTCCATCAAAAACAGTGTATTATTTTTGAAAAAATATGACATTGTTATGTCTCACTAAGTATGTACGAGATCTCTCTCTTAATTGACAATCCAAACTTCCTCACCCTCAGGCCCAGCTACTGTGAAGGGGCGTGGTTTTTCTGTCAGGCATGCACATATACCACTCTAGAAATTCTATCGGGAGTAGGGCCATTCTTTGGAGCAGGGCTATTAAGCTTTTCTGTGCATCCAAATATTCCTCATATCAGAAGTCAGCTGTAATTGGGAGAACATGTCCCTCTCAAGTGGCTGCATTTAATCCCAATTACCACAGTTTGAGAAAAACAGAGAGCTATAGTTCATGGAGAAATGGCTTTATTCTGTAAAAAGATGGAATACACCCTTTGGCTGAAAAAAATAATGGACCTTATAAATAGTTGACTTTCCTGGTAAAGTGATGCCCCAGATAGAGAAATTGAAAGAGTGATTTCAAATATGAGCCCAAATATAGTATGCTAAAGGAATCTAACATGTTCAATGCCTGGAACTTGCCATTTATGTTCATCAGTGAAATACAAATGTGTTGCTCTCTTTGTTGTGTTCTCCCAAAGTGGACTTTAAACCAAGGATTTGGGTGTAAGTGATTTGTTAAGCCCCCAGAAGAAACCAGTGAAGGAATAGAAGCACTGAGCCTGGGATAGGGAAGGAGCTAAGAAAGGTGAAATTTCAGGTGGAGTCCCAGACTCAGCCTGATCTCCTAGGCGCTTAGTGTTTACCCACCTGAGGCACAAAAGCTGGGCTTTAGCACTTCCACATCAGTAACTCATTGGCCATAGGTCACAGTGGGGGTGGGATGGACATCCCAGGCACTGCCTCTTCTGATCAGCTAGGGGATTCCCCTGTCCAAGGGAAGGCCCCTGAAAGTCCAAGGCACAGGTAGTATTAAAAACACTGAAGCTGGGGATAGGTGAGCAGAACTAGTACAAGGGATCCAAGAGAAACTGGTCAGGTTTCAAAAAGAGTGTTACATATGCCTGAAGGTATATGTCCCTCCAGAGTGACAGTGCCAGTACAAAGTGGAACATTTGCAAGGCACCCTGAACCCTGGAATCTTTACTGATGAATCAACCCAGGATTAGTGGGGCCATTCTGGAGACAATCTGGGAAGTACTTAGAGATGTTAACTGTGCAAAAACCCTGTGATCCTGTATCGATCTTACTCCTTTTTAATTGCCCCAGAGAACTCACACAAGACTCCATGGAGCCTTGTACAAAGATGTGTGGTATAGCCTTGTTTGTGCTAGCAAAGAACTGGATAAGTTAAATGTAAAATAAAGATGTAGAGATAGTCCCATAAGTAGGAATTTTTTTTATCCCTTGCATACATAGATCATTAATTATTTTTTTTCATTTTGCAAAGGCTTTAAATATATTATAGATCTATTTTATATATTACTTTTGTAATTTGAAGAGCAAACATTATTTTTTAAAGAAAATAATAAAAATTGAGGAATTAACTGAGCTAAAAAGAGCAACAGAAATGAGTATCAGGATATATGGGTAATATCTTCAACGATGAAGAAAGGATGGTGAAGCCCTGAAGGTGTGGCTCAGTGGTTGAGTGTCGACCTATTAACCAGGTCATGTTTCGATTCCTGGTCAGGGCATATGCCCGGGGTTGTAGGCTCGATTCCTAGTGCGGGGCAGGCAGGAGGCAGCTGATCAATGATTCTCATCATTGATGTTTCTCTCTCTCTCTCTCTCTCTCTCTCTCTCTCTCTCTCTCTCTCTCTCTCCCTCCCTCCCTCCCTCCCTCCCTCCCTCCCTCCCTCTCTCTCTCTCCCTCTCTCTCTTCCTCCCTGAAATCATTAAAAATATTTTTTTAAAAAAGAAAGGATGGTGCAGTTATTCTCCCTTATCCTTTCTAGGGTCACACTGGTTTCCTTTGAGAAGTCAATCCCTTCCCATCCCTGCCCCACTCCCCCATTCCAGTACTCCAGTTCTAGGAGTTGGCCTGCTTGGGCTAAGCTGGTCAGCTGAGTTCCCTGCCTTCCAACAGGGTCCTGATTGAGAGTGAGGAGCAGTGATCCAGGCCTAACCCCATTAGGTTTCATAACACAGAGAAAAGACTGGTCCGAGGTGGTCAGTTTTTCATTATGCACAAATGTGTCCCTGAAAAGCCTAAAAGAGCACCATGTTCCCTTCACCTGGTCACACTTAGATTTTCTCATTCTAGGGTATTTAAAAAACACAAGAATTTAACTGCATTTAATCCCAATTACCACAGTTTTAGAAAAACAGAGAGCTATAGATCATGGAGAAATGGCTTTATACTGTAAAAAGGTGGAATACATGGAGCGAGTCAGGGCTGTGCCCTGTAAATGCCTGGGGTGTGGGATTAAGGCTGACCATGCAATACTGCATAGTCTGGGCAGGGTCCCTGACTCTTCCCACCTGGGACACATCTGTCACAACACCCAATATATAATTGTATCTACCATCATAAAATCAAATTCAGATAAAAGATGATCAGTCCCCCATAGATATATTAGGTAAGAGGATAGTGGTTTAGGACCAAAAAGGAAACATTTGTGGAATTCTCTGTATTTTCTTAGGAAGATTCCATGACTCTTCTGATGATATCTAGATTTGGCATTGCTGTTTCTAATTTATTACCTCCCAGGGAGAAACACAATCTGCTGAGTAACACTGATGCTAAAACCTTGGGAAACCAGGAGATAGTAGGACTTTGGCTCCATCAAATTGAAAGTGAACTACATTAGCAAGCTTCTTGGGGAAAGCCTGGCTTTGCAATTACAATGTTATGTTCAGTTCCTTATTATTCCCGGATTCTAAGAACTGTGGCTTGTCTCCTTTCAGTTTTAGAAACAAAAAGACCAGAGAGAGTATTGGCCTGACCAAATATAGACACTGGTTTGTCTTTGTTGCTACTTAGAGGAAAGTGTGACAGAAGATTCTCCAAATATAGGATTATTTAAAAGCCACTCTGGGGTTTTAAAATGCAAAGACCCCACTTGGAAGTTCAGAAATAATCAACTGCATGTGGTGGACTAGTACCCTGATTTAACCTTGCTTGCTTGAAGTATGGAGAAAAAGCAGTAAGTACAGAGCTGCACTAGATTATGTTGCAAGTAAGGGAATTGCAGACTCAGACTTTCAAACCTGGAGAGGCTTGGAAGAAGGACTGGCAGTGCATTTTCTTCACTCCTCACATATAGGTTGTCCCCCCAAAATGTATACACACTTTGAATAATTATTAATTCCATTGGGTTACAGCTGAAAAGAAATAAACATTAATTAAACTATAAAAATGTATGTGTATGCATTTTTGAGGTCACCCTATATATATAATGCTAACACTCTACCATGGATTAGTAGTGATGCTACTAAAAATAACAATAGAGGTAACATACGTGAAAGATTCACATTTGTCTCAGTTATTTCCTGAACGTAATCTCCAATTTTTTTCATTCCCTTAATTTCAAATTTACTGCATAGATTTATTTTTGCATAGAGATTAACATGTACTTATTTACTGACTTCAAAAGCTCATACTGTAGAGGCAATACAATGTTGCTTATATTATCCCATTCTCCCAGCAGTGACATATTTGTGCTCACTACAGTACGAATTGTAGAAGCAAGAGCCCTCACACTGTGTTCACTGAGGTCGCCAGCTGAAGTTGAAAGAATTTGGACTACTCTTGTCTTCACTGTCTCCTAAGCTGATGCCTACTGAGTCACCACCTAGTACTTCCCTGCATTTATTTAGTTACTAGAGGCCCAATGCATGAAATTCGTGCAAGAACTTGGCCCCGGCCCCTGTCCACCAGCGCTGTGGCTGGGGGCTTCTGCTGCCTCTGCCACGGCCCCTGTCCACTGAGGCTTTGTCTGGAAGGAAGGATGTCCGGAAGGACGTCCGGTCTAATTAGCATATTATGCTTTTATTATTATAGATAGCTGTGTTCCCAGCAGTTTAATATGGTGTTCATTAGATCTGTGTTGAGTGAAAAGGTAAATCAGAGGGGGAGAGAGACAGGGAAGAAAAGGTGGAGCACAAGGGATTCTTAGGGCAGTGAAACTATTCTGAATGATATATAATGGTGGATAATTGTCACTGTATCTTTGTCAGAACCCATAGAATGTACAACACAAAGAGTGAATCTTAATGTAAATTATAGACTTTAGTTAATAATAGTGAATCAATATTGGGTTCATCGTAAGTGTTACACTAATACAGGAGATAAATAATTGGGGGCACTGTGCAGGGAAGGAGGAGAGAGAACATGTAGGAACTCTGTACTTCCCAATCAACTTTTCTGTAAACCTAAAACTACTCTAAGAAACATAAAGCCTATTAATCTAAACAACAAGAAAATATAAATAACTTAAGTCAGATGGTCTTAGCATGTTGTGTTTTGTAAGAAAACAGAGAACCAAATGTAACTAGTATAGGCAAAGAGGTGAATGTGTTAATGTGTTGGTTTGCTTACACAAACCAAGGGAAAGCATGAGGGGAAACTGGAACCAGGAACTTACATGCTCTTTTTCATTTTTATAATGATCTCGATAGACTTTCTTCATAATGCCCAAATGACAGTGGCCTATAGCTCCCAGGTCCACAACCTCCCAGACTTGCCACACTGGGAAGGGGCACTCTCTTACTTTAGTTCTTTTCTCCTTCTCCTTCTCCTTCTCCTTCTTTTTCCTCCTCCCCCTCCCCCCCCCTCCTCCTCCTTTCTTCTTCCTTTAGCTCTTTTTTTTTTTTAAATACATTTTATTGATTTTTTACAGAGAGGAAGGGAGAGGGATAGAGTTAGAAACATCGATGAGAGAGAAACATCAATCAGCTGCCTCCTGCACACCCCCTACTGGGGATGTGCCTGCAACCAAGGTACATGCCCTTGACTGGAATCGAACCTGGGACCCTTCAGTCCAAAGGCCGATGCTCTATCCACCGAGCCAAACCGGTTAGGGCCCTTTAGCTCTTTTTTAAAAAATCCTCAAGGGATGTTGGTCAGTCTACCTTGGAAATGTGAACCTCTTCAGACCATTTATGGCATTTGAGATATAGGCCCCAGTTAGCACATGGTGTGCATAAGGCTGGACACAAGTAGGCATGATAGGAGCCCATTGCAATTATTCTGACCAGAGATGTTGGTGGCTCAGAAAAAGACGCTGGAGGTAGACAGAAGTGGTTAGGTTCTGGATCTAGTCTGCAGATAGGCCAGCAGAATTTATTGAGGCATTGGGTATAAGGTGTGAGAGAAGGTAACGAGAATGATTTCAAGTTTTTTATCCTGACAACTCAAAGGTTGGAGCTGTCTTTAACTGAGTTGTGATGGTTAATTTTATGTGTCAACTTGACTGGGCTAAGGGATGCCCTGTGAACTGGTAAGACATTATTTCTGGGTGTGTCTGCGAGGGCATTTCCTGAAGAGATTAGCATTTGAATCGGAAGT
Organism: Myotis daubentonii; assembly: GCF_963259705.1. Lineage (NCBI taxonomy): Eukaryota > Metazoa > Chordata > Mammalia > Chiroptera > Vespertilionidae > Myotis > Myotis daubentonii. Next base: position 58,028,789 of record NC_081844.1, read on the forward strand.
CAGAGGAAATCAGATGTATTCTCACTAGCGTGGGCTGGCATTATCCATCTGTAGATGGCCTGAAGAGAAAACAGTAGAGGAAGGATGAAATCTCTCTCTCTCTTCTTGAGCTGGGACATCCATTTTCTCTTGTCCTTAGACATCAGCTCTCCTGGTTCTCTTGGGCCTTTGGGCTCTGGGACTTACATCAGCTGGCTGCTCCAAATGTTCTCAGGCTTTTGGCCTCAGACGGGGAGTTACACCACTGGATTCCCTATTTTTCAGGCCTTTGGACTAGGACTGAATTACATCACTGGTTTTCCTTGTTCTCCAACTTGCAGATGGCAGATGATAGCATATCTCAGCCTCTATAATTACATGAGCCAATTCCCATCATAAATCTTCTCTTATACATATTGGCTCTGTTTCTCTGTCGAATCCTGACTAATACATGAGCAGAGGGATATTATAGTGGCACAGGTTAGACTCGCAGCGGTTCTCAACCTGTGGGTCGCGACCCCTGAAAATACATCCTGCATATCAGATATTTACATTACGATTCATAACAGTAACAAAATTACAGTTATGAAGTAGCAACGAAGATAATTTTATGGTTGGGGGTCACCACAACATGAGGAACTGTATTAAAGGGTTGCGGCATTAGGAAGGTTGTTAGAGGGATATCAGGAGCTTAGTTTTAGATATGGTAGGTCTGTTAGTCATTCAGTTGGAGATGTTAAGCAGCTGGATACACATAAGTCTATTCCTCTAGGTATCGCTTGACATATTATGGACTGTAATTGTTTAACTCCTTTCTCTAGAATTCAAGCTCCATAAGAGCAGGAACTTTGCCTGTTTTGTTCCCTGCTGTATCTCCAGTACCTAGAAAAATTCCTGAGGCATAGCAGATACTCAGCAAAATTTACTAGAAAGGTGAATGAAGAAATGAATGAGGTTGTTATGTTTTCAGCACAACAGTTAGGAAGTATGTGTTTGAAAGTGAAATTGCTTGACTGGCTCTTACTAGGGAGAGGTTTACAATAGGCATTGTCTAGCAAACATTTTCTCTGAAGAACTATGTAAAAATGAAGAGACACTTGCAAGGCTTCTGTAAACTTTATTTTATGCTTACAGGCCACTGCCAATGCAGGGCCTTGGCTTTTGGCTCATTTCTACAGTTTTACTTGGAAAGATGTGGTAAAAGTAGAAACTGGAAATATTCCTACTAGTAAACCACAGTTACTTACCAGTCCATAAACAAAATGGCCATTGAAGCCTGTGTGGTTATTAGGAAAGCTATGACTTTCTGAACTTATAAAATGCATTATTCATATGCAAGAGAGAAAGTATCTTAAACAAAAAAATAGTTGTTTAAACAAAATGGTGTGTGTTTATGGCTTACATTATGGGTATATATCAGTGCATGGTATGTACCAGCGGAATAATGGAATTTGACTGCTTACACATCAAAAAGCCCTGCGAGGGGGTCCATTGGAACCTGATATCATTTTATACGTGACGGTGCTAAAACACAGCCCAACAAATTATTAGCTAATTTATCATCAGGATTATGTTTGGTGTAGTCTGATATACACATTAGATTACTTGTCAACCTTATCACTGAGTTTAGTTGAGGATTAAGACAATATAATTACTCATAGTTTAATAATATTTGCTCCAACAACCCCAAATACTGTTTTATCAAACCAGCCAATCAGCCAACCAACCAAGCAAATAAAACCCTATTGTTAACCCATGACTCGTCCCCTTTCATGCTGCCTCCCATGTTCCACTTGTAACAGTGACATAGTCACATGCTTTATGAACACAGATTAAAACTGACTGAGGCCAACTGTCATGATAAACAACCACCTAGATTCCAGTCCAAGTGTGTGCTTTGGCACAGCTACAAGGCATCATTATTAGATTACATACGTCCATACATAACATCACACACATGCATGTATCACACACACAAATATATTCCATAGAGATAACAGAAAAATTGGCTAAAAGATATGTACAGTTGTGTATATATATATATATATATATATACACACACATGCTAAAAGATTTTCTGCTCTACTCACAGTCTGTAAACATTTTGGAAAATTCCCAGCAAAAGTCACTGTGGGCCCTTTCAAATGGTGACCATGTGAGTTGTGGGAGAGGGGGAGGTGTTTAAGTTCATACTGGAAACCCAGAGAAGTGAGGAAACATAGTGCATGGTGGCCTTTGGGGTGATTATATTCACTGACATGATAAACTCAGCCAGCCACTTTGAAATTATGTTTCCTCTATGGAAAAGGGAATGATCAAAAAAAGTCTTTCTGCCAGTTAACATTTAAAACAAAGAATATGAGGTGATATGTATACTATATATACATACACACATATATGCATATATGTACATATATATGTATGCATATACATACATATACATGTTACTATTACTAAAAAACCTCAATGAAAATTTCCAAATCTTCTAAAAATATTCAATTCTATTCTCCTAGGTTTAGACTTCTATGCATTGAACTGAAAGTCTTGGGTATAGTTAAACGACACGTACCTTTACATTTTGGTATATGATATTGATTGTACATAAAAGACATTAAAAATAAATTGGGCTTATGAAAAATAGAACTATTTGATTCAAGCATTATTTTATTAAAATTTAAGATGAAAAAATGTTCAGGATATCCTATAATGAAACACCATAAAAAAATAGGTTCTTAAAAATTCTTTGAATAGCAGCTATTAAACTGCCATGTGTGGTTATCAATTTGTGCTTTAGTTCTGTATTTGTTGCAGCTTGAAAATTTATGTTAAAAAAAAAACCCACAGTGGCATGAGAAACAACCTAATTTTTCACTAAATTGTTTTACTTTTTTTTTTTTTTTTACAAAATGAGCTCAAATAATTATTTTTAGGCTGCTATGCAGTTAAAAAATACTGGCACTGAATGACATTTCAAAATAAAGGTGACTTATGCCCATACCGTGTTTGCAAAAAACAAAACAAAACCATTTAAAAAATAACTCTATTTTATAACCTCCGAACTTTCATGGTGACCAGTTCTCATTAAACATTTGACAGAACAGCCGTGAAAGCTAGGCATGCACGTGAAAACGATTTTCATGCAAAAGTAGTAAATACCCTTCTGGTTTCATTTAACAGTCTCCCTATCCCCTGACAACTCTCACCATTTTTTAGTGTTGAATATAACATACAGAATACGTAAATTAGATAAATTAAAGAAGTAAGAGTCATTGAATTTGTGGGCATGAAACAGTCCACTCTCTGACGTTTTGGAAAGCATTTTCCAGGCGTGGGTCTGAGTCATGAGAGAAGAGACTTCTGGAGACATAGTTGCTGTTTTTTTTTTTCTCCAATAAGGTTTGAAGGAATATTGATTAATGTTTCTTAAGCTGTTTAGTTTATACTATCCTTGTGGCTACTCCTCTCTGTGTTGTGGTTGTTTTGTTCGTGGTTCTTCCACTGGATGCTGGTTCCATTCATAGGGACTGAGGTCATCAGACTTTTGGACTGGTAACAGCAGCAGCAGAGGCAAGACTGGGAGAAGAAACAGATGCTAAATGACATGACGTGTGTTACGTTCCCACCAACAAGGGGTAAATGTCCACTACATTTGAGGACAGAATGTGAACCTTAACAGTAATCTAGGGTATGGAGCCTGTAAACCCTAGGTAGAAGCTAAATTGTCCATTCTTGTGCAGCGAAATATATCCCTTGTTTCTTGTTTAAATTCTAAGTCAAAGAGGGAAGCAGTTTTGGCTAGAGGAAGAGTGCTCTATGACTTGGGGTGGGCATGAGTTGGGGACTAGAAGGGGGGCCTAGCATTTCTTCAGTGTGCACCACTGGTGTGGCTCTCTGCATTGTGTACCTCATCTGATGCTCACAGCCCTAGGTGGTAGTTGCTAATTTCCTACCAAGTTGTATGAAACTACCAGGTTTCATCTATTTGTATAAATCTCCTTTTAGATTGTAAGTTCCACGAGGGCAGTCACTGTGCTTTTTTCCTGTCCACTTTATCCCAAATAATAATAAACTCATACTTAGCACTTATGATTTAAGCACTTAACATATAGTATTAACCCACTGAATCCTACTTATGAGATAGATATTGTGACTGATTTTACAGACCAGCAAACAAAGGAAGCAGGAAGGGCACCACCCAGACCTGGGTTTGTCAGTAAGTGCAGAGCTGTGATGCAAATCAAGATTGTTGGCTTCCTGAGCTGCACCCTTGACCTCTATGCTACTCTTCCTAATATGTGCCATGAACTAACATCCTGGCTAGAGATAACAGAATCCAGTTTGGATTAATTCTATGTTAAATCATTCCAGGAACTGTGCTTGGAGCTTCTGGAGGACATGGGTTGATTTAACTACAAGAAGGTTTGAAGAACAGAAGGAAACTGATTTCAAATGCAATTACATTAATTCAGGTTTCCAGAGCAATAAGTATTTACTTGTCTTGAAGAGGGTATTATTAAATATACTATTAAGTAGTATTTAGAAAGAGCTTTCTTTTTTAAAAAAATATATTTTATTGATTTTTTTTACAGAGAGGAAGGGAGAGCGATAGAGAGTTAGAAACATCGCCTCCTGCACACCCCCCACTGGGGATGTGCTCGCAGCCAAGGTACATGCCCTTGACTGGAATTGAACCTGGGACCCTTCAGTCTGCAGGCCGACGCTCTATCCACTGAGCCAAACCAGTTAAGGCAGAAAGAGCTTTCTTAACAATAGAGTTTATGTTTTGCTGAGACTGTTGTTAAAACCTAAAAAAAAATATAAGGAAGGAATAGGATTTATGTATTCTATATGACCTGCAGTTCACATTTGAGCCTTTCTTTTTAAAGGAGGGTTCTAAATTGACATGTTATTAAGTTAGTTATTTTTAACTTTAACCTCTGAATATGTTGTTGTCTGAATAGATATTGCTTTTCTTTTATGCTGACAATCTAACCATCTTTCTGGTTAAAAATCTGATTTTCACTTCTCTACTGAAAAGTATAGCTGATGAAAGTAATATTTACAATTGGAATTAGCCATACCTGTTGGCTACTTAATATACTTGTTTGGTTTTCCTTAAAAATACTTGCAAAATAGTCTTACCTGAAAACAATTTTTAAATTTCTTGCTCACAAAATATAGAGCTATTGGGTTTATACATGAATTCATAGTTGCCAAGTTAATGCCGATATAATCCATGAGCAGCAAGAAACTAGAGCAAAAGAAAATAGTAGAATAATTAGCACATAATGTTTTCAAAACTGCAAACTAGCATTTATCCCTAGAATAAGCATTTTTCTTGCCCAGAAGCCATTTCTCACAGGTAGCAGTCAGAATTTTTTTAAAGTCCTTGTTTAAATGGCACTCTCAGTTCTGCAGAACATTTACCTGCCACTTGGTTAGCTCAGACTATTATGCACAGCCTCAGGAGGGGAGCAGCAAGATTATAGACATGGCTTGCACAAATTTTGGGATCAGTTATGAGTTATGTCAGCTAAAGAAGAAATAATCAACTTTGCAGTTTTAATTTCCAGGGCTAATGAGAATGTAGACTAGACGGTTTTGTAAAAGTATCATAAATGTGAAAATCAGAGAAACTCCAATTTCCTAATGGGTACATAGGATCATACCTAAGTAATTCACATCGGTTCTTGTCCATCTCATCATACACGGTTTTCTTCAAAATACGGCTTAAATGAAGAGGGAACCAGCAAAGAGCAAAAATTACAACCAAGCAGAAAACTGTTTTTGCCACTTCTCGACGCTAAAGGAAAGTGAGAAAAAAAGTACAGTAAATTCGTTGTTTTTCAGCGAGATAAAAGAACTACATAATAAGGAAGTAGTTGAGAGCAGAGAAAGAATAGCTCAAAGAGGAGCCAGGACAGCCTGCCTCACAGTACTTCTACCTCTTTAAGATTTAGAATTCAACTTCAATAAGGATTTGCTACTGATTCTTTTGGGCAACTGCCAGGAAGGACGGTGGCTTCAGGTTGGTTATTAGGACTAGGGCAGAGGTTCTATGGCAGGGAGAGGTGGGAACTGGCTGGAGTAGAGCCAACACTGCGGGTGCGCCTGAGTGTGTGTGTGTGTGTGTGTGTGTGTGTGTGTGTGTGTGTGTGTATGTGTGTATGTGGCAAATATATGGGGAAAAGCATTATCTAAAAGCATTAATAACAGGTAACTAGCTAGCATTAATTACAGCACAGCAGTCAAAGTGACTGAACTCACCATGTTAAAGAATGGAAAAATCTGCAAAGATGTTTGGAAAACAAAATAGAAATAGGAAATAGAAAAGAAAAAGCAACAGCAGCCTGGACAGTGGTGCTCAGTGGTTGAGTGTCAACCTACGAACCAGGAAGTCATGGTTTGATTTCCGGTCAGGGCATGTGCCTGGGTTGCAGACTAGTCCCCAGTAGGGGTTGTGCAGGAGGCAGCTGATCAGTGATTCTCTGTCATCATTCATGTTTCTATCCCTCTCTCTTTTTCCCTTCCTCTCTAAAATCAATACAAATATATTTAAAAAAACAACAAAAATCATCAACACAGCAATATGTTTTCTCCATTTCTTGATCTTTAAGAGAGCTAGCATTGGGATATTTTTGCTTTAAAAATATTTTATTAATGACATATTTCCCAAAGATATATTGTTTGCAAACATAGGGATGAGGGTAAAGGATTATCAGCAATGATGATGAGAAAACCTGGGACATGCTGACCCTGGTGTGACTTTAGTTGAAGGTTTACATACTTTCAAGTCTGCACAGGATCAGGAAAATCATACATTAGGGATTAGCAGCAACCAGTCTTTTGTGTGCATTATGCTTGAGTAGTATAGCGCATGCATTTAGAAGGCTAACTAGGAACATAAAATGTAACTTGTCTGTAACTGGGATCAGTTAATGTCAAAATAAAACTGATTGAAAACAGGGTTTGGAAGAGTAATGCTGGTTCAACCAAGAGCATATAGCATTAAGTATAGGAAGCCTAGAGCAAACCCACATGATTAATGGAGTCATTTAAAAAGATTTGGGGGCAGTTATCACAAATTTTGACTCTAATTCAAAGAACTGGGAGTTCTTTAATCTTTTTGGAGCTATCGGACTAGCTGGGATATACTTCAGAGAACACATAAACCGAGCAATGATTGAGAGAAATAAAGGATTCCAATCTGCAGGAATGGGAGATCATTTTAAAGGATCATTTTGTGTAAACAGAAAGACGGTGTGCCCAGAAAAATAAAAAAGTAAAGTATTAGGGGGAGGTTATCTTCTCTGAGTTCATCATCAAAGAGGATAACCCTTTTAAAAGGTAATATTAATACATTGCCATTACAGTCTGCTATTTGCTTACCCAATATTCATCCTCCTATTTTCCCTGCTATCAATCAGATTCTTGGTTTTGTTATAGCAGCATGGGAGCCTGGGCGTAATCATCTGCATGGCTACCTGGCAGTTCTGACCAATTAGATTAAGTAGAAATTGTGTGAGGTTTCTGTAAAGCTACTTAAAAGTGGGGGATACTCCTTTGATGCTCATACACTCATGTGATCTATGTTCTTCCCCTCTTTTTGCCTGGAAATCAGATATAACTCATGTGATCTATGTTCGTCCCCCTCTTTCTGCCTGGAAATCAGATACAAGGGTAGAGCTGTAGTTGCTGTCTTGTGATAATGAAAGGTCAGCAAAGCAGCAGACACCTGCCTGTGAGTCCCTTTACCACTGAATCAATGACTTCTGAACTTTTTGCTGTGGAAGAAAGATAAACCCCTCCTTGGTCTACTCAATGTTATTTTGTTTTGTTTTGTTTTTGCTTACCAGTCTCCAAACACAATCCCTAACTGATCAAATTGTTGTCAGCATAACGAAGAGAAACTTGAGAAACATACAAGAAGCAAGACCAAGAGCCCAATAGGCTAACAGTCGAAGACTGACAGGGCTTTTCACTCTGAGCTAGCTCCCCCATAGTCCCACTTGAAGGCCTTCCAGCCAGGTTTGCTCTTCTGCTCTTAGAACCTTCTACAGCTGTGAGTGGGACACAAAGGAATGTCTACTGCATAAGGACCAAGTCTTGGATTCTAATTTCCATTTGGTTGAGCCACTCCCTTAATCAATCAGATTCTTGGTTTTCTTATAGCAGCGTGGGAGCCTGGCCTAACCATCTGCGTGATAAAGATAATGCCTGCCTTGTCTATCTCACAGCATGCTTGGATGAATCAAATAAGAAGATAACATGGAAATGCTTTACAAAACTTTAAAAATGCTGTGTAAATGTGAAGTATCATCATATTATTATTATTGTTTCCAATCCCTATTGAATTATTTTCAGAGAAAATACCACTTATAGCTTAAACAGGCTCAATCATGGTGCTGATACAAAAATCAACATTTAAAACACTGTTTTTCACACATCTATTCTAATTAATTATTTCCATTGCAGGAGTGAGAGGTAATAATTGCTTAATATGTTTCACATTGGGAATACTTGAAATTTTCATGCTTGAACAATGTCATACTAAAGTTTCTCAATATAATTTTCCTGTTAAATTTCAATAGGAGGTAATAGCTACCATTTGTATGGCATGTTAGATTTTTACAAAGTATGTGTATGCATATTATTTCCTTTGATTCCTATAATAACATTGATTTATATGCTATTATGCCCAATTTACAGACAAGGAGCTGAAGCTCAGAAAAATTAGTAAAGTAGTTGAAAAGAGCTGCTGCTGAAGAATGATGCTTGTGTATTGTAATTATATAGGATGGATTTACAGGCTCCATCTGAAACTCACATTAAAATTTGCTGTGGTGGGGTGTCCTCTGCTGAGATTTAGAACTTACTTACAGTCCTAGTTTTACTCTGAAAAGTATCTATGAACTTTTTCTGGGTACTTACTATGAGTTGGATTCTATTAGATACCTTACATGCATTAGGTAACCCCCTTGATGTTATATATATATTTAAATATATTTTATTGATTTTTTACAGAGAGGAAGGTAGAGGGATAGAGAGTTAGAAACATCGATGAGAGAGAAACATTGATCAGCCGCCTCCTGCACACTCCCCATTGGGGTTGTGCCCGCAACCAAGGTACATACCCTTGACGGGAATTGAACCTGGGACGCTTGAGTCCGCCGGCTGATGCTCTATCCACTGAGCCAAACTGGTCAGGGCAATTATATATTTTTAAGAGGAACTAGAAGCTTAGAGAGATTAAGCAATTTCCCCAATGCCACAGGGCCAGCAAGTTTAAGACCCAAGTTTCCCCCTCTAAAGCTCTGTTCTACTTGTTTCCCTGGAGGGACTAATAGCAGCCTCCTATTGACATATTCAAATTCATTCTAGAACTTTGGTTGCTCCAAAACTTGACCTCTTCAAATATATAGGATCATCTTTCTTGTCAAGAGTCTCATCTTTGATGTTGTTGATGTTGCTCTAATGAGGTTCATCTCCTTTCTCACTCCTCAAATGGGTGGTTTCCATGTCATGTTATAACTGACCCCTATCTTCCCACCTGAAATACCCGCTGGCCTTTTCTTTCCCATCGATCCCATTTATCTTCCATGAACAATTCAATCCCCTTCATCCACGAACAGTTTTTCCATGACTTAGTCTCATATCTTCCCTGGATTTCTATAGCATAGGCTACTTTTGCCACACCTTGTGATTATATTTTCCAGTTGTTTCCAGGTTTGTATTTTATTTCCACAACAATACTGCAAAGCCTGCTAGGGGAGACAGTCATATGCTCCTTTTTGTCTTGGCAGAGTTCCAAGCCAAATTCAATGGATACACACACAAACACACATGGTCAATATACTCTTGGCAAAACCAGTAAACAGTTCCTCCATTTGGGCCTAGGATCCAGTTAGGCTCCCTATTTCACAAAAGAAATACCTAATATTATAACTATAAAGAAAATAAGACATACAAGAAAACAAGACAGTATTTTTATTTTCACGAAAGCAGGCTAAATCTTGAAATACAGTATTTGTAAGCCTTTTGTTGTCAAGGACAAAATAGTCTTGGCCAGATTTTCATAATCTTATTACATTTACCTGTTTAAGATGTTCACTGAGGGCAATTCTCAAACTTCCATTCCTTCTGTTTAACATCTCACAAGTCATGAGGGTGTAGAAAATTGCGGTGCACACCAAGGGCATGCAGAAGTAGAAGCCGAACAGCCACCAGTCCTTCACATCTTGGTAGAACTGTAAATGAAGAAAAGGGAGAGAGAGGGCGGGGCTTTATAAGGTAAATCAACTGTGTAGTGCCTCTGGGTCCTTAAAAATCGTCATGTTTGCAGATACATTTGTGTATTCATGCTCTCTGGTTGTGGCAATGAGCTTGGGGTGGTGCTCAAAACCCAATTAAATTGGCAAGTCTAGAAATTATCCTGGCTTTATAAAATAGCACATGAATAAACTGCATTAAAAAAAAAGATATATTTTATAAGACACCTTAATTGTACAATGGAAGAGCCCTAATCAATAAAAAGAATTCCCTTCCAAAGCTCACAAAACGATGCTGAGACATACAGAATATATATTTATCTTCATTAGTGAGCCTCAAAATTTTGCTAATGTCTGGTTTACTTTTGGCTATTACGGTCAAAGTGTACTTAATGTGAATATCTTGTTTGGAAACAGGGAAGGTTATGAATGGCTTATCTGTGTAGCTTTGGTTACCAGGAGTTAACCCTTTGCCTGGTATGCCTGCTATGTGACCTTTTAGTTAGCCAATTTGAGCCATAAATAATCACGCCCCTTCTCACTCTTTTTAATACTTACCACCTGGAAACTATCAAGACAGAGTACCTTATCTGAAGGCATATTTAGCATGATCTCCCTATGGGCAGGAGTTGTAAATACTAGGATTATTCACTTTTATGTCTTTTTAAAGAAGAAAATTTAATACCCTATAAAAATGGAAATTGGAAAATTATATCTACATTCTTCTTCCCACTAAACTAATTATCAACTTGGGAAGAAATGCTTTTCTTTTCCTTATTCTGTTTCCTCAGATTGTTTATTTACTATGGATAATGCAGTTATAATATCTCAGTTCCCACAGTAAAAACTAATCATGTTGCTCTGTGAAAAACTAGACAGTTTCTGAATATAGAAGAGGCACAGTGGGATACATTTATAGCATGTTTATTAAGATAATCTATAAATGGTTCCTGAGGAAAAAAAGTTCTGGGCAGAGGTTCCTAACTATTTTTATGCCATAGACCTTTTTGGAAATCTGGGGAAGACTGTAATCCTTTCTGGGAATAATATATTTACATGCATAAAATAAAATATGTACGATTATAATGGAAACTAGTTACACAGAAACAGTATCAAAACATTAAAAATAAAATTTTGATATAGTAATATAGGTGGTTATTAACAAATTAAATGACATATCCAATGGTGGTTCTAATAACTATCAGAATGTTGAAGCAATGATGACTGTAAATGATATTGCAAGATTATACAAATGTTATATGGTATGAAAATGTATTATTTCTATTAGTGACAAAAATGTGGTACTGTTAAATACTATTGTAGTTTGTTGCCTATATTCATAATTGAAAGAAGTGATAAATTTTAGTTATTAGTTAGTGAAAATAAACGTGTAATTTCTTTCTCATTCAAGTGAACAGACCTCTGGATTTTAACTTCAGGTTAAGTCAAACTCCCATTTGATGCAGATCTTTCCCTATCCACATCACACTGTAGAAAGATTTCTGTAGTGAGCTTAAAAAACAAACAGAAAAAATCAGGACTCTTGTTTCCTTTGAGTACAATACAAACACTCTTTTAAGTACCCTCTTCAATTTGTATCCCCTTCTTCCAGGTGCATTGCTGGCTGGTGTGAATGCCCAAATGCAGTTACAGAGGGCCTGAAAGATGACCCCCTGAGGGGCCTGGATGGAGTCCCCTTGCCCCCTCCATGGCAGAGGCCTATAGACAAAGGGGTCACAAATTCCTTCTGAACTGATGTCATCAGCAAGGGCGTGGAGGGACCTCTCTCCAGTCTGTTACACCAAAGTGTAGGAGGAAAGTGTGAAACAAAGAATAAGAATAAAATTTGAGAGAAAAAAACAAACAAAAAACAGGAGGAGAAAGAGACTCTCAAATTTAAAAAAATTATCAGTTCATACTCATACCCTTTACTAGAACCCTCTAGGTTTTTCCTGCCTGAAGGAAAAACATTGCTTGACCATTTTATAAAGGAGACTCAGTCATTACAAAGTATCCCTTTTCTTTTTGTCAAGTTCTAGTGATTAGTAAGTTCCTATGTTGAGCCTCTTCTCCTGAACATTTTATTCAGAAATATTTAGATTGCCTATTTACACTGCCCAAATTCTGATAACCTCCTACTGACTACTTTGTTTTCCACTATGGAGATTTGACGTAATAAAAAATTCAGTAGATAAACAGACCTTAATTTTAAGGTTGCCAGTTTGGCAGCTTTCATGAATAGTTTTAATTTTAAAACAAGAATGTCCAAGCAGGATAACTGGTCAACTGTAAAACCACTAATTTTGTGAATTTTCCAAGTTAGGAAAACATACCTTCAGATGTCTGAACGTGATTAAATGTGGAATCTGAGCTGCATGAAATTTACATCAAAGCACTAAATTATGCTGATTTAAGTGAAATAGTTATCCTTTTGGTTTTCCTCCTCAGTCCACCTTTGACTAGTTTTGCAAAGGTAATATGCATTGTAAGTATGTTTCCTGATACACTCATGTGATTAAGCTTTTCAGAGAAACATTAATGTGACCAGATGTACTAAACGACAACTGAATTTGTTAAACGGAACACTTTTTAAAAAGTTCTGCAAATTTATATTATTTGTACATGCAAATATAACTTTCTTCCTACTTTGAGTTAATTCTATCTTTAAAAAATGTGTGAGCAACATATATTTCCCTGAATAACCAAAAATAAGTATCAGCATGTCTGTCAGATGGAAGTTGTGCTGTATTCCTTATTATAAAACACTAGAGGCCCAATGCACGATATTCGTGCACAGATAGGGTCCCTAAACCTGGCCAGCAATTAAGGCCAATCTGTGGGGCAATTGGGGGGCCCCCGCTGGCACCCACCTTGGCCGGCCTGGTGCTGCCCACTCCCCAGCTCCGCCCCCTGCTGCCACCAGTCGCCTCTCTCTGCAGGGCAACTGGCAGGGCGATCGGGGTTGGGGGTGGGAAGTGGGGGGCCAGCTCACATCCTCCTTGGCTGTCCTGGGGCCTTCGGGCTGGGGGCAGAGCCTGCATTGAGTGTCTGCCCCTTGGTGGTTAGTGTGCGTCATAGTGACCAGTCATTCCACAGTTTGGTCAATTTACATATTAGGCTTTCTTTATATAGGAAGTAGCACTTTATACATATAATCTCTCTTTCCTAATAAATGCACTTCAGAATTCTGGGTTTTTTGGTACAGAACGAAAGTTGTATCTACAGTTGTGCTATAAAAGTAAAAACAAAATAATTGTTCTATTCAAGAAACTAAGCCCTAGTTTAACATCTACTTTTTATGCAACTGTAGAATATTTGACTGAACTAATAGAGTAAACCACACTGGGCACTGCAGAGGTATCAACAAGTTGTGGTGAAGACCTCCTCCTCTCCCCAGTTAATTCCCTTTAAGCTATTTGTACCTTCATGAACGCTGATGTGGCATTGAGCATACAGGTATTATGCTGTTCACCCTTGTATTCAAAGGGCACCATGACGAAGCCAATTGCTTCAGGGATGGCCAGGATAAAAGAAAGGATCCAGATGGAGACAATCTCAATGGCAGTGACCAAGGGAATCCCAATTCCCTGAACACGACTCCAGGAAGCAACAGCTCTGTACCTGAAAATAAAAATGGGGTGATGGAACCAAGGTGTTAGGAAATTTTGAATTATTTCAATTAAAAAATTATAAATGCTGGCAGGTTCCCTCGCTTGGCCAGTGACCAACCATTGGCTTTTTAGGAACTTTTTTTTGGCATTCTTGTGTGAAAAACAAGTGGGGCCATTAAAAGTTCTACCCATTTGGAAATCAATTGCCTGGCAGGTCTAAGTCTGAGCTCTTCATTTGTCATCTAGCATAACCTTGTGAGAATATAGAATGTGGCAGCATCAGATAGGAGTGTCTAGGTCTGTGGTTGTTTTTTAAAATTCCTCATCCAAGGATATGTTTTTATTGATTTGAGAGAGAGAGGAAGGGAGAGGGAGAGGGAGAGAGAGGGAAACAATGTGCAAGGGAAACATCGGTTACTTCGCATTTGCACCACCTGACCAGGGATCAAACCCGCAACTTGGATATGTGCCTTTACTGGAAATCCAACCCTCAACCTTTCAGTGCATGGGACAACACTTCAACCAATTGAGCCAACCAGCCAGGGCAGTGTGTTTATGTTTCTTAAGTGGGGAGGGGTAGAGGGGGGAAATTGGATGATAGAAGAAGTAGTGAAAGCTGCTGGTACTTGTAATGGTAATATCTTACTTCTCTTTATATATTACAAAAATAACAACATTTGAAATCTTATCTATGAAGTGGAGCTAGATATCCTTAAGTGAATAGTGACCATAGATAGTCCATCATTTTCTCTTTTCTTCTACCCTCAAAATATGATTACAGTGGACCTCTACTGGGTGGCAGTTTTAGTAAATAGAGAGTATTTCTGGTAAATGTCAAAGAATGACTATATCACTTTCATTATGGTCCTGAGCTAGAATATATAAAAATGACTTAAAAATACACTGATTTCTAATCTTTAGTATTTATAGTCTAATAGAAAGAACAGTTTTTATAGAAGCATAAATATAAATGTAACTGAACAATTATGTCAATTAAAAAACAAATTGGCATTAATAAATTGTGTTTACCTTTTACTTTAATATTTTTGTGATAATAATCACATTTAAATGTTAAGTTTAAAGAAAGATTGGTTTATGGTCTTTGATCTGATGTGATGGTCTGATGCTAACTACTTTCAGACTTAGTACTAAGAAATGACCTGTGATGTAGTATGGTATTTTTGTGGCTTCATTCTTGAAATTTTTGTTGCTGTTGTAATGGAAAGGAAACACTCTCCTTTTTATAGCTTCATGAGATAGAGCCAGAAGGCTATAAAACAGATCAAGGCATTGGAGACAGGTACACATGGGTTCGCAGGATATGCAACTTAATGTGGAAGATTAGTCAGGAAAGCCAGGCAACTTACAAGCTACCCATATCTACCAAGATGAGTCCCATCACTTATATATCAGTGTTCTATCTCAGTATATCTTTAAGATACATCTGTGAAAACACAGCTTCTTGGAATTATGCTATCTTGTTCTTCACTGTAGATTAGAGTCTATAGTTTTGGTATGCACAATGATGCCACATGGGATATATACAGCACAATTTTCTGGAGAAATGTTTTGCAAAAGATTTTTAGGGTAAATAAGTTTAGGGTGCAGTACAATCTCTAAAAAAGTCCAGATGAGTTCAGAATGGAATAAAATACAGCTATGCAAAGAGACCAAGAAAATCCTTTTACGATATGGCCAAGATTGCAATTTTAAATTTATGGTTATTTTCAGTAGGATAAAGATTGCTATTTATTTTGTTACTCATTTCTGTTTACTTTTCTTTGTTGCCTTATTAGACTGGTAGCCTGAAGTTCAGTAAAAAAGGAATGGAGACTGAATGTCTATATCCCGAGGCTCTCAATGAGTTATACTAGTATCTATTTCTTCTCTCCTCCTCTCAGATCAGTTTTCAGGAAAGGTGACTTAAATAAAATACTTTAAAATACTCTCTTAAGGGAGTAAGAAAACCAGATGTCTTAGGCAGGATTGAAGATAGAAAGTGGTTTAAATGTAGTCAACATGTATTTATAATGAATATATTCAAAGACCAGCTTCATTTTATAATGTGACATGAGTTACCAGAATATGACATGTCTATAATCCAATGTAAATTAAATATTTAAAAACAAATAGAAGTAATTTTTAGTGTCTAGCTTAGTAAATTATTTATAATCAGTCTGCTCCTTCATTAACACACATGACTGAGAACTAGAATATTTTCCATTTGTCATCGTAGTTGTCTTGATAAAATCTCTATGAAATGAGAAAACAACCATAAGAGCAATTAGAAACAATTGTGATGATGGAGGTGGGGAAAGTTGTGGAAAATAAGAAATGCTTGGATCCAAGATAGCAGCAGGGTAGGTGGATGTTACACTTACCCCCTCCCAGGACGAGACTGGAATTACAACTAAAATGTAGAGCAATCAACCTGAATAACCAATTGAAGGCTAGCTTAAGAGACGTCTTATAACCAAGGATTTACAGAAGAAGGGTGGAACTGGGGAAAGGGCTAGCCCCACTCCACCACATGGCAGCTAAGATTTTGGAGGGATATCTCAGCTGAAAAGGTTCCTCCTGAGAAGGGTGCGGTCTCAACCCCAAGCCAGGCTTCCCAGACCAGAGCATCAGAGCTAGGAAGACATGGCTGTGAAAATCAGTGGGGATTCTATTTGTCAGGGGGCCAGGAGAGTCTGCTAGACACAGGCACCCTACAGCCACTCATCTTGGGCTCCAGCAGAGGGAGGGCAGATTGGACTAGAATCACGTGAAAAGAGACTGGGCTTTATGGCTCTGTGAGAGAGCTGAAGGGACAACTGCCAGGATCTCTGTGCTGAGTCCCTCTCCCACACCCGAGATGCCTTCCTACTTGGGTGGAGCACTCCCCTCCATATACGTTAGCCTGGGGGAATGCAATTGCCTCACACTCTGGACTCTCTGTTGCACCATCCTGGGAGCTCGTGCCCTGAGGAGTCAGCTGCCTGGGCTGGGTTGTAGAGATCTGGGCAGACGAAGGGATCTCAGTAACTGAGTTGAGTGGCTCTGGGGTGGGGGCTACTCCCCCACCTTCCCTCAAGCCTGACCTGCACTTCTCTTCCATGGGAGATCCACTAGCCCAGTCGTGGGCAAACTAAAAAAAAAACTAAAAAAACTAAAAAAAAAAAAAGACCGTACCCTTTTATGTAATGATGTTTACTTTGAATTTATATTAGTTCACACAAACACTCCATCCATGCTTTTGTTCCGGCCCTCCGGTCCAGTTTAAGAACCCATTGTGGCCCTCGAGTCAAAAAGTTTGCCCACCCCTGCACTAGCCCCATCTTCTTGACTCTTGAAGGCCCCCCACACACCCAGTGGCCAGCTTCAGAGAACACCAGAGCAGGATCCAGGTAGTTTCACAAGCAGCATGTCCAAAGGGAGATCTTAGCAGGTACCAGACCCTGCTGAGGTGAATTCTGCTTTTTTGTGGTCAGTATCTGCAGAGCAGCTTGTACATCATTGTAGGGATCAACCCTCCCATTCAGCCAGCCCGAGGGTCCACCCCACGCGTGAATGGGGTCAATAGCAATCAAGACTCAATTACAACAGGAGGGCCCACATAACTCACACAAGGGTCATTCCTGGAGCACCCAGTTTAGGTGAGCAAGGAGACTGTGCCAATGGGTCCCACAATACAATATATAGTTGATGTATTATAGAATTGTATATCTGAAACCTATATAATTTTAGGCCACCCCAATAAATTCAATAAAAATAAATAAAATTTAAAAAACTGAATGTTCCCAAAGTGATTTCTTTTGGAATATAATAACACAGCACATATCTACTCAAATAAGTTCTTCTTACTATGAGTGATTATAAATAGCCTTCAATCTAGTCATCATAGAAAATCTGCAAGTGTAGATCCTATCTCTAATAACTGATATTTGAAAAAAAAATCCCTCCTCTTTGAAATGCTTTCTATTCTTGGCTTCTCCCACAGTCTCCTGGTTTTTCTCCTGCTTCACAGGCTACTCCTTACTTCCTTAGCTGGATCCTGCATATTCCTCTCAGTGATCCCTCCAGTCTCATGGCTTTGATATCATTTAAACTTTTTATATGCCGGTAAATAATTCTCAAATTTATAATTCCAGCCTAGAACCTCATCTCTAACTCTAGACTTGAGATATCTACTCAGGTATTTAGTAGGCAAATACTAAACCTAATTCCAGTCTTCTTCCTTGTCCTCAAGCCTGCCTTCTTTTCAGTCTTTACCATCTCAGGCCAAAACTCTGAAGTCAGCCTTCACTCCTCTTTTTCTCTTCCACCAAACAGCCAAGTATTTAGCCAACCTTGCAAACTCTTCCTTCACAATATTTCCAATGCAATCACTTTTCACCACCTCTCCTGTTACCATCTTGCCTGGATTATAGCAATAGCTTCCCAACTGGTTTCCCTGCATCCACTTCGCCCTACTGCAATCTAGCCTGAACACAGAAACCAGGTTAAAACATCAGCCAATCGTGTCACTCTGTTCTCAAACCCCAATGGTTTCCCACCCCAATGGGAATACCTCCCAGTAACCTCAGAGCTGCTTTTTAACTTCCCTTAGGTCTTTATTCAATTGTGCCTTTTTACAGAGGCCTTCCCCAAACATCCTATTAAAATTGCCAGCATCCCCTCAAACTTACCTGTCCTGCTAACCCTAATATATTTTCACCATAACACTTACTACCATGAGACCAGTCAAATATTTTACTTATCTATTGTTTTTATTGTCTGTGCCCACCCTTCTCTTTAGAATAGAAACTCCATAGGGTAGACATTTTGTGTGTTGGTCACAATACTTAGAACAATAGATGCTGAATAAATATTTATTAAATTAAGTGTCTTTGTTTCCTTACCATGCATTTGTCTTTATTGGCTAAAGTCGATAGAACACTATACTGTGAACACTTTCTTATTTTTCAAGCCAGCCCTGAATAAAACAACAGATAAAGAGCTAATACGTTTAGAATTTTAGAATCAAATAATTAAAAAGCCAGGAGGGACCTTTGGGCTGATCTTCCTCCCCTTTATGTTCCAGTTAGGAGCCTGAAGACTGGTGTGTTACCATGTCCTCTGCCTGGTTTCCAGTGAATTTTGTACCCTGTCATGTGATATGCCAAAATAAAAGTATAAGTTACATGTTTTCTTTATGTAAAGTTGTTGGTTACTATATACAGGGTGGGGCAAAAGTAGGTGTACAGTTGTTAGTGCAGAAAATAATAAAATCATTAATAAATAATGATACAAGAATATACTGTGTTTCACAGTTCTTACAACTATACACTTATACTTTTGCCCCACCCTGTATTTTTAAAAAAAATATATTTTATTGATTTTTTTATAGAGAGGGACAGAGAGTTAGAAACATCAATGGGAGAGAAACATCGATCAGCTGCTTCCTGCACACCTCCAACTGGGGATGTGTCTGCAACCAAGGCACATGCCCTTGACTGGAATCGAATCTGAGACCCTTCAGTCCACAGGCCGACGCCTTATCCACTGAGCCAAACTGGTTAGGGCCCACCCTGTATTTTTTAAAATAGATTTTTATCAAGGCCAGAGATGTTTAATGCATGTTTTGAATCTTTACAGTATGGTCTAGTATGGTCATTAATTTTTTAAAAGTTTATTATTGAATGTGCTTTTAAACAGTATAAAAAGCAAATTCAAAAGATAGTACTTCAACAAAATCTTTTATTTCTTCTTATTTGTCCATTTCTATTCTAATAAGTTTGAATATAAAAATCAGTTATAATTTTATTTTAGCTTAATTTACATCCTATGTAATAAAAGAGAAAAATGGTAATTGGCGTACGACGATACCCTTTTCATTGGCTAATCAGGGCTATATGTAAATTAACTGCCAACTAAGATTGGCAGTTAACTGCCAACTAAGATTGGCAGTTAACTGCCAACTAAGATTGGCAGTTAACTGCCAACAAGATGGCGGTTAATTTGCATATGTAGGCACAATGCAGGGAGGCGAAAGGGAAAGCAGGAAGAAGCCCCCTGCCACTGACAGTGATCGGAAACCCAGGGGGGAGCTAAGAGCTGGGGGGCAGAGCAAAGGCGGCCCTGGGGCCGCCTTTGCCCTGCCCCCCAGCCATGATCGGAGAATCAGGTGCCTTTTCTGCCCTGGCCAGTGATAGCAGGAAGTAGGGGTGCAGCCAGCGATGGGAGCTGGGCACGGTCGAAGCTGGCAGTCCCGGGAGCTAGGGGTCCCTTGCCTGGGCCTAAAGCAAAGCCCACGATCACAGGGCCGCTGCAGCTGCAGGTCCCCGCTGCCTGGGCCGGACGCCTAGGCCAGAGGTGTTAGGCCTGGGCAGGGGCGGAGCCTGCAACAGCGGGGAGCTGGGGGTCCCCTGCCCAGGCCTGACACCTCTGCCGGAGGCCTCAGGCCTGGTCAAGGGGCCGATCCGGTGATTGGTGATCGGAGGGTGATGAGGGTCAACTCCTCTGGCCGAGGCATCAGGCCTGGGTGGGGGGCGGAGCCGGGGATTGGGGGGATATGATGGTCCCCTTGCCCAGGCCTGAAGCCTGGGTCAGAGGCGTCAGGCTTGGGCGGGGGGTGGAGCAAACGATCAGAGGGAGATGGGGGTCCCCTGCCCAGGCATGATTCCTGGGCCAGAGGCCTCAGGCCTGGGCGGGGGCCAGAGCCAGTGATCAGGGGGAGATGGGGGTCCCCTGTCCAAGCCTGACACCTCTGGCAGAGGCGTCAGGCCTGGGCAAGGGGCCGATCCTGCGAATGGAGGGTGATGGGGGTCAACGCCTGAGGGCTCCCAGTATGTGAGAGGGGGCAGGCTGGGCTGAGGGACACTCCCCCCCGGCACACACACACACCCAGTGCACGAATTTCGTGCACCGGGCCCCTAGTTAGATTATAAAAAACTCTCATGTTTCTACAGAGGCATATCATTTATTAATTTAACGGTTACCCTGTATAAGAAGATACTGATGCAGTTTACTTAAACCTTTCTTTAATGTTCATATTTCTAGCCTTTGAAGGTGTGAATAACACACCTACAAATATATTTTTCTCTTTTTGAATGATTTTCCAGGATTAATTATCTTGAGTGGGTAGGATTATTGAATTAAAGAAATAGAAAGGTAATTGAAGTATGTTAAAAAACCTTCCTACCAAGTGCCGATCAAAATTTGCCTACATTAGAATTTATTATTTTTCTTTCAATTTCCCACTTTCATGAGGTAAAGTGGCACTTCTGTCTTAACCTCTGCACATTTTTGATTAACAGCATACCTGACTGTATTTTTAATGTTTGCTTATGATTTATGTCTCATGTGATAGACAACCCAATTGCCATAGAGAGGTTTGGAGGCAAAATACTAGGTGTGAGAATTTTAAAGAGAAACACAGTGTGGTGGATTAAAAGATAGCTGCCCACAGACACAGACAGCAGCGTGGTGATGGCCAGGGGAAGGGGGCAGGTGGGGGCTGGGTGGAGGTGGGCAAAGGGGAGGAAAATGGGGACATCGCTCATAGTATCAACAGTAAAATGAACTAAAAAATGATTTTAGAAAACATAAAAACAAAATTATAGCAGCAAATACGGTGACACTTTTTCAACTGAGTCCTTCAACTTGGATGCAGCTGAAAGGTTGCTTTGCCACTTTTAGGTCTGGTCTCTAAGCAGAGCAACAGGTTCCCCTTGGAGCCCTGAGCCTGCTGGGCAGAATGTGTTGAGGGGCCCTAGACTACATGGAGAGGGAGATGGGCTCCGCTGAGCTCAGACTTCCAGCTTTTCTTGCCAACAGGCCAGACATGTAAGTCCTGCACCAAGGAGATGCTCAGCTGCCAGCTGAAATCCACCAAGAGACCCCAGTCAAAGTAACAAGGATCAGAAGACTTGTCTGTGGTACGATAATAATAAAATGGTAGATCTTTTAAACCGCCGTCTTGGGGTAGTTGGTTATCAAAGAAAAATGAGCTAGCAAAATTAACCAGTTGCCTGGTTTTGACATTAGAATTAAGATAAAGAATGAATAACTATGTGAAATAGGGAACAGAACCCCAAATGAGATCCCAAGTTGCCCTACAGCCAGCGTTGGACTTTGTTCAGTCCCCACGTTCTCTCTTCTGGCTCAGCCATTTCTTCCACGTCTTCACTATTGTCATCCAGCAAAGGAAAACCATAGCACCAGCAGAGTAAGGAGAAACTAAGTTCATGTCTAAATACAAATGAAGGTTTTCAGAAAATCCCCTTCATGCTTCTTAAATTAGGATGAACCTTTGATAATATCACAGAGCCCACTGAGCAGTTATTTGAAATCATGGGATGAAGAGCTGACATCAACTTTTGAGTTTGAGACCTATCAAAGTTGCCTTATTAATCAATCTTTGCAACTTTTCTAGGTGTCTAATTGTACATCATTCTGGAGTAGTTGTTAAAGGAGTTTTATCTTTTTACAGCCTCCTTCTCCAGGCAACTTTTAACTAGAAGTTGAATCTGTACCCAAACCCTATTACTGATCTAACCTCCATCATCTTCCACTTTAAATACGACTGCTAACTACAAAGAACAGCACTGAATTCTCCTCCCCAAACTCAAAGTTGCCACCTGCCTTGGGCGGGTAACTCAGTTGGTTAGAGATTTGTCCCAATACAGGAAGGAAGGTTTAGAGTTGAATACTCTGTCAGAATCAGCCAATGAATACATAAATAAGTGGAATAACCAATTGAGGTCTCTCTCTCTCTCTCTCAAAATCAATAAATTTTTCTTAAAGTAGGTATAAAAAAATCCATCACTTATGGCATGTAAGAATATCTATTTTAATTATTGGTAATGGTTGATTATTCATATTTTGCTGGGAAAAATTTATTCATTTTAGAAATATACTTATAGGAGTATACTTTTAGAAGTATACTACCTTAGCATTTAAAAAATTATTTCACTGATAAAGCTGAATTAGGGATCAAAATAGGTTTCTAAATTTCCTCATTCTTTTTCTGAAATTCCCACTTTATCTTTTTCTTAAGTGACTATGGATGTAAAATACAAATAAATAAGAGTTATATTTGAGGAGGAATTAGTGAAAAGGTTACATCTCTTGTTTACCTTATTCAGATTAAAAGCTAACAGAACTTTTCTTTGATCCCACAGCATCCTGTATTAATTGAGCAATCAATGAAATAATAAAGAAACTGTATAGAACTTGGATGTGCAGTTACTCTCATTATCCCCCCCAAAACAACCCTGAAATGAGAGCTAACTGATATTTTAAAAATATATGTAAAAAAATCATGAAAAGGTTTTCAGAGCCATAATTGACTCAGCTCATACACTAATAGCATGGATTCCCAAGTTTCAAATTGTTTTGTAAAAGGTTTCAATTTCCTTTTTTTCCTCCTTAGTTTAGTAAAAGAAATAAAAAGAAAGATTTTCATATTTTTAGTAGAATACAATGCCACCAAATCAAGACTCAAAGCAAAGGTACCTTATCTTCAGGAACTAACTGTGAATGATTCATTCTCGTGTGAAACATTTTGAAACAGAAATGTCGAAATAGATTCCCTACATGCAGGTCCCCAAGCTTAGAGTCAATACCAAATAAAATGTAAAAATAATAAAAAAGGACCCATGAAACAAAGAATGATGAGTTTATTACCAAGGAAAAAATTCCTGGATTAAAGTAGATTTTTGTGGGAGTGGAATTTTAAAATGGCTTATCTTCTTGACCTAAAACTGAGACCAAGTCTTAGTAAAATATAGGGTGTCTGCCAAAAATGTATACACACTTTGAATAATAATTATTATTAGTAATAATTAATTCCAATGGGTTAAATCTGAAAAGAAAGAAACATTAATTGAGTTATCAACTGTTAAGTGTGTATATATTTTTTGGGGACATCCTGTAGATGCTTGAAATTATTTTTTCTATCTTAAAAAACACACACACAAATATTAAGAACATTGATACAGAACTGATAATTTGTAATTGAATGTTTAATTAATTTTTTTCCATGCATGGTGGGGATGGTATGGGTGAGGCAAACCAATACCAGAAATAGGAATCTATGCCCTATTACTGAATTAGAAGGCAAACCTTCAGTAGGATTTTGTTTTCTAGAAGGGCTGTTCAATCTCTACTCCTTTTAATATGCTTTTTAATTAGAATTTTTGTTGCCATTAGACTGCCAAATGAATATAATTGACAAAATGCTCTAGATGCAAATTGCCTAAGCCAAAGATGACTAATAATCAGTAAATATGAAAAGCAATTCTAAACGGTAGAGTAAGACTGTTAATATTTTAATTCACTTGAAATAACAACTATCCAGGCACCAACTCTCAATGCTTCTTGACTTCCCTTCTTATGATAAAAATGCTTTTCTAAATCTAACGAAAGAGTAAAGGGAAAGAACCACATTACCTGTCAACACTGAGAGCACAGAGATTGAGGACGGTGATCCCCACTGAAGACTTCTGCAAAAAGGGGAACAGCTTGCATAGAAATATGCCAAAGTCATTGTGATCAAAAGGCCAGCGCCCAGCCAACAGCTGAAAAAAGGAGACAACGTAGTAAGAAATGGCAGAGCTGGCATGGAATACATGGACACGTACTTCTAATTATCTTCCAAACTTCTACATTTTATTATTCATTATGCTTTCCAGTTAGCATGGTAATAACAGAGTATTCTTCTTTTTTTCATGTTTTAAAGACTCAGCAATCTGGAAAAGTTTGGAAAATGATAAATATAATAACAGAAGAGATAAATCTTTGATCTTACATATCATAGTCGTAACAACTACTTTTAAAGAGTAGCAAAAGTGTGGGGCTTGGATGATAGCTTAACAGAGAAGCAAGGCAGTCATCTCTTATCAAATTTTGCTAAACCATAAGTAAAGCAAATCATTTTCAGCTAGTGGAATTGGGAGATAATATTGTCTCCTGACAAGCAGCCAAAGTTTTGAATGCGAGGTTATGAAGAATACTGGGAAAATGAAGTGGTTTAAGATGTACTGACTTTGTCAGCTGGTTAACACCCAAAGCTATTTGGAACTTACCTTTCCCTCTGTGCTTGAGGAGCTGACTGCTTCAGTATGTGTGTCATAAGTGGTCTTTCCTTACTAAGACTCAAACTTGCCTTTATCATACAGAGAAAAGTGTGGGTTCTGTGATCTGTTTGTAATATTTGTGGAAAATCTATTTTTTCATGTTGACAATTTAAAGTCTTTGTTGGTATGAAAGGATGGACCCCCTCTAGTGGCTGTGGTAAGTAGCAAGAACATGAAGTCCCTGGAGTTGCTGATATTCTTTTAATTGGGGTATTGCACAAGGAGAAGAATAGCTCAGTTACCTTAGAGGGGGAAGTCTTTGCTGAATATATGATGCATTTTCAAAGTAAAAATGGTATTAATTTCTTTTCCAAATTTTGCTTAGTGACTCAGAATTTAAACTTTCTTCACTCAGTAGGAAACACTATCCTACTAACTAGATACATTTGTCTTTTTTTCTTTGCAAAGTACCTATTGCCATAGTAACTCTAAGTTGAGCTTCGAATTTCTGTTCTACCATTTCTAAAACATTATGTGAGGTTTAATTTCATGGTCAATGTGGTCATTAATGGGAGTCCATTGAAAGAGGGTGGGAAACCAGTATCCCATAGATACAAAATCAGAACCTATGCATTTTGAGAATTTAGTAACAAAAGCTCTCTAAAATTCTATTTTTTATGGCTAAGATCCTATACTGACTTAATTTTAGAAATTATCTTTAGTATTTTAATGTACTTCCCTTTCTTCTGAATAGTTTTCTAAAAGGACCTTTGTCTTTATTCCAGTCCTGCCTCTAGTCCCTTCTTCCTCTTACTCTAACTAGTCTTTGTTGGTGTCTTCTCAGATTTCTACATAAACTTTTGTCCAAGGATAACTGATAGGTTCTTCACAAAAACACTTCCCTAAACTCTGACATTTTTCATGAAGCTAACAATTATACCATTGCTGATTGCTGGTTATTAATGCTTGATGCAAGCAAAGGCAAAACACCATTTCTGGGATGAATCACCCCTATAAAGGAAAAAACACACCTGAAAGTTCCTTTTTATAGAGTTTGGTATTTTATCCCAGAAATGTAATTCTCCATTAAAGACTACAGAGATATAATTTAAATGTGTAGGGGTTGTCATAGGATATGCTTTGGAATAGTTGAACTGTTATGTTATTATTGGTTCATTCCCAGAGGCAGAGGATCCTGAAATCCACTTGGATGGGTTTCCCAATAAAAACATCTAATAATGAGAGAAAAAAGGATGTTTCTTTTTAAAAAAATATATTTTATTGATTTTTTACAGAGAGGAGGGGAGAGGGATAGAGAGTCAGAAACATCTATGAGAGAGAGACATCGATCAGCTGCCTCCTGCACGCCCCCCACTGGGGATGTGCCCGCAACCAAGGTACATGCCCTGGACCAGAATCGAACCTGGGACCCCTGAGTCCGCAGGCCGACGCTCTATCCACTGAGCCAAACCGGCTAGGGCGAAGGATGTTTCTTGCTTATCCAAGGAGACTCTGAAATCCTGTGAAGGTCTAAGTGACATGTGCTAAGAAAAATGATGCAGAAAAATCCACAACTGAGCATGTATTGTTTTGGGCCAATCTCAGTTGAATTTTTTTCCTTTTTCGTGCTTGCTTAAAGTTTTAACTAAGGCTAGGTGTAAAGGAAGGACTGAGGGAAAGATATGGTTTTGGTGAGCCCAAAAATATTATAGAATTGTATTTCATTGACACAAATAGGTGTTTGTTATTTTTGTTGTTATTTTTCTTTTCTCCAGGAGTGAGCATTGATTCTTTTGGGGAAGTAGGGACAAAGGGAAATGAAAGAACTCATTGAAGGAAAAGGTTAGATACAATCACAGTGTAGACTTCCCCAACCTAAATCTGCCCCATTCTGAAAGATGTATGGATAGTAACTGTTCCAATGCAGTCAGGGGAAATTAAGCCCCTGCCTGGAGGCAACTTCTTCCCTTTCCTGTTAAATGTGGCTTCTTCAAAGAGGCTCTCCTTAACTACCCAATCTCAGATCACGTAGGACCTGCTTGTTATTCTGATTCATGGAACCAACGTTGGAGTAATTTTACATTTAAAGTCTCCTTTCAACTCACTCTGTTTTAGCAATAGAACATATACAAAAGGAAGAGGCATCAAAGAGGCATGGAGTGCAGCTCACCCATTTTTCTCTTATTAGAAGAGGCATTTTGGAACTTCTGAAAGACTACAGGGAGTGTGTACTTTCTTTTATATACCAGTATGTAAAATTGAAAATAAAAAATTTTAAATGGTAAAAATAAGCGGTATAAAAGTATAACGAAAAGCATGTTTCCCTTCCAATCAAGGCCCCTAAACTTCCTGCCCAAAGGCAGCCACTGTTAACTGTGTTTTCTTCTGGAAATCTTCCTAAGTACATACAGGTATATGCCTTTCATAAAAACAAGTGGAACTGTATGAAAAACAATACCTATTAACAGTCTTTTATGATCCTTTTTCCTAAAGTACTTTCCTGGGAGGCCTAATTGAAAGGTTTTAATTTTTAAAAGCACAATGATGAAACAATTTAGGCTAGGATAGAAAAAGATAAGCAACTGCTTAGGATAAATTAGATTATGGCAAAAGAATTAGTTGGTTTCATAAAATGTGAACAAGCTACTACCACAGAGCTTGGT
Source organism: Myotis daubentonii (assembly GCF_963259705.1). Classification (NCBI taxonomy): domain Eukaryota; kingdom Metazoa; phylum Chordata; class Mammalia; order Chiroptera; family Vespertilionidae; genus Myotis; species Myotis daubentonii. The sequence continues at coordinate 58,056,352 of NC_081844.1, forward strand.
TCACAGAGTTAATCTGGCACCTTGGAGCAGTCAATTCTTATTTTTACTATAAAAGGGCCTATAATTTCCAAGCATATAACATAGTTCTTAGTATTACCAATTTTGCCCTGAAAACACATCCATCTTGTAATTTATTTTCTATTTAAAACTTATTTCTCAGTATCTCAAAGTAGCATTTCCACTCTTATTGTTGAAAAAAAGAACCACCTACCAACTGTTGCTTGAGAAAGTGGGAGAATACTGGTCTACTTCAGACCCAGGTTGAAGAGGGCAGGTCACAAACTATTTTCTTGGGCTGGGATGGGACTGCTCAGCCTATGAGGTGCAGAGCAGGCACTTGGCGATGATGCACATCCTAAGGTCTAAAACGCATACCGTGCCCTCCCCTTCTCGGGACCACAGAGGAACACCACAGAGCACTCACTGAGGCAGCAGAGGGCCGCCTGCGGAGAACAGATTTACCGAAGGACACTTGCCTTGGTTCTTACATAGGGGATTTTCCTACAGTTGAAATATAAAGTCCCTGATCATCATCTGAAAACTAAAATACTACTAAAAATGGCACAAATTAATGTAGAAATGGGTGATTTGGATTGTGTCAAAATCAACATCATAAAATTGACAGGCTGAATTTTTTTAAGCCTGTCAAAACAGATTTACAGGACTTGTATCACATGATACACTGATAAGTGTCCTGTTTTTAGAAGGACTAGGTCCAAAAGTAGGATGTCCACTATTATATTTAGCACAAAGCAATATCTGCTTGGTTGGGAATTTTTAGATAAGAGCAAAGTACCTGTTTATGTCAGTTTTCTGGAACACACCCAACAGCCAGAAAGTCAGCAAAAATGTAAGGAGCCAATAGTTGATGTGAAATTTACACCCTAACGCCTGTATACTTGACTCCTGGGCAAAGTGCCAGAGTCTTCACTGCATGTTAATTTATTCTAACTTTACACCCAATGCTATAAAGTTTACCTTTTTCTTGTTCTTTAGTCCATTGCACATCTAAAGCTGCTCATTAAAAGGAACCTTCCAGAGTGACAGTTCCTAGCCGTGGCTGTAATTTGCATGATTGAGGGAGCATTTAAAAATCCCAGTGCTTGGGCCATGGCCCTAGATTAGTGCTTCTCATCTTTGGCCCCCAGGGGACATTTGGTAATGTCTGGAGACATTTATTACAACTGGTGGTGGGGGAGAGGGAGGCTACTGACATCCATTGGGTAGAGGTCAGTGATGCTGTTAAACATTTTGCAATGCACAGGACAGGTCCGCCAACAAATAATAATCCAGCCCCAAATGTCAGTAGTGATGTGGTTGAAAACCATATTGTAGATCAATTAAATCAGAATCTTTGGGGTTGGGACAAAAGCCTCAGTAGTTTTTAAAGTTCCCAGGTGACTTCAGTGTGTGGCCAAGACTGAGAATCATTGCTTTAGCACAGTGGTTCTCAAGCTTCAGCCCAGGGGTTCTTAAGCTTTAGCAGCATGAGAATCATGAGGATCATCTAGAGGACTCATTAAACCAGATTGCTAGGCCCTAACCCCAGAGTTCTGAGGTGGAACCTGAGAATTTGCATTTCTCTCTCTCTCACACACACCAAAAAAAGGTACAGGTGACCTAACCCTAATGTTGCAGTCTAATGTCTCAGGCCTCACCAGTGTAACACTACAAAATAAGGCTGTTCTTTCCCAAATTCAACATAGATTATGAACTCATAAGATTTAGGTGCAAGTACAAGATTTACCTGTTACTAATTGTGTGACCTTGGACAAGCCATTTTCCCACTGTAAGTCTCATTCCTGTATTTGTTATTGGGATGGTTCTCATATCTGCCACATGATTGATGAGCATTTGGGAGGCTCAAAATGCTCATGAAAGAATTCTGCAAACCGAATGTATACCACACAAATGTTAGATATTTTGAACTGCTATGATTTATAATCATAAACTGAAATGTACCATTTATGCATGACTTAATGAATAAAAAGATAATATAAATGAATTTCCCCCTCTTTATCCACTCCAGATGGTAATATCTTTTGCCAATTAATGTTGTTACTTGGACATTATTTTTCAGATCGGCATAACATCCTAATAATGAGATAAATGAAACCAGTGGCACATTTTTCTTTGTGTTTATTTTCCCTCCACCCTGTCTGGTGAGGCTGAGGGATTCTCCTCCTCCCCACCGTCTCACTCCACCCATCCTAGACAGGAATGAGGGATTTATGAGTACAGTCTGTAATAGCTGAAAACCTGAAAGTAAATAAAAGGTTCTCTTCCCCTCAACATGAATTATTGTAGGGTCACTTGGAATTGGACATGATGGACCAGATGCCAGTCTTAAAACAAGTGGGGTTCGAGGTTTTCTTTTTTTGCTGGGGCCAGGGCTGGGATGTAGAAGTTGGTACATCATCAAAATAAAAACATCTTCCAACAGCACAGACTGAGATCATTATAAGCCTGTGACACCCAGGACAGGCCTTAATAATGAGAATATGCTCGATGGGTGTTGCAAATTTAAAAATCAAATACAATAAAATAAATAAACCACCGGGTGTTACTGAGAATAGATTTTGATATTCCATTATGCTTTAATTGCTTCAGGATTGAGGACTAGAGCATTCATAGAAATAAATAAAACCTGTGGCTGCTACCCTATCCACACACTCTTTCCTGCGATAGACTCCTCTTGCCTCCTGACCAGCCCAAGCAGTTAGAGTGGATGACAAATGCAGAGCAGAACAGACACTCCACAAGTGTTCCCAGCTCTGGCACGAGGTGCCCAGGGACCCTGGGATCCGTTTTCATTGATGCCAGTGGCCTGGCTTACTGGTTAAGTGTGGGCCATGAAGCTTGACTCCCTGGGTCAGACAGAAGGCTCTGCCATGTTCCTGACCCTGTGACCTTGGCATGTTGGTGAACCTCACTGCTGCTCAGCTTCCTCCTCTAGAAAATGAAACAGAGATGGTAGCTACCTCAGAGGATTACTGTGGGCAACAGAAGAGACAATCCATAGGAAGGGCTTAGGTGAAGTAAGTATCTGGAAATGTGAGCTATTTGCATGGCCCATGGTTATCAGTCTCTACTTTTAAAATTATTTTTGATTTCAAAAAAGGAAGGGAGAGGAAGAGAGAGAGAGAGAGAGAGAGAAACATTAATAATGAGAGAGAATCATTGATCAGCTGCCCTCCCTTCCCCCACTGGGGATTGAGCCAGAACCCGGGCCTATGCCCTGACTAGGAATCAAACTGTGACCTCCTGCTTCATGGGTCAATGCTCAACCACTGAGCCATGCTGGCCGTGCTATCAGTCTACTTTTTGTCCTGTTTTCCAATGAGGTTGTGAAGGAGGATCATCCAGGTCACCATGCAGGGTGATGACAGACCACAGAAGCATAAAAGCCCCCATTCTCAAGGAAATCGCTACCTAGAAGATAAGCGCCAATGACAGTTCCTAAGGAAGCTATATAACAGTATTCTACGGCGGGGTGGGGGTGGGTGGGTGGGGGGTACAACAGAAGGAGGAGGTGGTGTGGCACATGACAAAGAGCCCAGGTTCTGGAGCCCGCTGCTTTGTGCCCTGGCATGACTTAGGCAAGTTAACTGTGCCTCAGTGAAAACTGGAGATAAATAGAGAACCCGAGTCATGTGGGTGATGTGAGTATGAAATGAACTCCTGGCCCATCGCAGATCAGATCATAAAGGTTAGTTCCTGTAAGAGATGGTTCCTGTTACTCCGCACTTAGCTTGGAAAACATGAAACTGTTGCTATTATTTGCTACCCATATTGTTCACTGTTGAATATTCAGTGTTTCAGTTTTGCTGAAGTCCTAACTTTTAGAATCTGAAACACATAGATGTTAATATAACCAGGAGGAAGGGAGGAAAAAAAAGAGGAAAAATACTTTTTTTTTTATTGCTTAAAGTATTACAAAGAGTATTACATATGTCTCCTTCCCCCCACCCCCTTGATAATCCCCCAGCCTCCCCTACCCCCCAGTGGAGGAAAAATACTTTTTAAAGTCAGAGTTCCAGAGTCATGAAGGTTTTATTCCTTAGAGGAAAGATGATTCACCCAAGATATGGGATTATTATCCCCAACAATCTCAGTCATCTGAAGGCTGGGAAGACAAGAAAATTTCTCATTTTGATCACTCTGCTGTAAGGATGCCGTTCTGGATGCCAAGTCTTGAGACTTCTATTTATTTTACATTCACAAAACCAAAGGATCACTGGATGGAGAAGACTTAAACTTTGCTAAAGTAGAAAAACTAGAAATACTCAATATAAAAATTATACAGGTTAGTTCCAAATGTACATCTCAATGCTTTAAAATTTCATTCGTAACAGAGAGAAGATTTATGTTGGAAAGAATGAATCTGGCTTTTCCTGAATGGAGAAAAGATTTCACACATATGTCATGAGTGGAGCCTTACATTTGCTTGAAACAGTGCAAGCATAATTATGGAAAATAAGTGCTCTGACCTGGACACACAAGAAGGCCCGCCATCTAATGAAAAAGTTTTATTGTTTATTTTAATTAGCAGTCTCATGGTAGTACATGCTAGTACTCATCTGAAAGAACCATGCAGGCAAAACCAAAGTAGAATTAAACAAAACAAACTAGCAGCAATCCCTACATAGATATTTAGGTAGTAGCCCCAAAAACTTACCAGGAAGGTGGTGATAAGTAGGAAAAAGGGAAAACAAATGGCATATTTGAAAGCAGGCAGCTTATTTAATGTAAACAACCTTAAGTTACATTAAGATCTGGAGTTAATTCTTCATTATAAAGTATGTCATGTGGTCATGATTATCCTATGTATAGATGGAAACAATGACAGAACAAAGATATGGTATGCAGCATGAAGAAAATGATACCATATGTGACTTTCTTGGGGGAAAAAAGAATGCAATTGATGCTGAAGCTGATGTGTTACAGTAAATAAGGTTGAGGTAATTTTGAATGTTTAATAACAGAAACTCATTAGAAAATAAACAATTCCCAATAGCTGAGGCATAAAGTAAAATGGGAAGACATACTCAAGATGTCTGAGTTACCAGTCATGTTATGATGCGTCACATAATAACGAGTGCATTTCAACAATGCATCCGTTAATGTTTTAGAAGCCTTGGTTGTCTTCTAGAAAAATGCTATGTGTGGTCTAGAGAGTTATTAAAACTACAAAAGTTTTATTTAATGTGAAGGGGGAAGGATGGGACATACTGGAGGGAAAGTTAGAAATTGTGGCTTCCAGCTCTAACCCTATTGAAAATCTTTGGGCTTTGATTCCCTCCTCTGCCAAATAAGAAATTTCGGGCTAGAACTAGATTATTTTTAAATTCTCTGCTAGCTCTTCTATTGCCTGATTTTTTTCACATCAGAATTCCAGTATGTAACTGGTTTCTCTGAAACTGTTATTAACTCCATTTACCCCTAACCTAACCATAATCCTTCCCTTCATTTTTTATGGTTAATTTTACTTTTCCCATTTTTCTGTTATTCTTCCCATTATTAAGTGTTTTAGTCCCTTTTGCCTTTTCTTTTACCCCAAAGGATTAAGGATGTCAGAACCTGAGGAATCCCACAGACTGAAGCCTTAAGACTATTTCTTTACTTAGAATGTATGAATAGTATTTTAGTACTTTCCAGGGAAAAAGCTAAAATATATAGTAAACTTGCTCTATGTGCCATAAGCATCATATTTTAAATATTATCTTAACGATATGTAAAATGCAGGAAAAAATAGTAGCTAAGGGGCTAGTTTACCTTTCAGTCAAGGGTCTATTATAAATAATAATGTAAAATTAAGGCTCTTAAAATAGTTTTGAAAATTAGTTTGATATTGCCTTAAGTCTTATTTATGGTCATTTGGAAATGAGATAACATTAACTGTACTAGTAAAGAACAAGAGATTTTAACCTAGTTTTCCTTCTGGTGTTGATATTTGATAATTGCTGCACCTCTGCTGTAAGAATTTTGTTTATTTTTAGTGCTAGTAGAACAAAAAGACGTACAAATTAGGGGTCTAATGTAATTAGCCTACAGTGAGCTGGTATTCAATTAGAAACTTGAATACTCAGAGAGACTTGTACCATTTCCTTGAGATTAGAGCCAATGTTTTATTTTATTTTCATTTTTTCTTAAGGACCTGGTATGTTGTTCCACATGCAGCAATTGCCTAAGTAATATTGACTGCCATGACCATAACCATTTAAGCAAATGTTAACATCAGTCTGGTAAACAACATTTATCTTAGATTTTTAAAATTATAGCATTTCAGACTTGCATAGGTGCTTAGACATCATCTAGCTCTCTAAGTGTTGTCTGTAGACTCCCTGGGATCTCTGAGAAACTTTCATGGGTTCTGCAAGATCAAGATATCATTAAGAGATTATTGCCTTTTTTACTGGTTGACATGTGTACTTTTGGTGCAAAAGCAATGGTGGCTAAAACCGCTAGTGCCTTAGCATGAATCAACACAGTGGCACCAAACTAGTCTAATAGTCACTGTATTCTTCACCATTACATACACTCAGCAAAAAAAATCGAGGGATTATGAGTAAGGGTGTGGAGTTCAGCAAGGTCATAGGATGGAAGAGCAATATGCAGACATCCATTGCATTTCTATATACAAGCAATGAAAAATTCAAAAATGAAATTAAGAGATAATTCCATTCAAAATAGCATTAAAAAATAAAATACCTAGAAAAGTTTATCAAGAGAAGTGTAAGACAGGTACACTGAAATATACAAAATATTGGAGGAAGTAAAGAAGATCTCAACAAATGTTTATGGATTGGAAGAATCAATATTGTCAAATGGAAATTTTCTCCAGATTTATCTAAAGGGTCAATACATTCCCTATTATAGTCAAGGAAATTAACAAGTTGATCTTAAAATTTACATAGAAATGTAAAGACTTAAAATAGCCCAAACCACTTCGAAAACAGAGAACAAACTATGGCTTTAAGTACCTGTTTAAAAACTTACTCAAACCCACAGTAATCAAGACAGGATGGTGTTGGCAAAACAACAAAGAGATTGGTGGAAAGAAAAGAAAAGAAAGTTCAGAAATAAACCCTTAAGCATTTATTGTTAGTTGAGTTTTGACAAAGGTGCCAAGGCAATTCAACGAGGAAAGAATGGCCATTTTAATAAATGACATTGGAATCACTGGATATGCCTATGCAAAAAAATGAACTTAGATGCTTGCTTCACATCATACACAAATTCAAACTGATTATAGATCTAAAAGAAAGAGCTAAAAATAAAAACTGTTAAAGAAAAGATAGGAGAATTTTTGTGTAATCTTGATTTGGCAAAGATTTCATAAATATGATACCAGCAACATGATCCATAAAAGAAAAGTTTGATAAATGGGATTTAATCAAAATTAAGAACTTTTGCTCTTTAAAAACACAACATTAAGAAAATGAAAAGCCAGAGTGGAAAAAAAATATTTGCAAATTATATATCTGATGAAGAATTTTTGTCCAAAATACCTAAAGAACCCCCACAGCCCAGCAGGCATGGCTCAGTGGTTGAGCATCGACCTGTGAACCAGGAGGTCACAGTGTGATTCCCAGTGAGAGCACATGCTCAGGTTGTGGCTTGATCCCCAGTGTGGGGCAGGCAGGAGGCAGCTGATCAATGATTCTCTTTCATTATTGATGTTTCTCTCTCCCCCTTATCCTTCCTCTCTGAAATCAATAAAAATATATTTAAAAAAGAACCCCACAATTGAGAAATATAAAGGTTAAAAGATTTAAATAGGCAGTTCATCAAAGTAGATACACAAATAGCTAAGAACATGGAAATTAAAAATCCATAGGGGAATATCATTAAGGGAATGCAAATGAAAACCACAATGATTATTTTAATAAGGATTGCATTGAATCTATAGATTGCTTTGGATAGTATGTATATTTTAATGATGTTAATTCTACCAATCCGTGAACACAGTATATTCTTCCACTTGTTCATAGTCTTCTTCTGTTTCTTTTTTCAACATCCTGTAGTTTTCCGAGTACAGGTTTTTTACCTTCTTGGATAAGTTTATGCCTAAGTATCTTAATGTTATTATTGTTGTTGCAATTGTTGTATATTTATTTTGTTAATCCTCACCCGAGGATATTTTTCCATTGATTTTTAGGGAGAGTAGAAGAGGGAAAGACAGAGAGAGAAACATTGATGTGAGAGACACGCATCGATTGGTTGCCTCCTGCACAAGTCCTGACTAGGTCCCAGGCCGAGAAGGAGCCTGCAACCAAGGTTCGTGCCCTCGATTGGAATCAAACCCGGGACTCTTTGGTCTGCAGCTGATGCTCTATCCACTGAGCCAAACCAGCTAGGACGGGATTGTTTTTAGTTTTGTTTTTTTAATTTTCTCTTTCTGAGAATTCATTATTGTTGTATAAAAATGTCATCAATTTCTGGGTGTTATTTTTGTATCCTGCTACATTGCTGAATTCATTTATTAAATCTAGTAGTTTTTTGGTGGAGTCTTTAGGGTTTGCTATGTATACTATCATGTCATCTGCGAATGATGACAGTTTTACTTTCTTTCCAACTTGGATGCCTCTTATGCTTTCTTCTTGTCTGATCGTTTGGCTAAGACTTCCAGTGCTAGGTTGAATAAGAGTAGTGAAAGTGGGCATCCCTGTCTTATTCCTGTTCTTAGGGAAAATGGTTTTAGTTTTTGCCCATTGAGTATATCGTTGGCTATAGGTTTGTCATATATGGCCTTTATTATGTTGAGGTATGATCCCTTTTTTCCCACTTTACTGAGAGTTTTTATCAAAAACGAGTGTTGGATTTTGTCGAATGCTTTTCCTATGTCTATTGATGATTATGTGATTTTTTGCCTTTCAATTTATTTATTTGATGTATCATGTTTATTGATTTGAGAATATAAGAAAATAAAATTAGTGGAAACAATGGAAAGATGCAAAGAAACAAAACATTTATGACATAAATGACACCAAGACATATTTATTTTGTGAAACTAAGCTAAAAGTTCACAGTGGTCAGAATTTTTTGTTTGTTTGTTTTATTTTGTACAGACAGTCTGCAGAATTGCTTTATTGTTTGCTTTTAAAGTTAGGTCTATTAATAAAGTTCCTTATTCAAATTGTTTTGGATTTTATGGTATCATTTCACAAAAAAGTATATTTGCTATGTAAATTTTTAAAATTTGAGGATTTCTAGTTTCTTTTAAAATATCAGTTGAGCCCCAGCTGGTTTGGCTCAGTGGATAGAGCATTAGCCTGAGGACTGCAGGGTCCTGGGTTCGATTCGGGTCAAGGGCACATACTCGGATTGCAGTCTTGATCCCCAGTGGGGGGTTGTGCAGGAGGTAGCCAATAAATGATTCTCTCTCATCATTGATGTTTCTATCTCTCTCTCCCTCTCTGAAATAAGTAAAAATATATTTAAAAAAATCAGTTGAGACATATTCCCAAATGTCATCTGTTTATGCCTTCGCATTCCCGTTTTAACTCCTGTGCATGTTATAAACCTAGGGAGGCAGGTCTAGCAATGTAACCTTTAGTTTTTTTCAGTAAATTCTGATGTTTCAACCCCAATTGAAAATATGGACTAGCCATAGACACTTATTTTCTGGATCATGTCCATACTGTCCTTTCCAGTGACTAGGGGAGGACACCAGTTTGAAAAAAATGTTCCTCTGAGCAGATGTCTGTGTCTAGAGGGCAATTGGTCCATCAAAGAACTCACTCTTTCCTTTCAGTTTATTTTTTTATTTTCTAGCTCCCTTCTGTCAGTTGGCCTCACCAACATGACAATGAGTATAGAATACAAAAATCTGTTTACCAGATGTTCCAATGCAAATCTGCAAGACTTACAACATGCATGCTATTTTTGAAGACAATCTTTGTTTCATACACATTTTCCCTTATAATAGCTTACTTCTGTTTTAAATAAGTGACTAAAGAAACTGTTAGATTTATGGAGGAGAGAAAAGGGGATGACATTTATCATTGATCATTCTGAAAATATACTTCTGTACTAGAGATGCCACTTTGATAACTCTGAAGTCTGCCTTATGAGGTAGGTATATGGGAGAGAAGCAGAGTGGCAGCTTAGCTAATAGCATGGCCTCTGACATCAGAATGGATTCAAATCCTGGCTCTACCACTTGCTGTGTAACCTTAAATAAATCCTTAAAAACCATCCTCAGTTTCTTTATTTTTGGAATTCAGGCAATACTAGTGAATCATATGTTTGTTTTGAGGATCAAATGAGTTAGCCTGGCACAGAGTAAACACTAATTAAGCTTTAGGTAATATTATTCTTAAGTTATATATTGGTATAAATAACATTTTAAAAAATATATTTTTACTGATTTCAGAGAGGAAGGGAGAGGGAGAGAGAGAAACATCAATGATGAGAGAGAATCATTGATTGGCTGCCTCCTGCATGCCCCCTACTGGGGATTGAGTCTGCAACCTGGCATGTGACCTTGACTGGAATCAAACCTGGGACCCATCAGTCTGCAGGCTGGCGCTCTATCCACTGAACTAAACCGGTTAGGGCAGTGGTCGGTAAACTGGCCCCTTGAGTGTGGGTCTTCCACAAAATTCCATGTGCGGGTGCGCACTTACAGTGCGATTGAAACTTCATGGCCCATGCCACGGGGCCAAAGAGCCGCATGTGGCTCGTGAGCCGTGGTTTGCCGACCTCTGGGTTAGGGTATAAATAACATTTTAATATTGCATATTTTCCTTTATTAACTTAAAAATGTTTTTTCAACATAGTAGCCATTATGTTCTTGTTAAATTTAAATGAGATCATCTAAAAGCTTCCTCTCTCACCCTGGCTGTGTGGCTCAGTTGTTTGGAGGAACCCCCCGTACACCAAAAGGTTGAGGGTTTGATTTCTGGTCATGGCACGTACTTAGGTTGGGAGTTCAATCCCCAGTCAGGGCTTGTAGGGGAGGCAACCAATTGATGTTTCTCTCTCACATTAATGTTTGTCTTTCTCTCCCTTCCTCTCTTTCTCAAATCAATCAATCAATCAAACAATAAATAAAAGCTTCCAGAGAAAATAGATGAAGGCTTTATAAAGATGTATTGGTAGGCTGATCATACTTCCTGGTTTATGCAGGACAGTCTTCGTTTATGCATACAGTCCAGATGTAATTATTGATAGTGTCTCCTTTTACTCTCATAAATATCCTGGATTGGACAATAACTTTGTATTGCCACTTTTTCAGCCACCCACTCTTAGATTAATATCCTCTCCCTCCTTCTCCAATATACTTTTATTCTTAGCACTTATCTTATATGCTGCAGGATGTACCAAAGACATGTATACACACTTTAACAGTTGATAACTCAAATGATGTTTCTTAATTTTCAGCCAGACTAAGCTTTGAACAAAGAAAATTTATCCACTAGACTTTTTTTTTAATGGGGATACATAAAAGGTAAAGTTTATGGTACAAAACTGGCAACAGTTGATGAATTGAGGGCACACAAATACTGAACGAAATGATTCTTGATGTTTGTGATTCCATTGCTTCACAGTACAAGTAATGCCTGGGCCAGAATGGTCATCAGTTTGAATATAAGTGTTGACCAAAAAATTATTCATTTGTGTAGATTCTTTTAAATTTTGAAAATGAACTGTATGTTAATAAACCCTGATTTTATAATCATTCAAAGTATATATACATTTTTGGGGCACCATATATATGTATATTTATTTAACTAGCTTACTATCTTTTTCTTCTATGAGGGCAAGGATGCTTGTCTGGCTTCTATTTACTGCTATTTCTCCAATGACCGGTATATATTTTTGAATGAATAAATGAAGAACATGTAGACAGGAAAGACCTGATGTGACTGAGAAATCAAATGGCCAACTAGTTTCCATCCCCATTACCTTTTAGTATAAAATTTGATCTAAAACAATAGAACTTGCATGTTTAGGATGTTCTGAGAAGCATAATTTGACTAGCTCTCATTATTGATACTAGTCTCTAAGTAAGTTGTTCTAAAAGTTGTGATGGCAAAAATTGTCAGTAAAACTCCTAAAGATGTCTAAATTCTAACAGGTGACCTCCAAATTACACATTAAAAAATAATATTAAGTCTTTCTGAGGGCACTCTTGATTTTTGCTTCCAGAGTCCAGGAACACTGGGGGCTTCAAACTTTCCAAATTTAAATAAACATTTTATAGTATGTGGTTTTATAACATTTTAATGTTTAAATTTAAAAATAAGGCTACCAAAAATTAACACCAAATGATACTTATGTTCAGTTCTATTACTGAATTTAACTATTAGTTTTATAACATAGGAAAGTTTTCCCAAGAAAAACTAGACCTTGTTAAAAATAAAATTGTAGCTATAGAAAACTCTCAGGAGTATATGATCTAGAAAGCAGTTGTAGAATTTCTGGAAGTCTATCAAATTTACTTGGACAGAATTTCTTAGAACATCCCTTATTTAACTGCTCTATAGTCTTAGAAGAATCAGTTCCAGAGACAGTAAACTTGATTCCCCATCCTCTTTCATTTTAGTTCGCACACTCTTCAAACTAACTGTGTAAACTTTGTATGATAACAAACAAATAACACTCACATCTTGGCAACTCATAAGATGAAGACACTATAGAAACATTTCAGCATAGAAGAGCCAGAACATCTGCTTTAATTGATCAGAATGCTGGAATCGGTGCAGCACTCCCACACGCACTGTGTACCATGTGAAAATGCCTGTCTCCCAGTAAAACTTTACCCATCACTGTTTTATGTTAAATGTAGAGTACAACTAACTCTTTCATGACCTGAACTGTTTGATGGAGGAATATCATCAGGAATGATGCTTTTATTTATTTATTTTTTTTCCCATCTCAACACCTTCCTAACGAGAACAGGACTAAAACCATCTCTCCCTCCTCAGCCATGGGAAACAAGCTTGCAGTTATGGACTGTTTCCATCCCCCACCAGAAATGGTATAACTGCGCTATGAGCCAAATGCTGAGGGTTAGCAGAGTAACCTCACATGAGAATAATTACTTCACATAACCATGAGAGCAAGCAATGAGGTTCCCAGACACAGGAAACGAAAAGTCAGAAGGGGAGGTAGAGTTGGAGAGGGTTCTGAAGCCTTTCCAGACAGCAACTTCCTTCTAACAGCAAATTGGGTAATAAATTTATCACTCTGGCATTTGATATGTACATATATTCTTAAATCACCTGGTTAGCATAATGTTTTGTGATGCACATCTTAGCAATGGCAGAAAATCAACTGTTTCCTATTCTCTAAAGAACGAGATCTTTTGTGCCATGAGTGTTCATTTTCATATTCCACATCACTTGTAGGATTAATATTTCAATCAAACCACAATTGCAACTATACTCAAAGAATGTATGTTGCACAGAAATCCTGGAAAGAACCTTTGGCTTGGTTATCTTTACAGAGAGAGAGGAAATTATACGACACAATGCCTGAACCATAGGAAAAGAACTCTTGACCTCCAGAGACAAAGGGAAGGGGGGAAAGTGATCCTGTTGTTATGTGCTGCTCTGCTTTGCTTGTGCATTTATGGATGCTGAGACATTCCTGGTTTGAAGGAAAAAAGTAGAAATTCAGTAAATTAGAACAGCAGGTTTGCCTTTAGATCTGGAATTGCGTGTGAGAAAACCATTCTTATAGAGGCAACGATAGTACATTTTCTTATTTGACTCATTCATCAAATATTTTTAAAGCTGGGCTCAGTGTTAGATGCAGGAGACACAGTGATAAATGAGAATGATGGCAGCTTGCCTCAAGGAACTTGCAGTCTAGTGGGTCAGACAGGCAAGTGAATTGGCAAATACAATAGTGTGTTACATGCTATTACAGGGTTAACAGAGGGTGCCCTGGGAGCACAGGATAAAGGCACTAACCTAGCTGGTCATGCCAGACAAAGAGATGTTTAAGCTGAGATCTGAAGAACAAAGTGGAGTAAGCCAGAGGAGGCATCAGGGAGAAATATTTTAGGTAGAAGGTTCATGGCATTCTCAGATGGAGCAGATTAGCTGGAGTAGATAAACATGAAAACCATGAAGAGAGAGGCACCTGGAAGGAGGCAGAGCCAGAGCTACATACAAGGAAAACTAGCTGGGAGGCGTTGTATCAAGGGGCAGAAATCTTGGTAAAGGGATACATTTTCTGTCTTAAAATTCAGGGACAGAGTTTCTATACCTAATTTTGCACTATTATTATTACTGGAGTACAAGAGAAAGGTTTGCTTTTATTTGCTTGATGATGAGTAAAAGGGTTAGACAATATCCTTATCACGTATGCAATTCATTGGTAATTTGATCAACTTGGGAGACTAGCATGTGCAGACCACAGATAATATCCTGTGCCTTGTCCATAAATGAAGAATTCCTCTGAGAAATTATCAACATTATCATTATTTTAATTTGAAGGTCTCAGAGGAATCTGATTAGAAGTTGATTTTAATAGCTAAGGCTCTAATCAAATTCTAAGCATATATTGAACAGCTATTGTGTTTGAAGCATAAAATCTATAAGTTGTGGCAATTTGCTTTTGAGACAGAAATTGTCTTGATGATTTGATGTGTTGAGAAACAACTTTTGTATGGCTGCCCTGACAGGATGGATCCCAGTTGTACAAGATGTCAAAGGCTGTGTGAATATGGAGATAACTGGCTTGGTGTGAACATCTCTGGTTTCCACATTTCTCAGATCCTCTGCCAGAGTGACATATTGGGAGCCTTGACTTTCCATTGCAGAACATTCCTGATCATTTCATACAGAAATTATATTTGTTTGTTTTTCATTGTTGCCCTCAACAAGAGGTGGTTGCTTAGATTAGACCCAATTAGTAATCAACAGTCAGTTACTGGATGCTCTCACTGGCTCTTTAACCTATTTTCTCAGATCTGCTGTACCCTCTGTGTTTCAATGAAGACAGTAATCACCTACAGTATTATCTCTGATTCCAACTTCCCGCTATGCATGTCAGAGATTTCTGTGCTGAGTCATTGGACTCAACTTCTTCCTTCTTCCCATGACTACCATTTTAATTTTCTCCACTCTACTTTTCTCACTTGTATTTTCCCACATTCCTGTTTTTATGTAAATAGGCCAAGGTACAGTAGTTTATGGGAGTGTCTGCATGCACATATGGATGAGCTTGGCACAATAAGCTCTGGCCCACCCATGCACAAACATCACTTTTAGGGTTTCTACTTTATTCAAAACTAGAGGCTCAATGCATGAAAATTTGTGCACTCGGGGGGGTCCCTTAGCCCGGCCTGCACTCTTTCACAGGCCGGGACCCCTTGGGGGATGTTCACCTACCAGCTTAGGCCTGCTCCCCAGGGGATCGGGCCTAAGCTTACAGGTGGACATCCCTCTGACAGCCCACAGTCGGACATCTTAAGCCGCAGTCGGATATCCTTAGCACTGCCACAGAGGCAGGAGAGACTCCTGCCACCGCTGCTGTGCTCAGCCCGGCCTGTGGCTGAGCAGAGCTCTCCCTGTGGGAGCACCCTGACCACCAGGGGCAGCTCCTGTTTTGAGTGTCTGCCCCCTGCTGGTCAGTGCTTGTCATAGTGACCCATCTTTCTGTTAGGGTCAATTTGCATACTACCCTTTTATTATATAGGATTACAATCCAACTTGCTATAGACAACACTCCATACACAAAATCTTATGAATCATTAAAGAATATAATTATTAAGTTCTATACTTCTATCCATATTGCCACTAAGTAATTGGGGGTTATTTTTTGTCCCTAAAAACATACAATATTTTAATTGTTTTGTAATGAATGCATATATTTTATATATAGATTAGTTTACATGGTTAAGTTTTGGCATTTCTTGAAAATTCAGGGTATAAAATAATGTGATTTCTTGACAAATTGAATTCATTATCAGTTAGGTTATAAGTGTGGTTATTTGAAAGGTTCTGCTAACTCATTTCCCTTCCTCCCTCCTGTTCTTTTCAGTCTTTTCTTGAAATTAGAGATACTATGTTTTTTGAACAATTAAAAACTAGATAGAGTGATTCTTTGATAAACTTAGTAATAGGTTTTCTTCAGTATTGCCATTTGCAAGGACCTTTTATGCGTTAAAACTAAGAAAGTAACTGGCATTAATTTGCTTTTTCAGGTTCCTTCTGCTTTACATTTTACTATCTCAGAATGTCGGATTTTGTCACCAGTTAATATAACGTGTGTGTGAGTGTAAGTAAGGGTCAGAGGAGTTTTTTTCCAGCTTTTGGTTTATTTTTTCTCAATGTAACTCATTTTTCAATTTAGGATCTGTAAAGGTCTGTAAAGGTCTCTGCAGCAGCAATTTGGTGACTCTATTCCACCTCTCTGTGAATGTTATTTAGGGCACAGCATGTTACTTAGGGATAGTGAAGGCATTTGACAGAGCTGAGCATGAACGTTGGGAAGTGGTTAAGAAGTAGGTAAAGTATGTCCAGAGTGGGGAGGGCCTTGACTACTAAACATGGGAGCTCCTGGGTGTTTTGGGTAGAGTTACATTCAATCAATAAATAGAAGCAAAGTCCAGTATAGGCCGGTAGGAAGAAACCCTGAAGATTTAGAGATCTTTTGGAAACTTTTGGAAATTGTGTGGAGTGATCCCCTCTTGCATGCCCACAGACTGTCCAGAGCTACCCTGCACTAGCTGAACGGAATAATGACAGATTAGAAACAGCTCAGCCATTTTGCTTTTCAGTTGTTTTTTACATCATATTCATATATGGAACATTTTCAGTATAATCTATTTCAAAGTTAGAGAAAGGGAATAAAATGTGAATAGAAGGAACAATTAATCACTTGTAACATTACTGCAGTCTAATCAGCAAGTCTGCCTTGCCCAAAGATGCAACCTTCACATTGTCTCCTTCCACTTAGGCTGGCTCTAGACTCAGGGTAATGTTCTCTGCCTGGAGACACCTTGGAACTGCGTATAAAAGCAACTGATAGAATTCTTACACACAATAACCTGTGTGGTTTGAAAACTCATTGTTCTTTAAAGAGCATAACAAATATTTTCACATTCTTCTTTCAACCTAATTCTTCTAATGGGGGTAGGGGGAAAACTTCATGCATCCTTTTCACAGAATGTTCTCCAAGTCTACACATTATTTTCATTTCATGGATACCTAAGCATAATAGTAAAGTGAGATGGACAGCTGCTACTTTGCGCTGAAGTAAAGAGATAGTTTAACATAGTTGAAGAGAAGTCACAGGCCCATTATGTGAGACCCCAAAGCATCAGAATCTTACAACAGGAGACAGCTGTGGAGCAAAGGCGTGAGGACCTGGCACTCACATTGCTTGGAAGGATTTCTCTTGACTCTTGTGGACAGAAGTCAGAGAAGCAGCAATATCTTAGGGCCTCCTAACCTAGAGAAGAAGACTGAGAGAAGCAAATAGAAATAGCTCCACCAATATTTTAAGCTCACTCCAATGCTTTTCTTTTTTCCTCTAAAAAAGATTGAAATGACTAAAGAGTATTTTTGTTGAAACCAAAAGGTTTATTTTCTAAAAGTAATGTTGGTTAAATAACTCACTATATGAGTTTTAGAAAAATAGAAATTACACAAATGTACTCCTGTGAGGCAAAAGCACCATATTCACACTGTCTACATTATTTAAAACTATAGTAGATATTACTGTACAGTCATCCCTCAGTATCTGCATTTGGTTCTAGGACCCCACCAATAACTAAATTCTTGGATGCTCAAATCCCTTATATAAAATGGCATAGTATTTGCATATAATCTACATACATCCTCCTGTACATTTTAAATCATATCTAGGTTACTTATGATACCTAATACAATGTAAATAGCTGTTATACTGTACTAGAAGCCCGGTACACAAAATTTGTGCAGGGGGGGCGGTCCGTCAGCCCGGCCTGCACCCTCTCGCAGTCCGGGAGCCCTTGGGGAGCATCCACCTGCTGCGGGCCTAATCCGGCAGTCGGACATCCCTCTCGTAGTCTGGGACCCTTTGCTCCTTACCGCTCAGCTCGCTGCTCCTTAGTGCTGCCACAGAGGCGGGAGAGGCTCCCACCACTGCCGCTGCACTTGCCAGCCATGAGCCCGGCTTCTGGCTGAGCGGCACTCCCCCATGGGAGTGCACTGACCACCTGGGGGCAGCTGCTGTGTTGAGCATCTGCCCCCTGGTGGTCAGTGCGCATCATAGCGACTGGTCGTTCTGCCTTAATGGTTGCTTAGGCTTTTATTATATAGATTATATAGGGAATAATGACAAGAAGAAAAGCCTGTATATGTTAATCATTGACACAACCATTGTACGCCTAACTACATAGTCATGTCTGCAACAGCATAGCCTTTTCTTCTGAATATTTTCAATCTGTAGTCAGTTGGGTCTGCTTAATCAGAAACTGTGGATACAGAGGGCTGACCATATTAGATTCCCAAGAGGTAAGAACCATATAGTCAAATAAGAATGAATTAATTTTTATCCATTATTATATGAATGTAAAACAAAGGCTTTTTCTTTTTGGATTTTCAACAAATTTGAAGATAGTCCACATGATCTGACTTAAAATGTTACTATGGAATAGAAATGAAGTTTGGTCTGTTAATTGGCAGGTAGCACCTTAAATCGACAAGCAAGTCCCCTTCCCAGCAATTGCAGATATTGAATCGTCAAGAAGCTGCTTTGCGCATGGCCAAACGGGACTAATTCAGAGATGGCTAATTATTCTCCTGAGCCATATGGATTGGTTAACTGGTACATAAACATGAATAATTAATGTTTATTACTCCACACCATGACTGCTGAAGAGTCAAATTTTGAATGAGCCATATCAACATTTTTAAATCTATGATTAAATAAATATGTCACAAGAAAGTGGGTGTTGAGTACACATAATACTTCATAAAGAGAAAATAACCTTGTAAAGAAAAAAATTGAAGTTCTCTAGCATACGTTAAACCTTTTAAATTAATTACACATTTTCATTTGCATCATTGTTTGGTTCTAAAATCCCATTTTAATTTCAAATAGAAAACACATGTATTCATGCTATTCTGTGGAAAGAGATGATATGTGATTTTTTAAAAAAATATTATTTGTTGCCTAATTTCCCCAATTTTGCAGTGTATTGAAGGAATGTTGAAATGTTTTTTATTTGTAGTGTTGAAAATTGTAATCATTGCTTACAACTTTATTGTTAGCCCACTGATTTTCCTGGTACATTAATAAAATTTTGTCACAGTTTAAGTGTATTTATAGGAAACTGAAAGCTACTGGTCTATTTTAAAGCTATGTCTTCAATTGACATAACTTGCCATTTAACGTCCTATTTCAGAATATGATTGCTCAGAATTGTTTCATTTCTATGGCTAATACAGAGAAGAGAAATATAAAGGCTGAAGAAAGTATTTTTTTCTAGGCTTAGAATAAAGACATTCCAGAATATCTGGCATAGATCGTGATTTCATTTGAATTTTAGTTCATTTGAATTCTTTCAGCAATTTCCCCCTTACATCCAGAAATCAAATATGTAATATCTAATTCCTTTTGGCTTTAGTTTGTTTTGGTAGTAACTCATCCTGAAAGCAAGGTGACCACGGCAGTGGGTGAGTTATCCTCCTCTCTCACTAACTTTGTCTAATTTGTCTTTGGAGCCCATTGCCTAGCTCAGGGGCGGGCACACAGTAGGCACTCCTCAAATGTAAACTGAAGAAATGAAAGAGGCAAAGGTAAACTGATGCTTATTTTAAACAGTTTAGTAATACTGCTCACTGAGGTCCCCAGGGGCCTGCAATCGTGTGGATCCTATTATCTCTAAGTCACCCAGATAACCAAGGAAGCTAGCATGTGCTTGGGCTCCACTCATCAATCTAGTCAAAATAATACCGGTGCTTTTCCTTCTAAGCCATACTGTGGACATTGGGCTTCTGCAGAACACTACATTAAAAGGGTTAACTGCAACGGAATATATTTATGTAGAGCACTTTTTGGGCTCAGTAGGTCTCACCCTGAAAATTAAATCTCAGAGAAATTAAGTGATCTCTCCAAAATTGCCTATCCACACAGCAATAAGAAGCCGATGCTGCATGAAAGACCTTCATTTTGAGGAGTCACTCCTGCAATACTAGTTGGTTAACAATTAAGTTAGAAAATTAAGTGTAACATTTCACAAATAATAAACATTTAAAAAGCCACTAGTTGTAAGATAGCAGAAACTGCTCTCAGTAAAAACAGACTAAACTCCAGAAGGTCAGAAAAGTCTGCAGCAACTCTCTTACTGTAGAATCAGAGCATATGTTCAAACTTGCAAATACATTTGTGGTTACTTCCTACCTTAAATACATTGATGGGGATATCAATGATCACATAGATAAGGTCTCCAAGGGCAAGGCTGGCTATCAGCGCGTTGGGTCCGTTCCTCATACACTTGTTCTGGTAAATGATTCTGAGCAGAGTTGCGTTCCCCACCATTCCCACGATGAAAATAGTACAAGATATCACAGTGTTAATGTATTTGAAAGCTGAAGTAATCTTAGTCCGCTGTGGACAATAGTTGTGCATTGAGCCATTGCTGGGTAGGGCCAAATTAGTGGGTCGATGAGTGGTAACCAGGAAGCTGAGCTCTGTCCCACGAAAAGTGGTAAAATCGTCCATATGAGTGCTTAGATTAGTGCTGTAGCTCTCAGGATTATCACTAATTACACATCCAACCAGTGCCACCCAAAAGGACACCCTGAAGCAAAAGGTTTCCATCTTGATGCAAATTTGAGGAAATGTCTCTTATTCTGTTGTTTTTTCACCCTCACTTATTTTTCAACCTAGAAAAAAAAGAAAAATAATTTTGGTTACAAAATCCAGCTGCCAGTAAGACTGCAGTCAATGATAATTTACTGCTCCAGTTAAAAAGCAGGATATATTTGGTAATTAGATAAGATATATCTATGTCAGCTTACCCCAAAGCAGAACAAAATCAGAAAAGAGCAAAGCTCTATTAGAGCTCTTTCTTTCTCTCTCTCTCTCTCTCTCTCTCTCTCTCTCTCTCTCTCTCTCTCATCTCTGTTCACAGCTATACTTATATCTATATTATAATATGCATGAGGACATGTCAGTTTTTTTTTAAGAAGTAGCTTAAAATCTGCTGTTTTCCATCCACTATACCTCTGCTAAGAACCTGAATTACAAAAATCTTGGAGAGTTGAGATACATTTTACTAGCGGAAAAGAAAAGGCAGTAAATGCTGAGTAAAAGTTATATAGTGCTAAGGCAATGGTTCTCAACCTTCCTAATGCTGCAACCCTTTAATACAGTTCCTCATGTTGTGGTGACCCCCAACCATAAAATTATTTCGTTGCTACTTCATAACTGTAATTTTGCCACTGTTACGAATCATACTGTAAATATCTGATATGCAGGATGTATTTTCATTGTTACAAATTGAACATAATTAAAGCATAGTGATTAATCACAAAAACAATATGTAATTATATATGTGTTTTCCGATGATCTTAGGCGACCCCTGTGAAAGGGTCGTTTGACCCCCAAAGGGGTCACGACCCACAGGTTGAGAACCGCTGTGCTAAGGCATAAGATTACCAATTCTATAATTAAGAATCCAATATTCCAAAATATGTGCTAGTTTGCACATGGTAAATAATGAACATGGTAATAAAATGCAGCATAGGTAGCCATTTAAAGCATTACGCAATGTTAATTTAAAATCAGAACTCTGGTTAACACCATCTATACATATAACAATTTTATTACTAGTTTGAAATAAATATGACATAACTGATAAAGACAAAATATTTATTTTTATTGAAAACCCTGATGATTAATGTGTACAATCTACTAGTACATCTTCTGACAGGAGTTTTGGGTTTTTCCATTCCTCAGAAATTATCGGCATGATATTTGCCAACAAGTGAAACTGGGAGTACTGGACTTTCCCAGGCAGGCACACCATTGGTTTTCCGAGGGATATCTGCCTCATGCCTGGTCATGGTGCTGGGCACTCCATAGGCATGTTGCCATCTGATCTATACTCTCCCTGACCCTGGGAAGCAGAAACATTTTCCATTCTAAAGGTAGGGAACCAGAGGCTCAGGAACGGCAAGATGCTTGTCAAAAGCACAGGTGGTGGATGGCAATGCTGTGATTCTAAGGCAAGTTAATCCAACGCTGAGCTCTTAACCTCTAGCCTGCACCGCCTCTCATTCTCATGCCTTCTTAGCACCTGAAATGTTTGAATGAATTCTCCAGAGTTTCAGTGAAGCAGTGGACTTAGAGGTTGGTGAGATGTTTTCAAAAGACCATTTGTTTGTTTGCTTGCTTGTTTTAGTCACTTTTGTAGAGCAAGTGGTCTTTCTTGCCCCGGAAGTCTACGTTTTTCTACTTTAATCCTTAAAGAAAAGATGGGAAAATGAGGGAGGTTGGTGGTAACACAATAAGCAAAGGTAAATAAAAATGGCTTCTCACATTTAAATAGTTTTGTATTTTCTTGCTTGTGAGTTTTTAACAATCTTTTAAAATGAAGGCCCTAAGTTCATTTATGCCCATCAATGGTGGGTGTGTCTATGACATAAAATTTAATTTTTAAAAATTGTGTCCTTTTTCTAAGTTTATTCGTGGTTGGAATTAACCACTTTTAGGGATTTTGAGTTATCTTTGACAGTTGTCAATAAAGCGTAGTCAATATGTGGAGGAAATGAGATTTATTCATGTTGTATAGAAGATCCAAAGTAAACAGATCTCAGAAACAACTCTAGGTGGGCAGGGCCAATATCCCCATTTTATGCGTAAGGGAGCTGAGTCTTTTTCATGGCCAAGAAGCAGTTCAGCAGATAGGTGCTTCACGTTACTTTGCTTATAGGACTTGACTCAGTCTGATATTATAAAAATAAATAATAAAAAGTGATAAAAAGCATCAATTTTTCTAAGCTAGGGGCATACTATGTACATATCAAATCTGCCTGGACTTATAAGTAGTTTTTTTCTTGCTTCTTACATTGGGGAGTGAGTATCTAACCTAATATTGACAGACCCTGTTTCCATTCAGCATTGGAGACCAGAACTTTGAGAACAAAGCATACTGTCATCCTCTTCAGATCAGAGGAGGGAGAAAAAAAATCCTTCAATATCTTGTGCTGTTTAATGACTAAAGTCTCCTCCCAGTTTCCCAATCAGAATGGAACCTTCATTAATGCTTTTATTAAAACTAAGAGAGAGAAGGCTTTTCTCAGTAATGGAATGACTCCCTGCCCATGAGAGTCTGTTAGAGGATATTTAGTAAACTGACCTGGCTATCGTGTTCTGCCACCCACAAAAGGTGCCACTAGTGTTTGAACACTGGCTTGCTGGTCTGCTTGGTCAGCTGATTATAGCAGGGGCTAAGGAGGCCAAGGCTGTGGGTTCTTATCAAAGTGTGAGCTAGCTACTATTAAAACCACTTTCCTTCCCCTGCAACAATGACACCACCACAGAAATAATTTCTGATGGTGCCTCCATCAGCTCTCTACATGTTAAGCTGCGGAGCTACCGGATACTTGGCAAAGGCATGTGAATACTACATATTGCATGAAAAATACAAAACCACACAAAAGAAGCTCCTTCAAATGCATGTTCCTCCAAGGATGAGCCTGTAGCTCATTTCCATGGATCTAAGTCATGCTGTGCTTGGAATAATCAGTCATACCCAGGCATAGCTCTAGTGAAGCATCTGAGGTTCAGACCTCAGGGACATGGTTTATACATTCAGCATTCTTCTGTTTGGGGTCTAAGAATTCGCTTAAGTTCAAAAGTTATTATTAAGGAAGAGGACTGGACCCTTATGCTTACACTTTAACCATTTAACATCTCTGATTCTCAGGATCAAAGTGGACCTGTACTGTAATTAGTAATTTGGAAATTCCAACCTTACCTAAATGGTCTGAGTTCAGAGCAGGTAGTTACATGAAATGATTGTCAAGATGTTTCCCAATTAGTTGCCACTTAAAACAGAAGGTATTGGGGAGGGGGAGGCGGGGAGCGAGGGAAGCCATGAGTTTCTACAAGAGGAAAAACAAAAAACTAGGTACTTTCTCCAAGTTCTCTGTGGGTTTTGCTTGCTGGGTAAGATATTAGCAACTGTCCTTGCTGACAATGTCTGACTTTAATTTGCCTCCCACCCACCCCTCTCCGCCGCCAGCTCTATCCGGAGCGCCATTAGGATGGTGTAAACAGAGGCTGATTATCTAGAAACAGCCCTAGTTTTCTGCACGTGAAAGGCAACAAGTGGCCTTTAAAGGACAGCATAGAACCAAATGCCCAGACATCCACAGGCAGGTTTCCAAACCAGCTGCCCTGGGGGTTTTCCAAAACATCTGTCCCGCACACCGAGTGCCCTTGGCTGCCCTTGACAACTCGGGGTGTGCAGGGAGCAGAAGCAGGCGAGTAAGAAAAGGCTGCGGGACACCTCTCACAAGTACGCTTTGGAGCTTGCGACAGGGGCGTGATGTTCCATAAAGTTCTTGCGTGCCGGGGGGGGGGGGGGGGGGGGGCGGCGGGGAAAGGGAGACCCAGGGAGAACTGTATATTTTCCTTTAACTAAAAATCCGAATCCCACCTGGGTAGGCAGCGGGCTTTCAATCAGTTCCTCAAACCCCAGACGTGCCGGCAAAGAGCCCCTCCTAGGAAGGCGCCGGCGCCACCACACACCCCTAGACCGTGTGGGAGGGTCGCCCAGGGTGCAGGGCGCCGGGCGGAATGGATGACTGCTCCCTCTGCTCCCCACCGAGGGGCTCAGGCGACATCTCCCCCACCCCTGGCGGGTCCCCGAGAGGAAAGAGTTGCACCGACCGTGGAGCTAGGCGGGCGCAGACGGCTGCCTGGTCCGCTCGGCACCTGGGCGGCTGGGCGAGAGGAAGCAGAGCCGGAGAGATTGGGTGGCCTGGGTCCTGTTCTCCCGCGCGGCAGCAATCGGGCTGCACTGCTGCCTCTCCGTCGGAAAACTTCCTGGGCACCGCTTCTGTGCGGAGGTCTCCCCAGCCCCCAGCCTCTGGCCACCGGCGGGGATGGAGCCTCACCACCACGATCCACAATCGCCAGACCACAGGGGTGACTGCGCGCGCAAGGACTAGAAGAAAAAGGAAACTCCAGAGGAGCACACGCCCCCCGTCTGTCTGGCCTCCCCTTCTCCTCCCAAATCTCCCCCACCTTCTGCTTTACTCTAGGACAGAAAGAACGTCCTAAGCTTCCACCCTCCTTAGAGGCAGCCACTATAAAGCACAGAGCCGCCCCCTCCCAGGCCCTGCAGGGCAGGAGTCTTGTTTTAACTATTTCCTTCCTGAAATGAAGGGGTGGGAGTGGGGGTCGGGGTGGGGGTGGGGGGGTGATAATCCAGGAAGGAGGATAGTTCATCAGACAAGCCCGACTCGAGGAAGGCAAGCAGAGAAACCCATTCCCTTTCTGGGAAATGCAGGCAGATTTGATCTGTGATGGAGCCACTGCAGAGGCAGCTAGGGTCCACCTCTGCGTTCCCTGCCCCTTTGCTTGGCTTATACGCTCCCTCTTAAACTCAGAGCAGGTTGAAGAACCCACGTGGACTGTATTTTACCAGATCAAGTACCTTTTGCTTCTGTCTTGTCTCTTGAAGCCAGCACCCAAAGGCTACTAGCCCAGGACAAAGCAGGAGCCCTGGAAAGTCTATGGAGGGTCCAGTGTGTGGCTCAGAGAAACCTATGATTCCTCTGGAGATCCAAACAGTGGGGGTGCAGATGCTGCAGAAGATGGATCTTAGCATCTTTATATGATAGTGAGTTTATCCTAAATTAGGCAGTGGGAGAGGAAATGAGAGACAAAGGCCATTGCCTGTGACATGTGAGAAAAAATTGAGGGCTCCTTAGAGAAGGCCTTGCCTTGGAGTTCTTTCGTTCACTGTTGGTGTGCGGCTTATTGTGGAAATGTGTATGTGGAGGACTGGATGGTCACAGTATATTGTAGACTGTTCTGGTTATCTACTGTAACTAAAGAAAATCACCCTAAACCGGTAGTGGCCACTTTACTCATCAGTCTGCGATTTGGGTGGGTCTTGGCTAGGACAGCTCATCTTTGCTGGGGCTGGAGGCTTCACTTCCACGATAGTTCACCTACTTGGTGATGGGCGTCTCCCTACAAAGGGGTTTAGGCTTCCTCAGAGCACGGTGGCTAGGTTCCAAGAAGGAGTGTTCCAGGAGAAGGAAGTGGAAGCTGCTAGTTTCTTAAGGTCTGGGCCTGGAAACTGGTCAAGGGTTACTTCTGCAGAATTCTATAGCCCAACAGTCACAGATCCCAGATGCAAGGTGAGAGGATATCGAGTCCACTGTCCGTGCAGTGTCAATTTGGGGGGCATTTTGTACAACCATCAAAGAGATCCACAGAGTATCACCATTGAAAGGGGCCTTAATAGTCATCAACCAATTGGACTCATTATTACTAATCTGTTGTATTACAGTATCCCCATGATGAGGAATCAGTCAGTCAGCCAGGATAACCAGTAGCTTTTATAAGTGCCTTAATTTGCATTAAAAAATGAAAATGGTGCCCCTTGGAGCACATGACCTGGTCAGCTGACATTTATTTATTTTTCTTTATTGATGAAGGTATTACATATGTGTCCTTATCCTCCCAATGCCCCCCCCCCCCTCCCGCTCATGCCCTCACCCCCCTGGTGTCCTTATCCATTGGTTAGGTTCATATGCATGCATACAAGTCTTTTGGTTGATCTCTCCCCTACCTTCCCTCTGAGGTTTGACGTTCTGATTGATGCTCCTCTGAACCTGACAAGTTATTGCTTCTTCCAAGAAGGGGCAGCTCTACACCTGGGTTTGCACCTTGGCATGTGAAACGTGTGCTGGATTTCAGCCCCTACTTACCCTGTGATCAGATATATTTGGACAGTGCACAACTTGCACTAGTGAACATGTCAGTCTATCCAGTCTTTGATAGAGCATATCCATCAGTCCCTGTCTCCTGGACAGCTCGGTCCACTGTAGTGCAGATCTAGTTATTAAAAATTCTTCCTTCATACCCACTAGGGTGGCTATTATTAAAAAGCTGAAAAGAACTGGTGTTGACAAGGATGTGGGGAAACTGGAACCCTTGTGCTGATGGAAATGTAAGATAGGGCAGTAGTCATGGAAAACAGTATAATAGTTTCCCAAAATTTAAACATAAAAATTACTCTATGACCCAGCAATTCCACTTCTGGATATATACCCAAAATAACTGAAAGCAGGGGCTCAAACAGATATTTGTACACCCATGTTCATAACAGCATTGTTCACAAGAGCCAAGAGGTTGCAAACAACCCAAATGTCCATGTATGGATGATTCGATAAACAAAATGTTTATTTATCCCTAAAAAGGAATGAAATTCTGACATAAGCTACAACATAGATGAAACTCAAAGACATTATATTAAGTGAAATAAGCCAGATGCAAAAGGACAGATACTTATGATCCTGCTTATAAGATGTACTTAGAGTAGTAGTCAAAATCATGCAGACAGAAAGGAGCATGGTGGTCACCAGGGGTTGGGGAGAGGGAGGAATGAGGATTTATTGTTTAATGTGATTGAGTTTCAGTTTGGGATGGTGAAACAGTTTTGGAGATGGATTGTGGTGATGGTTGCACAACATTGTGAATGTACTTAATACCACAACTGTACACTTGAAAATGATTAAAATGATAAATTTATATTATATGTATTTTGCCACAATAAAGATAATTCTTCCTGACATTAAGATTAAGTCCCTGCTTTGTACAGTTAATGAACATATAATCAATTAATTTGACTACACTTTTCAATTTGACTTCCAAAGGTTATTTCTTTTCCTTGGAACGTGGGTTGGATACAGATTTGCAGGTCTTCTGGGTTTTAGGAATACTTTCTTTGACTTCTGGTTCCAGCAGCTCATTAAGCATTACTGTAATGGTAGTTAGAATTACTTTTCTCAGCATCATATTATCATTATTGATTTCCTGAATGATAACTACTGAAAATAAAGTACTCAAGATGGCACTTAAAAACCAACCTTGGAGTGAATTTTCTTATGAATTTAAGTTTCTTGATTCAAATTTTCAAGTCCATTTCACAATTGCGTATTCCACAGATCCTCAAACTTGAAATGCAGTCAAGGATCGGAGTCTCAGAGTATGTGCTAGGAATGTTGTGTTCACTTTAGGGATCCCTGGGGGAAATGAAACACGAAGGGTTCAGAGGAGAACCACAAAGATAAGGAAAGGCTGTGAGAGGAAAAGTGGAGAAACTGGGTAAATGTACATCAGAGACCTGACCCCGTCACTGCAGCCTTCACATTGGGCTGTGCCGTGGCCCACTCGCTGTTGGCAGCAACCAACACTGGCCTGGAGGGAAAAAAGTAATCCCGTTAGTTGAAGGTCCATTTTTAATTAAAATTTACTATAGGCAGTTTGTTTTCAAAAGGAAGTATTCCAAAATATTAATTTGTAGATGGGTTGTTGAGGATTCTGAAGTGTGTTGGTGGTTATTTCATCAAAATAATCTTAAGGCTTAATGTAGCTCCAAGTTTTGTAAACTGCTGGTGGCCTCATTGGAGGGCCAAAAAATCAGTGAATCTAAGCATCACTAATGATTGGGCAAGCAGATATTACGTGTCCTCTGATTATATATTCCATCTGGACAAAAATATTGAACTTGAATCAAATCTATAGCTATCCAAATTTTGAGGAAATATAGTAGATACACAAGTTAAATAAATACCATGAGGAAGCAATAGACAAATCCAGAAAGAATGACATTTTATAGGAGAACTAGTCCTGCCTCTTCAGCAAGAAGTCAATGAAGAGGGATCTTTCTCTAGATTAAGACTTAAAGGAGCATGACCACTAGTTGCACTGTCCTGGATTGGATCCTGGTTTGTATAGACCAACTGCAAAGGACATTATTTTTTGGACAACTGGAAAAAATTAGATATGGATGAGGTATGAGATACTAAAAAATTTAAAAAATGTGAAATTAATTTTATTTGGGGCACATTCTTTTAGGGGAGGTACAATTTACTTTTAACTGCCAAAGCAGAAACAAAAATGTTGTAAGTTTAAAGAATGAATACTACCTTAAAGGCTTGGCACATAGTAGGAGCTCAATAAATTTTAGCTCTTTTCACTTTCATTTGTTCCTTTTTGTTTGTCAGTGAGTGACTGGGAGAGTAGAATAAGCAGCTTCACATGACATTATGGGTGACCTCAGTAAGGTGTCACATAGTAGTGGCTGAGGCCAAGGAGATCAGTGGTGTCCAGGGAACTACAAGGTAAAAACTTAAGGGGATCTGAAGCCTTGAATTAGCCATGATGAGAATAACCATTTATAGCAGAGCTTATACAACGCTGCAGCCTGGATCCCTTAACAAAATAGGAAGGGCATGAGGGTTCCAGAGTTTGCTAGTGAGGACCAAGTTGGGTGCTAAGATGACATCTTTGTGGCTCTGACTCCCTAGTGTTCCTTTTGGTTGGTATGAACTTGGATTGCACTTGTAATAAAGACAAACAAAAGTTGCCTATGCTTGAATAAAAAAGATTTAATCAAAAGAGGTGACAGCAGGTCTCCTCTGGAGTAACTTCAGGGCAATTAGCTTATAGATGGTTGTTTAGATATGTCAGGGAAACTTATGAGAGAGCTTGAAATTGCCAGGAAGGATTACTAGGTATCCTGTCTAGTGCAATTTTCTATGTCCTTTCATCATCTTTGGGCTATTTTGCAACTCTGTAAGTTGTAGAAAACTGATAGCAATGCCAAGTCACTCTTGTCTATAGACTAAATGTTAATTTTGATTGGTAGAGATGCAAGTGATTCTTACCTTATGGATCTTGACAAGTTGTCTTAGATCAGGCTGCCATACTAAAATACCACAGAATGGGTGGTTTAAATAGAAATTTATCTTCTCACAGATCTGGAGGCTGGCAGTCCAAGATTAGGGCACCAGCATGCTCAGGTGCTGGGGAGAGCTCTCTTCTGGCTTCAGAGGGCTGCCTTCTTGCTGTTTCCTCATAAAGCACAGAAAAAGAGTGACAGAGGGTGAGAGAGAGTGATGAAGGTCAAACATATGTGAGAATAATAATAATAAAAAGCCCGGCTCCTCTCCGCGGCAGCGCATAGCGGTGGCGGCGGCTCCCTGTAGTCCAAGCCCAATGGCGCAGGACCCTCCCCGCGGTCAGGGCGGGGTGGGGCGCCATGTGGTTCAAGTACGTGCTGAGCTGGCTGTCGCTCTTCATCCAGGTGACCTTCATCACGCTGGCCGTCGGGGCCGGACTTTATTTCCTGGCGGAACTGATGGAAGGGTACACAGTGGCCACCAGCAGGATCATCAAATACATGATCTGGTTCTCCACAGCTGTGCCGATTGGCCTCTATGTTTTTGAGCGCTTCCCCACCTGCATGATTGGCTTGGGCCTCTTCACCAACCTCGTCTACTCTGGCCTCCTGCAGACCTTCCCCTTCATCATGCTGACCTCGCCTAACTTCATCCTGTCATGCGGGCTAGTGTGACAGTTTTTTGCGGAGGAATATTATCCTTTCTCAGAGGTCCTGGCCTATTTCACTTTCTGTCTGTGGACCATCCCGTTTGCGTTCTTCGTGTCACTGTCGGCTGGGGAGAACGTCCTGCCCTCCACCGTGCAGCCAGGAGATGACATAGTCTCCAATTACTTCACCAAAGGCAAGCGGGGCAAACGCTCAGGGATCCTGGTTGTCTTCTCCTTCATCAAAGAGGCCATTCTACCCAGTTGTCAGAAGATGTACTGACGCCCCTGGGGAGGGGATGTTGGGGCGAGATCAGGAGAGTCAGGCCCCTGGGCCTCTCTGTGAGCCTGGAAGGTTCCTTCCCCCAGCCCTGGCCTGACTTCCTTCAAGTCTCCCTGGAGCCTCCACCCCCACCTTCCTCAGGATGCTCAGCTAGGCTCAGATCTGATGCTGCTAGAGGCCATGACCTAGCAGCCCTAGCCCTAGCCCTATCCCTACTAGCCCTAGCCTACTAGCCCTAGCCCTAGCCCTACTAGCCCTAGCCCTAGCCCTAGCCAGTAGCCCCAAGCCAAGAAAAAGTTTCTTTAAAGGTAACATAAAGACCACATTTCCCCTCATTTGTATGGGTCGGATAAACCTGGATTATGAACAGTACTGACATATTTCTAAGTCTACGAAAGGCCATTTCACCAGGCAAAGTAGTCAACAAGGTTTATATTGCTTGCAAAGGGCAAATCTACATGAGCTCTTGCAGGGCAGGTGAGCAAGAAGGAACTGACAGTTATTGCTCTGTCTCTAGATGTTATTGTGAAATAGTGTATACATTCTTCAAAGGATTATTACTTAGTCTTTCATTTAACCACATGTATTTACTTGAAATATGTTTCAATAAATGTTCTTTGTATTTATTTACAAATCCAAAATTGGTTATTTTTTATTCAAAATAGCTTTGTACTTCTCAATGATTTCCATTTGTACATCTGCCAGTCTTTACGTTGTATTTCAAAAAGTAAACATATGATGTTCATTTACACTGAATCAGAAACAGGTATATAATGCTCAAAATCTCTCTCATTTGTAGAGAAAGTAATAAAAATTTTTGTCAGATAGCCTTCAAAACAAATCATTTGTGAATCAAAAAAAAAAAAAATGAATAGATCCTTATTTATTTTTAAAGATGCGTTTGCAGAGAAGTGAACTATTCTAAAGTTTTAATTATAGGAAAGTAGTCAGTCTTAGTTCACAGGACTGTTTACAAACCTAACTGGTTAGATAATAATAGAGAATATATATATATATATATATATATATATATATATATATATATATATATATATATTTTCAAATCTAAGTAGGGTTTTCTTGCTTGCAATTAGCCATGAAATTTTGTTCACCCTCATTAGTAATCAGGAGATAAAAATCAAATCCACAATGTGATTCCACTACAACCTAAAACAACAGCTAAAACTTTAAATAGTGGAAGTTCTAAGTGTTGCCAAAAATGTATAAAAACTGAACTCTTTATCTAATGCTTGTGAGAGTAAAAATTAGTACAAATTCAAATATGCATGTATCAGGTAACACATTCTAGAAACATGCTTCTAAAACACATACATGCTTCAGAATTTATCCTATCTAATAAAAGAGAAAAAAGGTAATTAGCATACACCCGTTACCCTTCCCATTGGCTAATCAGCAAGATATGCAAATTAACTGCCAGACAAGATGGCAGCCGGCAGCCAGGCAGCTTGAAGCGAACATGAGGTTTGCTTGCTTCAGTGATGGAGGAAACCAACGTTCCCCGCCTGCCTTGCCGGCCTCTGAGCTTGCAGTTTGAAACATAGTTACAAATATAGAAGCTAAACAAAACCCCAGAAACCTGCTTTCAGCCCACCAGGATCTCAGAGCTGGAGTTGATACAGTGTTTCGATTATAGAACCCAAACAAACAAGATACCTGCTTTCAGCAACAGAGGCCTCAGAGCTGGAGCCAGAGCTAAAGCTGGCCCAGAATAAAAAAAAAAGAAGAAAAGGAGCAGTTGGGAGCTTCAGTCACCCGCCAGCCTGAAAACAGCCCTCAGCCCCTCACCCAGACTGGCCAGGCACCCCAGTGGGGACCACCACTCTGAAGGGTGTGTGACCAGCTACAAACAGCCATCATCCCCTTACCCAGGCTGGCCAGGCACCCCAGTGGGGACCCCCACCCTGAAGGGTGTGTGACCAGCTGCAAACAGCTATCATCCCCTCACCCAGGCTGGCCAGGCACCCCAGTGGGGACCCCCACCCTGATCCAGGACACCCTTCAGGGCAAACCAGCCAGCCCCACCCGTGCACCAGGCCTCTATCCTATATAGTAAAAGGGTAATATGCCTCCCAGCACCAGGATCAGCAGAGCCGCGAGGCCTCCCAGCACCGGGATCAGCGGAGCTGAGAGGCCTCCCGGCACCGGGATCAGCATGACAGGGGGCAGCGCCCAAATCCCCTGATCACCCTGAGGCTCTGTGTGTAACAGGGGGCGGGGCCACAACCTCCCTATCCACCCTGCTCTGTTTGTGACAGGGGAAGGCGCCCCAACCCCCTGATTGGCCCTGCTCTGTGCATGACAGGGTGCGGAGCCCCAACCCCCCTGATGAGCCCTGCTCTGTGCGTGACAGGGGGCAGCACCCCAACCCCTTGATTGGCCCTGCTCTGTGTGTGACGGGGTGGCGCCGCAACCTCCCCATCGACCCTGCCTTGAGTGTGACAGGGGGCGGTGCCCCAACCCCCCAATCGGCCCTACCCTGAGCGTGACTGAGGGTGGCATCACAACCTCCCGATCCGCCCTGCTCTGTGCATGACAGGGGCGGCGCCCCAACTCCCCAATCGGCCCTGCTCTGAGCCCGACCAGGGGCTGCACCTAGGGATTGGGCCTGCCCTCTGCCACCCGGGAGCAGGCCTAAGCCAGAAGGTCATTATCTCCCGAGGAGTCCCAGACTGCGAGAGGGCACAGGCTAGGCTGAAGGACCCCCCCCCCCCCCCCAGTGCACAAATTTTTGTGCACCGGGCCTCTAGTATTTTAATAATGTTCTTAGAAGAAGTTTTTGAGAGTGACAGACTATACAAGTTTTCACCAGTAGTTGAAGGAATTCCACAATTGAGTAATTCATAGTATTAAAATGAACTACTACTATAGCTATTACATGGACAACTCTCACAGATAAAATATTAAATAAAAGATGCCGGATACCAAAGAATGCACATTGAAACTTCCATTTATATAAAATTTACAAACATGTTTGGTCATTTTTGGCTCTGACATCCTGCTTGCAATCATTATTTTGGTGTATAGATCATCATACCTTCCTAATCAATGAGGTCTTTTTCTAGATGACTAAAGTTTAAGTCATCTCCACTCAGTGAGGTTTCACCAAAATGTCCACTTACATATGATTTTGAATGTGCAAACATCACAGAGTTGTAGAAAAAAAAAAAGTGAGGTTTATTAAAGGAAATCCATTTTAGTTATTTATAGTCTTCTTAATGTATCTATATCCACATTGCCCTATGCACAGAATTTAACCTCCCTTAAGTTTATTAGTGCATTAACAAACTCTTAAAAATAAAATTTTAACTAACTTGCATGTGTTATATAACCTGGGTTTTCCATGATTCATCTAAAGTTCCTTTTTCTAAATCAGAGGTGAAATGCTGATATTTTAAAGACCTTTTCAAACCCCTCCATAGATTTGTCCTCAGAGGTTTTAGTTAGGATCATAACCTTGGTTCAAGTTGATGTTTGACACACTAGAGAGCATTTCCTTACTTTCCACAAGATCTTGTTTTTGCATGAGCCTGAACCTTTATAATAGCCACCTCTTTAGAATTAAGAGTGTCTAAAAGTTTCTTGTGCATTTTTTATAGGGATTCTAGCAGAGATAAGAAACACCTTTCGTTCCCAAAGTCAAATACTATCTAAAAGCATACCTGCTATTTGTATATACATTTATTTTCTGGTCTGTCACTAGTTGGTAAGTAAAAGCGTACGTTCTGACACCTGAGATGATTTAACTTCAGGTGACTCGACTTCATGGCAGCTCATTGCTTACAACCGCTTCACCTTTGACTCAGCTGTAAAAGCGGCTTTCCTTGTCTTAAGGGTAATACCCTTTCTGAAAAACTTATTGTGGTATTGATAGGTACTACTGGGAAGTAAGAGACCGAAGTTTTGTTGATGGCCATGGAGCCACGAACAATTAGATACCCTTGTCTATTGTTTTTTAATACTGAGAGGATGAAAGTGCCACAAGGACTAATGGAGGACAGGACAAAGCCTTTGGATATAAGGCTTCACTATAGAATCGAGGTTTTCCTTCTTCTGGCTTTAAGGGCTATTGGGGAAAATTTGGAGAATAGCTGGGTAGGATCTATCTCAACTTTAACAGGTTCTTTTCCAATATTATTTTATGTTAGTAAAATGTTTAGCCCACAGAGTGCCCAATACATTGTCAACATCTTTATTTAGGGTCCTCATTAAATATAATGGAGAAAGGAAACATGTAACAGATAAAACTTGATTATGAAGAGACA
Source organism: Myotis daubentonii (assembly GCF_963259705.1). NCBI lineage: Eukaryota > Metazoa > Chordata > Mammalia > Chiroptera > Vespertilionidae > Myotis > Myotis daubentonii. Next base: position 58,091,449 of record NC_081844.1, read on the forward strand.
AGTTCTCTGGAACCTCAAAAAACAGTCTTTGGCATGCATTTAATTTTATAATTTCCATTTGAAAAGATGTGGACATCCTTGGGAGTCTTTGCTTTTGTACAGTGGGGCCTTGACTTACGAGTTTAATTCATTCAGAGACCGAGCTCGTTAAGGAGCTCGTTAAGGAGCTCATTAACTCAAATTACTCTGTCAACTCAATGCAAAAAAACAGCCGAGAGACAGCTGGTATTTCAAAAAACTCGTTAGTCGGGACACTCGTTAGTCAAGGCCCCCACTGTATTAGTTTTCTGTTGCTGCTCTAAATAACCCACTGTCTTAAAACAACTCCAATTTCTATGGGTTAGAAGGGTAATAGAGGTCTCACAAGGCTGAAAATCAAGGTAGACAATTAGCAGGGGGTTCTAGTGGAGAATCTGTTTCCTTACCTTTTCCAGAGGCTCCCCACATTCCTTGGCAGTGGGCTCTTCCTCCAACCACCTCAGATCTCTGCGGCCCTTCCATAGCTGTGTCTCCGTCTGAATCTCTTCTGTCTCTCTCTCCCTCTTCTCTTTTAAGGACCCTTGTGAATACATTGGACCCACCTGGATAATCCAGGATACGCTCTACTTTAAGGTCAGTTGATTCACACACTCAGTTCCCTCCGCAAACTTAATTACCATTTGCCTTGTAATCTAAGATAATCATAAATTAAGATATGGACTTCCTTGTGTGTGTGTGTGGGAAGCATTGCTCTGCCTACCATAGCCTATTACATTTACTGGGGTGATATAGAAGAGAAAGGGATGTTTTTAGTGAAGGGCCCAAGGATTGTAGTTAATGTGTGGGAGCTAGGAAAACTCTGAGGGTTATTTGAATAGTTACCCCTGTGTTGTAGGTTTACTCTGAGGAAGAGGCTGAGCAAAGTTGGCAGGATTTAATTAACATAGAAAGTCAGCACCTGTATCTACCAGGCGCCGGGATTCTCCTTATGACAAACACCACTTCCGTACAACAAATGCAAAGTGAAAGCACACAGCAAACAAAAAGGGATGGAAATAAATGGCCTGATTCCAGCAAGAATACACAGCAAATGGGAGCCGATAACAAAATCCAGAAACCAGACTGTGACCAAATAGCGGAGGAACTCCAAGCCACGAGAGCAGAGTTCAGGCTCGCTGCTGACTTATCACTTTGGCGTTAGCTCACCAACATGAGCCGCAAGGCACAAGGGGCCTCCCTAGATACCATCCCTGGTGGAAGGCTGAATTCTGCACCTGTGAGCCTCGGGGAAAACTGTAACAATAAGCAAAGACCATCTGAATAAAACCAAATCAATCTAATTCAGAGTTTGCTATACAAAGCCATAGTCAGACCAAAAGGGGCACAGAGGCAGGCAGCAGAATGAAAAAGCCTTGGAGTGAGACAAAGGAAGTCCTCAGCTATGTGTTAAGACAAGAGGAGCATGGGATGTGGTTGGTTTGGGGAGCATAGTTGCATTGTTGGCTTTTTCTTGTTCCTTGTTGGGAAGTGGGGAAAATTCTAGGGAGGCTGGTGGTCATTTATTAAGTCTTAACTGTTCTTGAAATATAGAGACAGCGGCATAACCTAATAATTAAGATTTCACAAAATTATGGTCCCTGTCCATGACACATTTACCTTTGGCACATGACAAACAGTCCCGTTCCATGGAGATGTAAAGAGAATCAATATCCATCCATCTTTCATGTCTAACGATGGCACTTCTTTTGGCAATTCCTCCAGAAATGAGGGCTTGCTGGGGTCAGAGCAGCCCCAGGGCCTTCCACTTGGCCCTTCCGACCTGTTCTCCATCATGGTGATATCTCTGATTCCCACAGAAATCAGAAAACCCACTTGTATTACTGAATCTCTTTCAGTCCTTTTAAGCCAACAGAGGATCTCTACCACAAAGCACCTCAAAGATTTTCCCTTACCACCATGCTTTAAAAAAACCTTCATATAAATTAGCCCATGGTAAAATTCTTTTCATTATACATCATTTTGTTTAAAGTCTCAGAACCTATAGATGACATTAATTGAAACTTACTTTTCTTTATTTCAAACTGCCAGTTATGTTTACCTTGCAACTTGGTTGTCTCACACTATAGCAGTGATTTTCAAACTTTTTCCATCTCATGACATATGTAAACAGATTACTAAAATTCTGTGGCACACCAATATATATTTTTTGCCAGTCTGACAAATAAAAAAGTATACTTCTGATTTATTCACACTTCTGATTTATTCAGCCCTAGCCCTAGCCCTAGCCCTAGCCCTAGCCCGGGCCTTAGCCCGGGCCCTAGCCCTGGCCCTGGCCCTGGCCCTGGCCCTAGCCCTGGCCCTGGCCCTGGCCCTGGCCCTAGCCCTAGCCCTGGCCCTGGCCCTAGCCCTAGCCCTAGAGTGCCAGCTTGGTCAGTTTCTGGTAAGAGCGTTCTTCCTGGCTTCTAGATGGCCATCTTCCAACTATGTCCTCACATGGCAAAGAGAGAGAGTGAGTTCTCTGGTATCACTTCTTAGAAGGGCACTAATCCCATTATGAGGGTACCAGCCTCGGGATCTTATCTAAACCTAATTATCTCCCAAAAGTCTTCATCTCCAAATACCATCATCACATTGGGGATTAGAATTTCACCATATGAATTTGGGAACACAATTCAATACAATGTAAACATTGTTAAAACCAAACATGATGAGTTACATCCCTAGTTCGACGAGGCACAGAATCATCTAGTTAGTATCTTAAACCTCACCTACCCATATTTTAAATAAAAGCAGTATCTTAAATCTGGTGTGAAATATAGGTTCCCAATGATTTATTGAGCACAATTTTATACTTAATGGATAAATTCTGCTTATATCAAACAGCGTACATTACTCAAATTTTAATTTATGATCCCTTTGAGAGCATATGTAATATCAAAATTGCAAATACCTTATAACATGGAATCAATTTAAATATTTATTCAAAAATACTGTTTAAATTTTATTGGAATATTCCCTTTGATGTGCAAAGAAAATTCAGCTTTAGAACGTAGTTATCAATATTCTTATTTTTTTTTCTGAAGCTGAGGCAGTTGGAGAACATTATTAATAGTTTAAGGTTAGTCTGGTGAGTTTTCAAAACACCTACCAGGTAAATTAATGAGCACTGCATGCAAACTAATTTGATATCTTACTGTGTGAAGAGAAAGAGACAACTGTTTGGTGTATCTCATTAGAAGCAATACTTCTAGCTTTTCTAGTGGAAATAAGTTTGCTTTCTGACTTTAGAGACTGCCTGTTTTCTTGAGCTCTGCATTATTACTTCTTAAAATTGTAGTCATCAATTTTTTGGGGTGCTACTTTGAATTATTAGGAAGAATCCCATAACTTGCAATGAACCTGAGTAACTTTAATTAAATCCTTTGTTTTCACAGTACAAAATGACCCTTTCTGTTATTCTTGACCATATACACTCAAACTTAATGATAAAGAGATGGTCTTTGTCTGAAAGCACACTACATTTGTGCAAATTTCGATGTCTCTACTAGATCTGATATGCAGCAAGTTGCTTAACCTCTGAGTTTTTTTATCCACACAACAGGGGTTGAACCCATTATACAGAGCTGTTGGAAACATTAAATGATTTGACATTTCGCCCCTTTGCCCCTTTGTACCTATAACTACCTGGGAAAAAAGACAAACGCCGATGACCGAGCATGGAGAAATCAACCTTTCAGTCATTGGTCAGCACGTGGATTATCTTGTGGAAAAACAGGGAGTGAAGAATATTTCTGTGAATGGCACCACCGGAGAAGGCCTGTCTCTGAGCATCTCAGAGCACCGCTGGGTCGCAGAGGAGTGGGTGACAAAAGGGAGGAACAAGTTGGATCAAGTGGTAATTCATGTAAGAGCTCTGAGCTTGAAGGAGTCCCAAGAACTGGCCAAACATGCAGCAGAAATTGGGGCTGATGGCATCGCTCTTATGGCACCTTTCTTTCTCAAGCCACAGAACAAAGATGACCTCACTGCTTTCCTAAAGGAGGTGGCTGCTGCTGCCCCGACCCTGCCATTCTATTACTATCACATCCCCGCCTTGACAGGGATAAAGATTCATGCTGAGGAGCTGAGCTGCTGGATCGGATTCAGAAGATCCCCACCTTCCAATGGCTGAAATTTAGCGACACAGATCTCCTAGACTGGACAGTGTGTTGATCAGAATCGCCAGCGACAGTTTGCTTTCCTGTTCGGGGTGGATGAGCAACTGCTGAGTGCTCTGGTGATGGGAGCAACGGGAGCAGTGGGCAGTACCTATAACTACCTGGAAAAAAGACAAACTAGATGTTGGAGGCTTATGAGCGGAAGGACTTCTCTTCAGCCCTGAATTATCAGTTTTGTATTCAGAGATTTATCAACTTTGTGATCAAACTAGGTTTTGGAGTGTCACAGACCAAAGCCATCATGACTCTGGTGCCTGGGATTCCAATGGACCCACTCCGGCTCCCACTGCAGAGAGCCTCCAAGGAGTTTATTGACAATGCAGAAGCTAAACCGAAGAGTCTGGGTTTCCTTTCTTTTATGGATTTAAAGAATGGAAACTTGGAAACCTCTAGCTAATGCCACTCTATCAAGTCAGGGTGTGTACATTGGGATATAATCCACCTTGAATAGTGCATTCATTTCTCAAGGACTTTATAGACGAGCTTGAACTAAATTCTTTCCCAGCAAATGAAATCTCCCATCAAATCAACAAGTATTTAAGTACCTATTATGATCTTTAAAAAGTTTTATTTTTGTGAAGGGACAAAAACTCCAAAGGAGCCATGAACCTCAGTCATTCAATATTGCACAAAATTTTCATGGAGAAATTTCTGCTTCTATGTATGAAATGGAATCAAGAGGAAAATTGTAATGAATTCCATCTGCCTTTGGGGAGCTCCCATTATCTTAATTTCTGGTTCTCAATCCTACCTTCAAGTTTTCTCATCTTAAACCACTTGCAATGTACTTTCATTTTAATAAATATTCATTTGGAATCTAGGGGAAAAAAGGGTGCCCCTTTGCCCCTTTGCCCCTTTGCATGTGTGGACTTAAATGTTGATCTCATTAAAAATTACATTCACAGCAACATCCAGACTAGTTGACCAAATATCTGGGTACAGTGACCTAGCCAAGTTGAGACATAAAATTAACCATCACATTCACAAAACCCCTTCTACAGCCCTAGATATGTACATGTAAATGCACACTGAAATATACATGTAAAAGCCAATGTACATTCAGTGCCAGTCAAGAGAGAGAGAGCCTTCTGTTTCCATACTTCTGTCTTTTCATCTCCAACCATGGAGATAACAGGAACGACACACGGGCAGGGAGAAAAGTTGGCTGAGTCTTTGTCCCACTGCAGGCTTCTCAGATGCAGAAGGTCAGGCCTGGAAGTGGCCAAACATCTTTAAATTTCAGAGCTTTTATTATTTCCCTGGATGGACATATTATTTACTCTTTAGGGATGTAAAAAGTGACAGAGGAAAAGGAAAGAAGACCTATTTCCATAGAGAAGGTTTGTAGGAACAAGAGGAAGAAATGTAGTTGCTTTATCCCCATATCTTGATTGTGCTGCACTTTGCCCCTTTGACCCTTTCCCCCCCCTTGCCCTGGATGTAGCTTAAAATGTAAAGTCTGGAGACTCGCAGGCAGTCCAGGGCAACCACTAAAATTTTTTTAAAAGATGACAATTGATATGTTAACAGATGGGATAAAATAGAATCATATGCAATGCTCAAATGAAACCAGAAAAAGAGGGAAAAAAGAGAGGTGAATAAAGAAAAAAGGGCAATTCAACAAATAGAAAACAATTACAAACAGGGTAGATAAGTAATCCAAAGATATCAACCAATTTAAATATGAATGGTTTAAGTACACCAATGATAAGTGAGAGATAAGAGTTCATTAAAAGCAAGAATCATTATGTGCTGTCTATAAGAAACCCACTTTAAATACATTCCTAGAAGTGGGATCCTTGGGTTAAATGGGAGTTCCATATTTAATCTGTTGAGGAAACTCCATACTGTTTTCCATAGTGGCTGCACCAGTCTTCATGCCCACCAGCAATGTACTAGGGTTGCCTTTTCTCCACATCCTCACCAGAATGTGTCATTTGTTGATAGTAGCCATTTTGGAAGGTGTGATGTGAAATAACTCATTGTCATTTTAATTTGCATCTCTGATGATTAGTGACTTCGAGCATTTTTCTTGTGTCTTTTGGCCATCTGTATGTCCTCTTTAGAGAAGTGTCTACTTAGGTTCTAGGTTGTTTTTTTTTGCCCATTTAAAAAAATTGGATTGTTTGTCTTCTTTTTGTTAAGTTGTATGAATTCTTTATATATTTTGGAAATTAACTCCTTATCAGTATCATTGTTCTCCCATACAGTGAAGTCTCTTTTCATTTTGTTGATGGTTTCCTTTTCTGTGCAGCTTTTTATTTTAATGTAGTCCCATTTGTTTATCTTGCCCTAGAAGATGTATCTGTAAACACCAATCGGAAAGAATATATGCACCCCTATGCTCATAGCAGTGCTATTTACAGTAACTAAATTCTGGGAACAGCCCAAGTGCCCATCAGTAGGTGAGTGGTTAAAAAAGCTGTGGTACATTTACACCATGGAATACTGTGATTTGTAAAAAATAAGAATCTCTTACTCTTTGAGATAGCATGGCTGGACCTGGATAGTATTATGCTAAGTGAAATAAGCTATTCAGACAAAGACAAGTATCACATGATCTCACTTATATGTGGAATCTAATGAGCAAAATAAACTGATAAACAAAATGGATCCAGAGACATAGAGGCAAGGAATAGACTGACAAATCTCAGAGGGAAGGTAGGGGTGGGTGTGGTGGGAAGAGATTAAGCAAAGAATTTATATGCATATATGCATAATCCATTGACATAGATAATAGTGTGGTAAAGGCCTGGGAGGGGATGGGAGTAGGGTGGATGGGGTAAATGGGGGGATAAAATAGGGACATCTGTAATATGTAATATTTTCAACAATAAAGATAAATTAAAATAAAAGTAAAGTGATGGAAAAAGATATACCATGCTAACACTTATCAAAAGAAAGTGGGCAGAGCTATATTAATTTTAGACAAAGGGAGCTACAGAAAAAGAAAATTATCAGGAGTAAATTGGGGCACTACAAAAAAGATAATGGGGTCAATTCCCAGGAATACATAACAATCCAACATATAGGCACCTAACAGCACCAAAATAAGGGATGCTAAAATCATTGTCACATGGCAGAAAGAGGCATCCTTCTCATTAGAACTAGTTTGTTGAAAGTGCAGCACAATCAAGAGATGGGGATAAAGCAACTACATTTCTTCCTCTTGTTCCTACAAACCTTCTCTATGGAAATAGGTCTTCTTCCCTTGTCCTCTATCACTTTTTACATCCTTAAAGAGTAAATAATATGTCCATCCAGGGAAATAATAAAAGCTCTGAAATTTAAAGATGTTTGGCCGCTTCCAGGCCTGACCTTCTGCATCTGAGAAGCCTGCAGTGGGACAAGGACTCAGCCAATTTTTCTCCCTGCCCGTGTGTCGTTCCTGACATCTCCATGGTTGGCGATGAAAAGACAGAAGTATGGAAACAGAAGGCTCTCTCTCTTGACTGGCACTGAATGTACATTGGCTTTTATATGTATATTTCAGTGGGGGTGGGGAGGATGGGGGTTAATGGGGGGGGGATAAGGACACATTTATAATACCTTAACTAATGGGAAATTTTTTTAAAAAAGAAGAGCATTTTTGTGCATTAGTTTTAACAAATTTTGGAGCAGTTCAGTTGGAAAATTTTTTAAAATATGTTTTCATTGATTTCAGAGAGAGGAAGGGTGAGGGAGAGAGAGATAGAAACATCAATGATGAGAGAGAATCATCAATCAGCTGCCTCCTGCACAACCCCTGCCTAGAATCAAGCCTGAAACGCCAGGCATGTGTGCTGACTGGTAATTGAACCCTGACCTCCTGGTTTATGGGTCAATGCTCAACCACAGAGCCACACTGGCTGGGCCAGTTGGAATTTTTATTACAATTGTATTGTTCTTATATTTATACTTAATTTTTGTGCAGGGCAAGCTAGTAAATATTTTGACTTTGTGGATCCTACAGTCTCTGTCAAAGCTCCTGAACCCCAGTGTTGGTGCACCAAAGGAGCCAGGTGAGGAAGATTGACGGTGAATCCATCAGGGTACCTGGAAAGGGAAGCCAGATTTGAGGGGCAAGAGAGGCTTATATGGGAAGAGGAATTCAATTGTTAAACAGTTTGAAAACATTCAAGTTGGATGTAACTGCAATCCATGTGCATATGGAGCTATAGGCCGGGGTCTGGCTCAGGGCTTCGGGTTGAAATACGAGTTTGGCCTAATCAGCGACTGAAGCCATGAGTTGGATACATTTCACTGGGGACCAAATGTGAAAAAGAAAAGGTCAAAGAAACCAGGATAATCCTTGTACTAAGCATTCAGTTAGGATAATCAACTAGAAGAGCAATTTTTAACCTTTTCATTTCATGGCACACATAAACTAATTGCCAAAACTCTGGCACACTAAAAGAGATATTTTTTGCTCATCTGACAAAAAATAGGTATAATTTTGATTCATTTCCAATGGACAGCTATTGTTATGTTGGCTGCTGCTGTTGTTTTTTTGATAATCTAAGGGAAAAGAGGTCAGTGTTCCTGACTAAATAGTCGGGTATTGCATGTTTTAAACATTTTTGTGGCACATAAATGTGCGCACCGTGGCACACCAGGTGAAAATTGCTGAGCTAGAAGCTTGCCAGAGTAAAGCATCTATAAGAAAGAACCAGGGAAGGGCAGTGTCTGAGATGTGGAGAAAGAAGAGAGTTTCAAGAATGAATGGGTGGTCAAGAGAGGTCAAAGGAAATGAAGACTGGGGACAGTCATGGAGATGGCCCATAAGGGGGGCATTGTTCTAAGGATGTCAAGCTGAACCTTTAGGCAAACTCTTCTGCTTTACATGAAGAATAACTAAGAAATTAGAAACAGTACAAAAAGATCTGCGGAAACATTGCTAAGTAGTAAGTATAAATCTTTTGCTAAATTTATTTTTGTAATTTGTGGAAGAGATATCAACACCACCTACATTTAGCATGTGCTATAATAAGCTTTTTTTCAAGACTACTTGGTAACTTTGGAAAAGAAATTTTATTGGGAAACAGTTCTACTTATATTTTTATATAGAGGTGAACAAGGAAGCTTGCAAGTAAGGTAAAATGTGAAGAAAAGCCTTTTTTTTATAATACAAAAAAATATTTTTCATTACCTTATCTGAATTCTGAGTCAAAGAGACAATGATAGAGACTTCTAGCTTTTCATGTGTATTTACTGATTAAAGTTAACTAATATTAATGCAGAGTGTGTTCTGTAGCCAAGCCTTAGAATTTTTTTCCTTTTCATTTCTCAACCAAGGACTGAAGGCTACTGTTCTGAAATAGATGGCCCAAACTGGCTGATGGTAAAGAATTTAGAATTAATATTTCAGAATTCTATTTTCAGTGTGCCCTCCCTAACCACTGTCATCTCCCATGGACAGCAGACTTTCTTCCCAGGCACTCTCTTTGTCCTTATACTGGAAGGCTTAGAGATGGATTTGCCTAAAGGATGATGGATAGATTAGACAGCATTTCAAGGACCTTTGCTTACAGCTTTCTGATTACATTATATTTGGGAGGACATCTGTATTTGTTTGCTGGGGCTGCAGTAACAAAATAGCACAGGCTGGGTGGCTTACACAACAGGAATTTATTCCTCATAATCAATCTGGAAGCCAGAAGTCCAAAATAAAGGTGTCCACAGGTTCGGTTTCTTCAGAGGCCTCCAGCCTTCCTTGTAGATGGCAGCCTTCTAGCTGTGTCTTCACATCGTCTTTCCTCTGTGTGAGTGTGCACTTGTGTATGTGTATGTTCTAATCTTCTCTTCTCATGTTGGGTTATGAGCTCATATTGGATTATGGTCATATTGGCTCAAAATATCTCATTTTGCCATAATCACCTTTGCAAAGGCCCTGGATCCAAATACAGTTTCATTCTGAGGTATACATATGAATTTTAGGAGGGGACACAATTCAGCTCATAATATTGCACGTTATGGCTTAAAATGGCAGCTAATTTTGCAGGCAGATTTAGCTTGCACTGCTGCACTGCAGGCTCCATAGCTCTGCTCCACCTTGCTGCTTCATGTACTACCCTTTGGATTTGAATGATTCAACAGAGTTATTCACAGTTGGATTTATGTGCTTCATAAATGTATATATTTCTGTGGAGGTATTTTAAACTAAGTTATAAACATTATAACACTCACTTCTAAATATCTGATTATCTCTAAAATACAAATATTTTCTTATTGAATTTATTTGTGATTTTATGAAATATTTATTCTCAAACATGAATTCAATTTTGATATTTTCCTTAAGTACTTATTTTTGCTCTCCCCTTTTTAATCAAGTGTGCAGAATAATATCCTCTAGGTTGGTATTTCATCAACATTTTATAATAAATCATTTTGTGGTTGAGTAACATTAGAAAATGCTGATTAGATTAGTCTCAAGGATGTGGTTATGCATCATTATTCATCATTTTAGTAATACTACATTGATGTTAGTCACCCAGGTAAAGTTTATTGATGCTATAGTTTTGTGATTTCTGTCCATGTGACACCAAAACGAATCATGCCTCAAGGATAGTAAGTTTTAGATATTATTTTTAACAACATTTTTTAGCTCTTTTAGTTTGAGCCCTTCCCTACTTTATTCCTTGGAGATACCCTCCCCCACCCCCCCCTTTTTTTTTTCTGGGCTATGGTCATGTTTCCCCAGAAAATGTATTTTCTTTATCCTTAATACCTGGTAAGAACTAACTTAAGTGTTAATATAAATGAGTCCACCCCTACCCTTCTTTCTATCTTTATTCATAGCCAGTTCTGCATAATAGAACCATTGTGTAGTTAGCTTGCACGTACACTCCCAGCCCAGAATCCTGCAAGGATATTCATTGTCTTCTTCCTCAAACTACATGAAACTAGAACTCCCCATTATCATATCTCTTTATCAGCATTACAAATTAAAATCCTACTGGTTTGTATTTGTCATTTTTTATACATAAGGCTCTATTTTTTAGCCTAGTGCTCTTTGAGTTTAGACAAATATATTTGACAACTTTCACGCAAGTGCCTGCCATCAAAGCCTTCACGTATGACACTCACCCTAACCAGAATGCCCTCCCAATTTCTTTTGAGAAACACTGTTATATTTTCTTTTTTAAATTTCTTTATTAAGTTATTACATATGTGTCCTTATTCCCACATTACCCCCCCATCCCCCCCAATCATGCCCTCACCCCCCTGTTGTCTGTGTCCATTGGTTAGGCCTATATGCTTGCATATAAGTCCTTTGGTTGATCTCTCCCCCTTACCCCCACCCTCCCACTACCTTCCCTCTGAGGTTTGACAGTCTGATCGATGCTTCTCTGTCTCTGGATCTGTTTTTGTTCATCAGTTTATGTTGTTCATTATATTCCATAAATGAGTGAGATCACATGGTATTTTTCTTTCACTGACTGGCTTATTTCACTTAGCATAATGCTCTCCAGTTCCATCCATGCTGTTGCCAATGGTAAGAACTTCTTTTTTTACCACAGCATAGTATTCCATTGTGTAGATGTACCGCAGTTTTCTAATCCACTCATCTACTGATGGGCACTTAGGCTGTTTCCAAATCTTAGCTATGGTGAATTGAGCTGCTATGAACATATGGGTGCATATATCCTTTCTGATTGGTGTTTCTAGTTTCTTGGGATATATTCCTAGAAGTGGGATCACTGGGTCAAAAGGGAGTCCCATTTTTAGTTTTTTGAGGAAACTCCATACAGTGGCTGCACCAGTCTGCATTCCCACCAGCAGTGAAGGAGGGTTCATTTTTCTCCACATCCTTTCCAGCACTTGTTGTTTGTTGATTTGTTGATGGTAGCCATTCTGACAGGTGTGAGATGGTACTGCATTGTCGTTTTGATTTGCATCTCTCAGATGATTAGTGACTTTGAGCATGTTTTCATATGTCTTTTGGCCTTTCTTCTGTCTTCTTTTGAAAAGTATCTATTTAGGTCCATTGCCCTGTTTTTGATTGGGTTTTTATCTTCTTTTTGTTAAGTTGTATGAGTTCCCTGTAAATGTTGGAGAGTAAACCCTTATCGATGATAACATTGGCAAATATGTTCTCCCATGTAGTGGGCTTTCTTGTTGTTTTGTTGATGGTTTCCTTTGCTGTGCAGAAGCTTTTTATTTTGATGTAGTCCAATTTGTTTATTTTCTCTTTAGTTTCCATTGTCCTAGGAGCAGTATCAGTGAAGAAATTGCTTTGGAATATGTCTGAGATTTTGATGCCTATGGATTCCTCTAGTATTTTTATGGTTTCCCGTCTTATGTTTAAATCCTTTATCCATTTAGAGTTTATTTTTGTAACACTGTTATATTTTCATCACATCATCAGACTCACCTCACTAGTGAGATCTTTCCAGACCTGGTCAACTGAGCCCACTTACATTATCACCCCAGGGGCTAGAATGTATCCATTTTTTTCTGCCTTCTAGATTATGTAAATGCTTACTTAAATGTATTCCTTTTAAAAGTGTTCCTTATTTGGGCTTTATAATGGAAAAGCATATAACAGATACAGCCCTTGGTTGCATAAATTTTAGAAGTTAAAAGGATGAGCATGTATAGCAATCATGCTGCCCACCTTAGGAGGGAACATTAAAAAAACTCATAGTGTTACTATGAAAAAGGTAGGGCAGGTATAGGCAAATATAATTTTCTCTGGACACTATACCCTGTAAGGAATCTGCATTGTAAGGAAATTCTCTTTTCCCCAAAAGGAAAATGTTAAATTTGGAGTTTGCATACCTTACTAAAGACTCTCACTTTTCTTGGAGCTGTTTTAAGAACAGTGTAGTAGGTGTTCAATAAAACCCTGACAAAATGCTTTCACATCTTTTTTTCTCAGAGGCATTTTGGAGGTTAAATACCTTACTAAAGATGCCCATTTATCTCACAGTTGTTCTAAAAACAGTATAATAGCTGCCTTGGCTGGCCTGGTTCAGTGATTCAAAGATTGTTGGGTTCAGTTCAATTCCCAGGCAAGAGTGCACACCTGGGTGGCAGGTTGATCTCAGGCCCCAGTCAAGGCATATGTGGGAGGCAACCAATCAATGTGTCTTTTTAACATCTCTCTCTCTCTCTCTCTCTCTCTCTCTCTCTCTCTCTCTTTCCCTCCCTCCCTCCCGCCTCACTTCCCTTCCATTCTCTCTGAAAATCAATGGGAAAAAGATCCTCAGGTGAGGATTAACAAAAAACCTCACAAGAAACAAAATCAACAAGCAAACAAAAAACCAAAAAGTATAGTAGGTGTTTGATAAAAACAAACAAACAAACAAACACAAAAAACCTTACAAAATGCTTTTACTTTTTTTTCTTACTGGCAGTGTTCTTAAAAATAAAACGCAGTGAATTTCAGCTTTACTTTCTCCAACTCCTCAATTTATTTAGTTATAAATGTGAATGCTTGATATCAAATAGATGAACTCTTCCACCCTTCAAAGATTTTGGACCTCCGAACACTTTGTTGACAGATATTAATTCAAAGCGTTGTCTATTTTCTTTCTAATATTTATGGTTGATTTTCTTTCTTCTTTTATTATATTATCTAGGAACTTTAGAATAATTTTGAATAATAGTCGTCATTTGTCTTAATTCTTTCTCACCTTTTACTCTCAAGAATGTCATTTGCTTCATGTTTCAGATACATTCTCTTTATCAAATTAGGGAAGTTTTTTTCTATTCTTAACTTACTAATAGTTGCAAAAGTATCAGGAATGGCTATAAAAATTTCAAGTGTGTGTGTGTGTGTGTGTGTGTGTATCAAATGGTGATATAGTGATATAGCATAGTGAATTCTGTGAATTAATTTTCTACTGATAAACCTGTCCTTGTATAAACTCTATTTAGTTATAACACATTATTCTTTTACTCTATGTTAGATTTGATTTGCTAATATTTTAGTAAGAATTTAATTAAAACATTCACAAGTAAAGTTGGTCTATGGTAAGAATTATAAACTCAAATACCTAGAGGAGCCAAATTTGCTTTAAAAATTAGTAGAGTTAGATGAGGGTCACAGAAAAGTAGGGACTGGGATACTAGGATAATGTATGTTGTGTCTCATAACATTTATATTCAGCCTTAAAAAATGCTATCTGAATGTAATAATTGACAAGACAGATGTGGCCCTGAGAACCCAGTAAGTAGCATTTGGTATGTGTGTATGTGTTTATGCTAGCCTCAGAGAATGAGTAAAGAAGCTTTTTTTTTTTTTAAGTGTCTAAGAACAATGTAAATAAAATCAATATCGTTGGTTTTATTGAGACAAATTCACCCATAAAGCAGTCTAGGCCCAGTGCCTTTTTGTAGGCATACATTCCCCCATATATTTAATTTATCCTATCGTTTAATTTTTCTAATCTGGGTTTATAACTTGTTCTGTAAATATGGATATTTCTTTTCTAGGAACATAGCATTTCTTCTAGAATTATAAGCAAGTAAGTCTACATGCTTCCTTTTAGAGTATATTAGCCTGGAGGAGCTGTGCAGGCTGAGAAACCCCCGGATTGTAAATGCAAGATTTGTTTGAATGTAGAAGTTGCTCCCTTTTTTGTGGTGTGTGTGTGTGTGTGTGTGTGTGTGTGTGTGTGTGTGTGCGCGCGCACGCGCGCGTGCACGCGCGCACACGTGCATTGTAAAGGTCTGGAGTTACTTCGGACTTGGCTGTGCTTCCATTCTTCCCAGTCAGTGTTAGAAACCCTGCCCAATTAGATCCTCTGAAAGCAAAAACCCAGGCCAGATTTGCATGGACAGAAGATGGGGCACAGCTAGCTCAGCTGTTGTGTAGGTGTTTCTTTAATTTATCATTTTGATAATCTTGTCATCCACTTTGCCCCACAATTGTAAGTAAATTCAGGGCTTCCAGTTTCTCCCTGACAGAGTTGTTAGAGACAAACATCTCCCATGGTGGCCCTTCCCGTATCTAGTGTGTGTTTGCAGTTTTCTCTGCTTTGGATTTTTCATCAGTCTGATCTCATTGGCTTTTTATTTCTTCAAAAATTTGGGTCTGTTGATTATACTTTTTCTTGTTTCCAGTGCTGTGAGGAATTTATTCTTTAAATCTGTATGTTTTTAATTCTTTCAAATGGGGTTTGGGAAGGAATTAAAACTAAACATATGTGGTTAGTCTGTCACCTTGAACTGAAAGCTCGATGGGCTCGGTATAGCAATTGCATTACTTTATTGGACTCTTGCTCAGTCTCTTTCCTAACAAATGTACAATATTTTCCCTTTCTAACTGTTGAGGAGTTTATATTAGAGTTTTTTTATTGCTTAATATCATGGTATGAATACAGTCTTGGCTAGAACTATTTCTTTTAATTACTTCTAAACTTTAGACTCTTTATTATGTTTGAACCATGAACTTATTTGAGGGATGAAAGTTTTTTTAAAAAATACGAATTCTATGGTGTTTTTGGTAGTCCATTCAGTTAGATCAGTCTGGAACTCAATCACTAAATCAACTGAGTAAGGATGGGTATGGGATAGGGACAGTGCTGGTGGATCTACTGTTTTCTGCTTACTCATATGGGACATATGTGAGAAAAGAATGTTGGGTCTGGAGTCATATAATTAGGTTTTGCCTATAGCATTTACTAGCTGTGGGACCTTGAGCAAGTCACTGAAATTTCAGAACCTTAGTTGCTCCATCTGCAAAATGGCAATAACACTTGCCAACTCCTATCCTACAGGTTTTGAGAGAATGAATGCAAAGGCCCTTTAAGAAACCAAAGTTGGGGAAATGTAAGTTAATATTAAGAATTCTCATACCTTACCAATGTCTGTCTTTAAACAAAGATTAGATTGAAAACATGAATAGAATTTGTGACTTCCTTAAAACAAAGACAACTTGAATTTAAATATTTATTATTAAAATGAGACATTTTGTATGAGGAAAGACAAATGCAGAATAACAAGTTATTTATTTAATAAAGTAAAGCAGCTCATTAGATCTGGTAGAAAATAGAGGTTTGTTTCATCAGTTTCAAAATTATGCTTCCCAAAAGGAATAAAGTTAGAGATGTTTTTATAGAAACAACTGGATAGTGGGTTAGAAATGTTTAGAATGTGCCTGGTCTAAGTATACTTACTTAATTTTGACTGACTAAAGCTTTTTACTAGAAAATATAAATATATATGTTTCATGCAGAACCAAATTTATTGTTTTATTTTTAATTAAGTTTATTGGGGTGACATTGATTAATGGGTCATATAGGTTTCAAGTATACATTGGTATGATACAAAATCTGTATATTGCCTTGTATGCCTACCACCCAAAGTGAAATCATCTTCTGTCACCATATGTTAGAACTCACCTTTCCTTGATTAGTTCTGTACATTAACTAGTGTCAGCTGAAGAGATTCGTTCTTTTAATCAGAATGCCCAATTCGGTAGTCTGTGTGAGTCAGTCCTCAATCTGAGAGTTCTGACAGGTAGGGAATTGTAAAAGAAAAAAAATTTGAAGTCAGGCCATAAAAACTCAGGATTCATTTGTGCCCAGCTAATTAACCAGGGGAAATACCCTTGGGGCATCTTTATTACAGAAGAAAATTAAACATTCAAATAGGTCAGGATTAAGATTTGGAAAAAGAGGATTCATTAACAAATAGTTCCTTTCTCCTACCCAATCTTCTGGTTATGGAAACAAAATACTCCAAAGAACAAATGCCACTGAAAGTGTGTGGTGGTTGAAGGGGGATGGTATCCCACAGAGCTGGAACAGAAGAGTAAGTGCCGAATGGAAAGTCCCAGGCTGTCCTGTTTTAAATGTTAAAAGTTTAAAAACTGACTTTATTGGTCTAAATATACTTCCTAATTTGCAAAACTGTTTGGAATGATAAATAGCTTGCATATGTGCACATTCAAATGTAGACTATGACAGATTAAGAATGTGAATTATTGAAAACACCTTAATGTGATTTTTGAGCATCACAAGTGCTCAATACTGCCCTTTGTGATATTCTTGATATATTAGGTAAGATTAGAAAAAAATAGGGAGGATATTTTTATTGGCTATTTGGAAAGAAAGCAATAATCCTTCTTGACTTCACTCCCCCCACCCCAACTCCTTCCCAAACCAGTCATGCCCCTAAATCTCTGTTCCCATTTATAAGACATCTTAAGAGAATTGTCTATATTCATTGTCTCTAATTTTCTTTTTCCTATTTTCTCTTAAATCCACTAAATGTGAACTAGCCCAGACTAACTGGTCATGTATGACAATTAGATTCTTTTTGGCTGGTGATAGTAGTAGCCACCAAGAGAGGCAAGTAGGGGTTTTTCCTTCTTCTATCACCTCACTACCTAGTTATAATATAAGCAAATTTCAAAGAAAATTCTGACACATGTAAAATGTTTAATAGCAAGCAGGCACAAAAAGGGAATGAAAACTCAAATCTTTGCCCTTTTAGGTATTCTGACCACAGCTTGTTTGAAAATGTCATTAAAGCAAACATGACAATATTTTAGAGGCACCATTCAAACAACTAAAATTCCCTGTATTCACAGCTGGCCACAGGACCAACGAGCGATCTTAGCTAGGGTGCCATCCTGAACTATACGGGTACAGGGCATACCAGACTTTCATATCATCTTTTTATATTTATTTATTTATTTTTAATTTTTTAATTGTTTAAAGTATTACAAATATTAGTACATATGTCTCCTTTTGTTTCCCCAATTGACCTTCCCCCAGGCTCCCCTACCCCTCGGCACATGCCCTCACCCCCCTCCCAGTGTCTTGTGTCCATTGGTTATGCTTATATGCATGCATACACGTCCTTCTGTTGATCACTTACCTCCCCCCCATCCCCCATCTCCCATCCCTCCCCAGCCTTCCCACAGTTGTTTGACAGTCTGTTCGATGTTTCTCTGCCTCTGTATCTATTTTTGTTCATCAGTTTATAATGTTCTTTATTATCCATAAATGAGTGAGATCATGTGGTATTTTTCTTTCACTGACTGGCTTATTTCACTTAGTATAATGCTCTCCAGTTCCATCCATGCTGTTGCAAATGGTAAGAATTCCTTCTTTTTATAGCAGCATAGTATTCCATTGTGTTTTTTTCCCCATTGTGTAGATGTACCACAGTTTTCTAATCCACTCATCTTCTGATGGGCATTTAGGCTGTTTCCAAATCTTAGCTATTGTAAATTGTGCTGCTATGAACATAGGGGTGCGTATATCCTTTCTGATCGGTGTTTCTGTTTTCTTGGGATATAGTCCTAGAAGTGGTATTACTGGGTCAAATGGCAGTTCCATTTTTAATTTTTTGAGGAAATGCCATAGCCTTTTTCACAGTGGCTGCACCAGTCTGCATTCCCATCAGCAGTGAAGGAGGGTTCCTTTTTCTCCACATCCTCGCCAGCACCTGTCATTTGTTGATGATAGCCATTCTGACAGGCGTGAGGTGGTACCTCATTGTTGTTTTGATTTGCATCTCTCAGATGATTAGTGACTTTGATCATGTTTTCATATGTTTCTTGGCTTTCTGAATGTCCTCTTTCGAAAAGTGTCTATTTAGGTCCGTTGCCCATTTTTTGATTGGGTTGTTTATCTTCCTTTTGTTAAATTGTATGAGTTCCCCGTAAATGTTGGAGATTAAACCCTTATCAGAGATAACATTGGCAAATATGTTCTCCCATGCAGTGGGCTTTCTTGTTGTTTTGTTGATGGTTTCTTTTGCTGTGAAGAAGCTTTTTAGTTTGATGTAGTCCTATTCGTTTATTTTCTCCTTAGTTTCCATTGCCCTAGGTCCCTAGGGCCTAGGAGCTGTATTGTTAAATATATTGCTACTACAAATGTCTGCTATTTTGTTGCCTATGGCTTCTTCTAAGATTTTTATGGTTTCCCATCTTATGTTTTGTGGGAAGAGCTCAAGAGATTTATCTCAGTGCTGTGGCTGAAGCAACGCTATGAGTACACTCCAGTGAACAGACTTCCTTGGCACACCAGGAAGTGGCAACGCCCGCCTGACAAATCTCCAGGAGCCATCTACTCTTAGCCCCGACCCTCATACCCATTGGATGACATAGCAAGCGTGTCCCTATTGCATTGGCTGCTTACCCCTTTATATACAGCTGTACTTCCTCAATAAACTTAGATCTGTGTCTCTGAACCTGGTCTCCGGAGTTGTGCATGCAGAACACCCCAGCACATTGGACTCCGTCGTCCTCACTCCCGAGGGACACCCTGTTTCAATGTTTAAGTCCTTTATCCATTTTGAGTTTATTTTTGTGTATGGTGTAAGTTAGTGATCTAGTTTCATTTTTTTTTTTTGACAAGTATCTGTCCATTTTTCCCAGCACCATTTATTGAAGAGACTGTCTTGACTCCATTGTATGGTCTTGCCTCCTTTGTCAAATATTAATTGTGCATAATGGCTTGTGTCTATTTCTGGGTTCTCTGTTCTGTTCCACTGGTCTATATGTTTGTTCTTGTGCCAGTACCAGGCAGTTTTGAGAACAATGGCTTTGTAATATAGCTTTATATCTGGTATTATGATCCCTCCAACATTGTTCTTCTTTCTCAAGATTGCTGCAGCTATTTGGGGGTCTTTTTTTTTTATTTCAGATGAATTTTTGGAGAATTTGTTCTAGGTTTTTGAAGTATGCCATTGGTATTTTAATGGGGATTGCATTGAATTTATAGATTGCTTTGGGTAGTATGGACATTTTAATGATGTTGATTCTACCAATTCATGAACATCATATATTCTTCCATTTGTTCATGTCTTCCTCTATCTCTTTTCAGCGTTCTGAGATGTTCTGAGTACAGGTCCTTTAACTCCTTGGTTAAGTTATTCCTAGGTATCTTAATTTTTTTTGTTGCAATGGTAAATGGGATTGCTTTTTAAATTTCTCTTTCTGTGAGTTAATTATTGGTGTATAGAAAAGCCATAGACTTCTGGGTGTTAATTTTGTATCCTGCTACATTGCCTAATTTATTTATTAAGTCTAGTAGTTTTTTGATGGAGTCTTTGGGGTTTTCTATGTACAATGTCATGTCATCTGCGAATAAGGACAGTTTTACTTCTTCTTTTCCAGTTTGGATGCCTTTTATTTTTTCTTGTCTGATTGCAATGGCTAGTACTTCCAGTACTATGTCAAACAGGAGTGGTGAGAGTGGGCATCCCTGTCTTGTTCCTGTTCTCAGGGGAAATGGTTTTAGTTTTTGCCCATTGAGCATGATGTTGGCTGTGGGTTTGTCATATATGGTTTTTATTATGTTGAGGTATGATCCTTCTATTCCCACTTTGCTGAGGGTTTTTTATCAAGAAAGGGTGTTGGATTTTGTCAAATGCTTTTTCTGCATCAATGGATATGATTATATGGTTTTTATATCTCAGTTTGTTTAATATGGTGTATCAGATTTATTGTTTTGCAGATATTGTACCATCCTTGCATCCCTGGAATAAATCCCACTTGGTCATGGTGTACGATCTTTCTAATGTATTGCTGGATTTGATTTGCTAGAATTTTGCTGAGGATTTTGGTGTCCATGTTCATGAGGGATATTGGCCTGTAATTCTCTTTCTTTGTATTGTATTTATCTGGTTTTGGGATTAGGGTAATGCTGGCTTCATAGAAAGCGCTTGGAAGTGTTCCTTGCTCTTGAATTTTTTGGAATAGTCTAAGGAAGGTAGGTTTTATTTCTTCTTTAAATGTTTTATAAAACTCCCCTATGAAGCTGTCTGGTCCAGGGCTTTTGTTTGTTGGAAGATTTTTGATTACTGCTTCAATTTCCTCCATAGTTATCGGCCTATTCAGATTTTTTGATTTTTACTGGCTGAGTTTTGGAAGGTCTTATTTTTTTAGGAATATATCCTAAATATATTCTAGGTTGACCAGTTTGTTGGAGTAGAGCTGCTCACAGTATTTTTTTTTACGATTCTTCATATTTCTGTGGGGTCTGTGGTTATTTCACCTCTTTGGTTTCTGATTTTGTCTATTTAGGTCCTTTCTCTTTGCTTCTTGGTGAGCCTGGTTAGAGGTTCATCAATCTTGTTTATCCTTTCAAAAAACCAGCTCTTGGTTTCATTGGTCTTTTGTATTTTTTTTTGGTCTCTAGGTCATTTATTTCCACTCTGATCTTTAGTATTTCCTTCCTTCTGTGCACTCTGTGCTTTTCTTGTTGCTCTCTTTCTAATTCTTCAAGTTGTAGAGTTAGATGGTTTATTATCAGTTTTTCTTGTTTTTTTGAGGTAGGCCTGTAATGCCATGAACTTCCCTCTCAGGACTGCTTTCATTGTGTCCCAAAGATTTTGGATTGTTGTGGTTTCATTGTTGTTTGTTTCCAGGATGTGTTTTACTTCTTCTTTGATCTCTTTGGTAACCTACTCATTGTTTAATAGTATGCTATTCAGCCTCCAAGTGTTTGAATTTTTGTGATTGTTTTCACTGTAGTTGATTTATAATTTTATGCCATTGTGATCTCAGAAGATGCTTGATATGATTTAAATCCTTTTGAATTTGGAGAGACTTTGCCTGTGTCCCAATATGTGGTCTATTTTTGAAAATGTCCCATGTGCGTTTGAGAAAAATGTGCATTCTGTAGTTTTGGGGTAGAATGTTCTAAAGATGTTGATTAAGACCATCTGATCTAGTGAGTCATTTAGGATTAAAGTTTCTTTGCTAATTTTTTGTCTAGAGGATTTATCCAGCGATGTTAATGGTGTATTAAAGTATACTATGATTATGTTGCTGTCAATCTCACCCATGATATCTTCCAAAAGTTTTTTGTATGTATTTGGGTGCATAAATGTTTACCAGAGTTATATCCTTTTCTTGTATCAAGCCATTTAGAATTTTGAAGTGGCCTTTCTTATCTCTTGTTATGGTCTTCACTTTGAGGTCTATTTTGTCAGATATAAGTACTGCTACTCCAGCTTTTTTTTTCCATTTCCGTTTGCCTGATAGATTTTTTTCCATCCCTTCACTTTCAGTCTGTGTGAGTCCCTTGTTCTGAGGTGGATCTCCTGTAGACAGCATATATATGGGTCATGTTTTCTTATCCATTCATTCACTTGATGTCTTTTGATTGGAGCATTTAATCC
This sequence comes from Myotis daubentonii, assembly GCF_963259705.1. NCBI lineage: Eukaryota > Metazoa > Chordata > Mammalia > Chiroptera > Vespertilionidae > Myotis > Myotis daubentonii. The sequence goes on from NC_081844.1 coordinate 58,113,714, forward strand.
ATTTACATTTAATGTTATTATTGATTGGTACTTGCTTGTAGCCATTTCTGTACTTTATACCTGTGTTCCTTCCTCTCTTTCAACTTCTTCTTTTTATAGAATTTCCTTTAGCATTTCTTGCATTGCTGGCTTGGTAGTAATAAACTCCCTTAGCTTTTTTTTTTGTCTGCAAAGCTCCTGATTTACCCTTCAATTTTGATTGATAGTCTTGCTGGATAGAGTATTCTTGGATTCAGTACTTTGCTTTGCATCACTTTGTATACCTCCTTCCATTCCCTTCTAGCTTGATGTGTTTCTGTTGAGAAATCATTTGATAATCTGATAGGGGATCCTTTGTAGGTAACTCTCTGTCTCTCTTGCAGCCTTTAAGATTCTCTCTTTGTCATTAACATTTGCCATTATAATTATGATGTGTCTTGGTGTGGGTCTTTTGGGATTCTTCTTGCCTGTGACTCTCTGTACTTGTGTAACTTTTTTCTTTTCCATAGCAGGGAAGTTTTCTGTCATTATTTCTTCAAATAGATTTTCTTGACTCCTCAGGCTTATTCAAGTGGCTGAGTTCTAACACTTCTTTTTGAAATGTTTCTTATTCATCTCTTCCCACTATTGCTTGCTCAAGTCTTTATTTCTGCAAATCTGACTTATGAAGGTCTACTAACTAGTCCTCTAGCTATTTGAATCCATCTTGCTCATTATTGTCAGATTCATCTTTCTAAAATGTCATTTTGATTTGTCTATTCTTGCTTCAAACGTTTCAGTGGTTTTGTTGTTACCAATAGCCAATCTTTGCTATCTTTTCACCATGCTAGGCAAACTGTGACTTTTCTCATCTTTTTGCTCCTGTTTAAACCTTTTCCCACCAGTGCGTGTCAGGCAAGGTTGGATGCTTTATTTATGGGCATAACAAAGGGATGGACATTAGATCTGGCTGGCTTAAATTTCAAAAATTTAATACCTGAACGTTTTACTTGCTTTGGACTAGACAAATACTTTCTTCTAAATGTAATGAATAGTGTTTCATATTCTATTTAATGTAAACCTAAGGAGCCTATTGAGCATTATAGTCATTATAAGAATGCCAAGACTGAGCATGTACCTTTTTGGAGTAAATAATTATTACCTCTTTGTTACTTTAACCACTGTCTCTGAAGACACTTTAGCCCAGACATGTCAATTAATGACAGAATCATTAGTTCTTGGCAACCAGTGCTTCTTGATACCTTTTCCCTTATTCTAGCCAAATGCTAGCAGCTGCAATCACAGAGATCCTTTTTTATTCCCTATAACCTCATTGTTATTTTTAAAATTGTAGCTAGAAAGAGTATTTCTCAAAGAATAAAAAGTTTTCCTCTGAGGAAAATAAATTATGTTTCAGCCAGTGAGGCCTATTGTTGAATATTTATAGAGTGTAAGAATATATTTCAGTTCTTTCTTTCACTCTTTCAAAGTTCAAATCACTAAAAAATAGTTGGAATGAAATTTTTGTTTATTTTTTACATCAGCATATGCCACAAGATTTACTTAGGTTGGCTTAATCTTAGGAAATGACAGGGAACTTTTTAATCAGATAACTTGACTTCTGTTTTTCAAAGTATAAACCCAAAGGAGGCCCAAGAGAAGTAAGATTTGTCGGGAGCCACCTGTCAGTCGCTTTTATAGTGTTTCTAACTCGCGGAATGTCTAGGGAGAGAAAGTGGTCGTGGTGCCTAAGGCCAACTTCCAGGAGGCCAGCAATGCTGTTGGGATCGCGCCGGTGGCACCAGTCTGTCAATGCCTGGCCCATTCTCTGGAGATTGGACCTGCAGGACTACTGAGGAAATGAGTGGCTGCTGCTGGGCTGTTGGGTCACCAGGACAAGTTGGTCAGCTGATCAGTGCTCCCACTGAGGGAGCACACTGACCACTAGAGGCCAGCTCCTGCATTGAGTGTTTGTCCCCTGTTGGTCAGTGAATGTCATAGCAACTGGTTGTCCAGTTGCATATATATGTATAATAAATGCCTAATATGCAGATTGTCCCCTTGACCAGGAGTTCAATCAGGAGTTTGACCGCTCGCTATGGTGTGCACTGACCACCAGGGGGTAGCGTGGAACCTGGCTGGTGTCAGCGACATGGCATTGGCAGCGGGCAGCAGGGGGTGGCAGTGGAGGTACTGCTGGCCCTGATGGGCCCCAATGAGAGCGGGACCACGGCAAGATGTGGAGCAGGTGAGTGGGTAGCACCAGGCCAAGTTGGGTGTGAGTGGGGCCTGAATGCCCCTTTGATTCCCCCACAGACAGTGACCAGTTGTGGCAGCAGCATGGGGTGGGCTGCTACCCAGCTCCCAGGCACTGAGGCAGCCGGGCAGGTGCCCGGTGACTCAGGCGGAGGGGGGCGCATGGGGGCCAAAGGGCTCAGGTGCTGCCTAGGGCCCAGAGGTCAGCTGGGACCTGCCCTTCCATGCCAGATGCTTGTGCTACAATTGCTGGCGAGGCCTAGGGACTGCATCTGTACACAAATTTCAAGCACCAGGCCTTAATCCTCATATAAATGTCCAAGCTATCTTAAATTCCTATGGGTATTATAACTCTTTGGAGAATGCTCACTTATTTATGAAGATAGAGATAGTTCATTAAATCCCTTAGTAGATTTGAAGTTGAAAACCAATTGTATTGGATGCCACCATACACTGGTATCTGGCTTTTTTTTTTGAATGGGCCCTTAAGAGAGGTGGCTAGTTATAGCCTTTATTTGTTTATTTGTTTTTCAAATCTTTATTGTTGAGATTATTACAGATGTCCCTCTTTTTTCCCCCCCATTGCCTCCCTCTATCCAGTTCCAGCCCCACCCCAGGCCTTCGCCACGCTATTGTCTATGTCCATAGGTAATGCATATCTACATTAATAAAAGAGAAACATGCAAATTGGTGTCACTCTGCTACACCCACCAGCCAATCAGAGCGACAATGCAAATTAACCCAACAAAGATGGTGATTAATTTGCATATGCAGGCACGAGTGAAGACTGAAGGCTCTGGCCTGAGTGAAGACTGAAGACTGAAGACTGAAGAGGCTTGGCTTCTCTGCTGCAGTTGCAGCAGAGAAGCTGCAGCAGAGAAGCCAAGCCTTGCTGAGGCCAAAGTGGAGAAGCCAAGCCTCGCTGCAGCTGCTGCGGCCAGACCAAAGGCCTGAGTCCCCGGTGCCGGAGGAAAACCAGTGGCAGCAGTCAGGAGAAGGAAGGCCTATTGCACGAATCTTCATGCAACGGGCTTCTAGTATGCATATAAGATCTTTGTTTAATCTCTTCCCACCTCCACCCCCACTCCCGCTTCTCTCTGAGAATCAGCAGTCTGTTCCATTTCCATGCCTCTGATTCTATTTTATTCACCATTTTTTTTCTATTCATTAGATTTCTTATTCATTTATTTTGATTTTTAGATTCAATTGTTGATAGGTATTTGTTGCCATTTTGTTGTTCATAATTTTAAACTTTTTCTCTTTCTTCTTTTTCCTCTTCTTAAAAATACCTTTCAACATCTCATGTAATACTGGTTTGGTGGTGATGAACTCCTTTAGCTTTTTCTTGTCTGTGAAGCTCTTTATCTGACCTCCAATTCTAAATGATAGCTTTGCTGGGTAGAGTAATCTTGGTTGTAGGTCCTTGCTATTCATCACTTTGAACATTTCTTGCCACTCCCTTCTGGTCTACATAGTTTCTGTTGATAAATCAGTTGACAGTCTTAGGGGCATTCCCTTGTAGGTAATTAACTGCTTTTCTGTTGCTGTTTTTAAGATTCTCTCTTTGTCTTTAGCCTTGGCATTTTAATTATGATGTGTCTTGGTGTGGTCCTCTTTGGTTTTCTATTATTCAGGACTCTGTACTTTTTGGACTTGTAAGTCTATTTCTTTCACTAGTTAGGGGAAGTTTTCTGTCATTATTTCTTCAAATAGTTTTCAATATCTTGCTCTCTCTCTTCTTCTGGCACCCCCATAATGCGAAAGTTGGTACACTTCAAGTTGTCCCAGAGACTCCTTACACTATCTTCATATTTTTGGATTCTTATTTCTTCTTGCTCTTCTGGTTGGGTGTTTTTTGCTTCCTCATATTTCAAATTGTTAATTTGATTCTCAGAATCCTCTATGGTAGTGTTGAATCCCTGTATATTATGCTTTATTACAGTCAGTGTATGCTTAATTTCTGACTGGTCCATTTCCATGTGTTTGGCATTCTCATTAAGATCCTTGAAAGTCTCACTAAGTCCCTTGGAGGTTTCTAGAAGATTCTTGAGTAACCTTATAACTGTGGTTTTGAACTCTATATCCAGTAGTTTGCTTTCTTCCATTTCTTTCATTGTGACATATTTCTTTGTCTCCACATTTTGACTGCTTCCCTGTGTTTGTTTCTATGTATTGGGTAGAGCTGGTATGTCTCCTTGAGTTGGTAGAATGGCCTTGTGTAGTAGGTGCCCTATAGGGCCCAGTGGCTCAGCATCCTGAATCACCTGAGCTGGGAGCTCTAGGTGAACCCCTGTGTGGGCTATGTGCACAGTCTTGTTGTAGTTGAGCCTTGATTGCTGTTGCCATCACTGGGAGGAATTTATCTCCAGGTGAATTGGCTATGAGGACCATCTGTGACTACAGTCCGAGAGCTGCTCTGCAGAGACACCACTATGGAGCAGGACTTGCTTCAGTGGGGCTTTGGTGCTCACTGAGTCTGCCTCTTGAGTGAGTTGCTTATGGATGTGTAGAGTTTTAATCTGGTATGGTCTGATACTAACCCCTGGGTGCACTCGCTCTTGGGTTTCTAGGGAGGTACAAAGTCAGCCACTGCCTGGACCACCCAGCAGGAACTACAGAGAGATCTGTAGATTCCTCCTCTTTGTATCAGGTTTGGAGGTGCCCAGATGAGGCCCAGCTATGAAGTAAGGCAGGCTGGTGCTGGTGCTGTGTCTTGGGCCTTTTATTGATAGGTTTGGGCCTCCATGACCAAGCTGCAGCTTGTTTGAGATTTTCAAGGACAGGCCATTCATATGCAAAAGCTGCTGCACGCAGCTTGGGTGAGGTTGTAAATTGGATGAGATGGGGTCTTAGAGAATCACCAGGGCGGAGCAAACAAATAGCTGCCATCAGCCCTGTGACCAGAGAGGTTCCAGCACAGGAACAATGATCCCTGTGACTACCTCTGTCTGGGAAAAAGCTGCCCCCAAGTTCCTGCTGCGAAGCCTGACAAATGTGTCTCCCAGAGCCTCACCCTGGTGCTGGAGCTCAGAGGAAGCAGGACCTTGTAAGTTCAGTTCGTGGTGCTGGCCTTTTAAGAGAAGCAGGTGGGTCTCCAGCAGCCTCTTTTGTCACTGGGCTCCAATTTGCACTGGTTTTTACAGCCCGTAGTTCTTACTGCCCGTAGGAACTTCTTTTGCCAGCTCTGGGACCCTGGACTGGGGGTCTGGTGTGGGGGTAGGATCCTTTGCTTCTCCAGGTGGCCTCCTTAGAGACCATCTCCCTCCCAATTAAAAAAGCAGCACACGTGGGTGCTGGACAAGCCTGTTTTGCATCTCCACACCTCCTTCCAGTCTCAGTGTGCTTTCTTCTTTACTTCTCTAGTTGTAGGACTTCCATTCAGCCAGCTTCCTGGCAGTTCTGGATGACGGTTGTTCTTTATTTTAGTTGTAATTTTGATGAGGCGGCGAGTACAGTTGTTTACCTATGCCGCCATCTTCCTGGAGTTTTAGTTATAGCCTTTTGACATCTGGCTTTGATTAAAATGGTAAAGCTTCCTTATGAATAACTGAAAGTAAGACTTTAACATATTGTCCATGGTCTTACACATTTTCCTACAATAATACAATTTCAGCATTACTAGCATACAAGTTAACCTCTCATAATTAAGAGCAAGTAATTAATTTATGCCAAGATAAAAAATAGCACTTTTAAAGAAATACAATTCCAAGATCCTTCCATAAGACCTCAACTGTTATCAATTATTGTTTAATCTAGTACTGATGAATGCTTTTTTGGAAAATGTATTACCAGAAACAAAGCTTTTCACCCCTGATGCATTTGTATGCTTTCTTTCATTGGCGTTATGTAACTCACTGTGTTTTCCTTTTGGTCTGACTGCCAAGAAGCTTGGGGCCAAGCATAGACCTCAATCACAGTAACTGTATTATCCTTTGTGCTTAGGATACTTGTTTCCCCTTTTCTGGTTTTAATTTCTATTTCAATAGCATTTATGCTCTACTTCAACCAAAAGCTATATCAAATTTCCCACACCCCGCTCTCTTAAATAGTCAAGAAGTAATAATAAGTAAATAATAATGGATTTACTTCTTTGGATAAAATACAAATTTTTTTTTCAGAGTCAAAATTTGCCTCTAGACTCTACATGTCTGACAGTAATTTAGAACTTGATTAACTTTGCATTAACACGTGCACGCATACACACGCACATGCATTATATACAGCAATGCTGTAACTAAGTCTTTAATTTCTTCTTCTTTATCAGAAAGGAGGTGGTTTGGCATTTTCTGTTTGGCTCATTTGATTACCTATGGCCTACAGCTTTCCGCAGCCCCTCTTCTGAATTGAAGGACTCGGCCTTTCCTGCTTAACTTCCGAATGGCTGACATCTGGAGGTGGTGGGGGTGGGAGTGAGTGAGGAAAAGCTCACCTTTAATATTTTCTTATATCTGTGTGTTTTGGGACCAGCCAGGAGAAAATCCTCATAGCAGCCTAGTTATTTATTCTTCTCAACAATTCGGTTCTTTAGCTAAATTATTATTCTATTTAGCCTGGTGAACCCAAAGTTCATACCTGCTTAAGATCTCTAGGTCTTTGCCAGTTCTTAAAGAAAAGTATATGTATATATGCATATAGTTTTATTTTGTTTATTATATATAATATGTAAAGTATATATAGTATATGTATTATACACAAAAACACATATTGAGGGTATCTCCCCCAAAATGTATACATACTTTAATAGCTGATAGCTCAATTTTGAAAATGAAATGTGTTTTAATAAACACTGCCTTTATAATTATTGAAAGTATGTGCATATACTTTTTGTAACTCCCTATATATTTTCCTGCTGGCATGCCTTGCATATTCAAACCTGCCAGCCCTCACAATCACATGAACCAATCCCTTAAACTCTCTCTCCCTGCCTCTCTCTGTTTATATACTATACTATACTATACTATACTATACTATACTATACTATACTATACTATACTATAGATATATACCACTTAAATTCTATCTATCTATCTATCTATCTATCTATCATCTATCTATCTATCTATCTATCATCTTCCATCTACCTTATTTGTTTTCTCTGGAGAACCCTAACTTCCTAATACTTCCTCTTTTTTGCTTGTTGTTACTTTTATTGAATATTCAGATTTGAGTATTCCAGATAGAGCTGAACATAACTTATACTCCACATCATCTATACTTTTTCTCACTGGTATTAGTTTCCTCTTCAGGTCAAGAGATTGACTAACAGAAGTAAAGGTTAATGAACATAGCTTCAGAATGAAGCATGAAGAGCATGGGGGTCTGTTCCGTTTAAATTCAGCTATTCAGTGTTACCCATTGTTCCCTCTTAGCCCATTAATGTCACGTTCCATTTGAGGCTGGGCTGTACTGCACTTTGCTGAGAAGAAGGAATGTAAGCTTCTTTATTAATGGGTATCATGTTATCTTGACCTATCTTTGTTTTTTCTGAGCAAAGATGACTGGAATTTTATAGATGACAGTTCAAGATTTTACTTTTTGATTTGTTTTAAAGTAGAGTAAAACTTATATTCTTTTAATTTTTGTTTGGAAACTGAACCATCTTCAGTTCAGCATTGTTCAATAGAACTTTCTATGATAATGGAAATGTACTTCCACATGTGGCTATTGAATGCTCAAAAGTGTGGCTAATGTGGCTGAAGAATTGAAATGAAATTTGTATTTAATTTGAAGTCATTGAAATCTAAATAGCCATGTGATGCTATAAGTTACTGTATTGCACAGCACAAATGCAAGTGAGTCTCCAAATATCAATTTTCAGTTTGTTTTCTCTCAAGTATATGAATTAAGGTTCTCCAGAGATACAGACCCAATAGTATATATGTAAATATATATATGTATATGAAAGGGAGTTATTGTAGCAATTGGCTCATGTGGTTATGGAGGCTGAGAAGTCTCTTGAGCTGGTGTCTGCAAGCTGTAGAACCAGGAAAGCTGGTGATGTAATTCATTCCGGGTTGCACAGCCTGAGAATCGGGAGATGACAGTGTGGCCCGGTCTGAGGCTGAAAGCCTGAGAACAGGAGAGCTGATGTCTGTGGGGAGCACAGTAAGTTTTCCCAACTTAACAGAGAGTGAAAACTTTCCCCCTTTCCACCTTTTTGTTCTATTCAGGCCTCCAATGAATTGGATGCCCACCTTGTAGTGGTGAGGGTGGTTTTCTTTACTCAGTCTATAAATCAAAATGGAAATGTCTTAGAAAAATCTCCACAGACCCACCCATAAATAATCTTGACATTCCTTAGTCCAGGCAAATTAACACCAAAATTACCATCATAACAAGTAAAAGCAGATCTCTTCATAAGTCAACTTAATGATAAAAAATATCATAAAAATCCTACTACTTGTAACTGAGGTCCCTGACCCAGCAGCACCAGCGTCATCTATGAGTTTTGTACATGTATAGAATCTTAGGCCCCATCCTAGACTTACTGAATCAGAATCCATTTTAACAAGATCCTCAGTTTATGTGCTCATTAAAGTTCGAGAATTACTGATATAAACCATACAGTCTTAGTTCACAGACAGAGGTGGGGGAAAGCAGTGAGGAGTTTATCCAAAACGCTTGTACCTTCCCTACATGCCTTTAGCCTCAGTTCTGGGGCTCAGGACCTCCAACCCTGGTTCTTGCATGACCTTTTAGGGGAACTATTACAGTCTCTCTATGCATGTTTTTGATTTTTCAAGATGCTACACCTGCTCACAAACTTCTGATTTTTTTCTTGCTCTCTTGGAGTGGGAACTTTCTTAAAGTGAAAAAGTATTGTTCCTAACTAAGTATCTAGTTGTGCTGTGTGATACCTTATGCCATGTAGTTCATTGATAAAATAACTCTCAATGTACAAATTGACATCTGCATTAGTTTTCTGTTTATTATAAAATAAATTATGTCATTATAGCATGAAACACAATGAATATTAAATACTATATATGTTTATGACTACCACATACCAAGCACTGTGCTATCATTATTTGGGGAAGTGAAAATTGCAGCATATAATAGAGATGGGAGGTGGTAAATTTAACATTTACTTGATATTAAGTCAAATATTTAGCCTCTGTAGTAATTAGGGGCTAAACCAGTATGATAGAAAAGGCAGATAACAACTGTGATGTGTCCCTCAAGATCTTTTAGCCCACAATCCATGGTTACATATTCATTAGGTTGTAAAAAAAATTCTGAACCACTAAGCTTTTCTGACACTATGTTGGATGGCATGTCAAGCAACTTAGAGCAGAGCTGTCCTGTCCCATGTCTGGTGCTTGGTGCTGACTATAGACTGACCTTAAGTCCTTAGCAGGCTAGGGTTTCTTAAATTGTGGCAAAGATTTCAGATGCAGAAAGAGGAAAATCCTCTACTTGTGACATTTGTTATATCTCATTGGCCAAAACAAGTGATATGGCTAAACTGAGAGTCACTGTGGGAGAGGACTATACAAGGCCATAGATACAGGGATGCATGAGTCATTGGAGGAGGTCATTACTGCAGTAAATACTATGACAGTTGTTGTATTATAATGATTAAAATAGGTTTTAGTTCTTAAAATGTAGATGATCATAATTGTATCTACCTCATAAAATTATCATTAAGATCAAATGATTCAATGCATATGTATAATTTTTCACAGTGGCTGGAACATTATAAGTGTTCAATAAATGTTAGTTATTATATTGAGGACTTTATTTCTTTAGGAAATGAATTGAGGTATGTACTTGGTAAAGACATTAGATATCATTGGCAAATTATGTATTTTCACATATCTTTTTAAAAACATTGGGTATTATCACTTTTGAAAAATCATCATTGTTCTGATGGGCATAAAATAACCTATTGTTATCATTTATGTTTCTTTGATTACTTGTGTTTCTTTGTATATAATTTCCATAGATTTTTGACCATATGTATTTCTTTAGTGATTGACTCATTCATTTTCCTTGTCCATTTAAGAGAAAATAATTTTTTATTTTGGAATAAGTTTAGATTTACAGAAAAGGTGCAGAGATAGTATAGAAAGTTCCTATACATTTCAGGTGTTTTGATTACCATGGGATATTTGTCCTTACTAAGAAACCCATATTCAGATATTACTGTTAACAAGTTCAGCCTTTACTTAGATTTTACTAGTTTTTCCATTCATGTGCTTTTCCTGGTCTAGGATCTAGTCCAAGATACTACATTGCATTTACTCTTCATGTTTCCTTAGTCTTTGGGGTATGTGACAGGTTTTCCTCATTATTTATCATGACCTTGACAGTTTTGAGGAGTACTGGTCAGATATTTTGTGGGATATCTCTCACTTTGAGTTGGTCTGATTATTTTTCATGATTCAACTGGGATGATGGTATTTGGGACACAGACCACAGAGGTGAAATGCCTTTCCCATCACCCTATCAGATAGTACATGCTGTCAACATGACTTAGCACTGGTGAGTTTAACCTTGATTACTTTGTTCTGTGGAATTTACCAGGTTTCTCCTGTTAAGTCATCATTTTTCACTTTCCATTCTCTTTTCTTTATAAGCAAATCATTAAATTCAACCCACATTAAAGGTGAGGCATGGGGGTTAAATGCCACCTCTGGAAAGGGAGGTGTATTAGTTTGTTAGGGATGCCATAAGTAGCTATCAAGACACTAGGTAGTTTAAACTACAGAAATTTATTTCTCAAAGATACAGAGGCTAAAAGTCTGAGATCAAGATGTTAGCAGATTTGGTTCTCCCCTCAGGCCTCTTTCCGTGGCAAGCAGATGGCTGTGTGTTCATGCGGTCGTCTTTCTGTGTCCTGTATGTTTTGGTGTTAGGAATCTGAACAAGCTGTATATTTAAGGAAGCAGGAGGGAGTGGAAGAGGTATGTTTTGGTGTTAGGGATCTGAACAAGCTGTATATTTAAGGAAGCAGGAGGGAGTGGAAGAGGACCAGCGTGGTTTCTGAGCACTTTAGTCTGCCAGAAAGCATTTTATACAGGCCATGTTGCTACAGAAATTGGGGCAACAGAGAACCCTAATGTTTGTCAGGTTATACAGTGTTCAGGGAACACAATGTAGTGGTTAAGCGTGTAGGCTCTGGAGTCAGAGCAATTTTGTTCATTTCCTACATTTACTAGCTCTGTAAGCTCTGGCAAGTTACTTAACTCCCAAAGCCCTAGTTCTTTCATGGTGGGTAATAATCACATGTATCTCAGAAGGTTGTGGAGAGAATTACAAAAGGTAATACACACCAAGTGCTTCATACAGTGCCTGGAACATAATAACTGCTCAATAAATGTTAGTGTCTTATTATCATTACTATTATTACTGCCACTATGTTACTGCTCTGTACCATCATCTTTTCCAGCACACTTGGGTCACCTCAGTCTCTGTCTGTCCCAGGTTTGGAGTACTTTTTCCAAGCAGAGCTCAAGATTTAGGGCCTTTGAGTTTTTTTTGGTATTAGAAAGTGAGACTCAGTGACACTCTGAAGCTAGTACTTTTGGCATTTGATAGACTGATCTTGTTAGATAGCTCCGAGTCCTCATATTTCCTGGGTAGATGTAAATTATGATCATGTGGGCTTTTTCAAAGTCATAAAGCTGTAAAGGATAGATCTGTCCAGTCAGGTCTCAATGCCTCTCACTCACCAGCTGGCTCATGGAAGGACTGGCTCAAGAATCTTATGCAGACTAAAATAAATTTCTTAATATTTTAGATTAATAGACCCCAGCTTTGATGTATTTTTAGGAAGGGAATTCGTAGTTCCCAGACCTTAGTTTGGATCCTACCCATTGCAATTTCTAGTACTTATGCAAAGACAAGATTTTAAACATCAACGGGCTTTCAAAGGAACTTGTAGGTAAATGGTAGCCTGTAATGATTATGAGCTAATATTGCCAAGGTCATGTAATGATGCAATACTGGGGCTGTAGGGCCTATGCTTTCCCAGAAGGAAAATGAAGATAGATGTAGAGTTCATGCCCAGAGAAAACACTGCCAGGTTCAGTTTTCAGGTAAAATACAGTTTTCCAAATGGACTCTGTGTTTGCAGAACTCTGGCCCTCTAGGTTCCTCTTTTCTGTGGACCATTTCACCCTAGAAAGTGTGCTCAGTACTCAGGCTGACTAGAGAAATCCTCTTGGAGACAAAAATTTAAGGGCTCTGAGGAGAGTTGCCCTCCCATAGAATACTGTTAAAGACCAACTTCATGCCAATTTTCAAAAAAAGTAATAGGCTCCAATGGGCTGTAAGGAATTTGCCCAACTACCCAAAGTAGCTATTTGTCTAATTCTCCCCACAACTTCGCTTCAATTCAATATTTATACTTCGAATGTAGGATGAGCTCTTTCCTCTTTGCCTCCTCCTCTCCCTCTGTCTTTTTCAAAATTTAATTTTAAACTCAGAGAAGAAGTTTCAAAGATAGTACAGAGAGTTCCCATAGTCTTCAGCCAGCTTCCCTGTAATGCTTAACACCAGACATAACCAAGATACAACTTGCAAAACTAAGAAATTGCATTGGTATAATATGCTTAACTAAACTACAGACTTTATTTGATTTACTTCAGCTTTTCACCAATATCCTTTTTCTGTTTTAGGATCTATCCTGGATTGCACATTATATTAGGTTGTCATTCATACTTAGTTCCCTCAAATCTGTGACAGTTCCTCTGTCTTTCCTTGTCTTTTGTGACCTTGAATTTTTTCCAGAGTACTGGTATTTTGTAGAATGCTCATCAATTTGAATTTGTCTGATATTTCCTCCTGCTTAGATTGAGGTTATGAATAGTTCTCCCTTTATTTTTATTTTCTTTCTATTATTATTATTACTATTATTATTATTATTATTTAATCCTTATTGTTGAGATTATTTCAGATGTCCCTCTTTTTTTCCTCATTGCCCTTCTCCACCCGGTTCCCTCCCTACCCCAGGCCTTAGCCACCCTATTGTTTGTGTCCATAGGTAATGCATATATGCATATACAATCTCTTCCTGCCCTTCCACTCCCATTCCCTCTGAGAATCATCAGTATGTTCCATTTCCATGCCTCTCATTCTATTTTATTCACCAGCTTATTCTGTTCATTAGATTTCTTATTCATTTATTTTGATTTTTAGAGTCAATTGTTGATAGGTATGTATTTGTTGCCATTTTGTTGTTCATATTTTTGAGCTTATTCTCTTTCCTCTTCTTCCTCTTCTTAAAGAATACCCTTCAACATTTCATATAATACTGGTTTGGTGGTGAACTTCTTTAGCTTTTCTTGTCTGTGAAGCTCTTTATCTGACCTCCAATTCTAAATGATAGCTTTGCTGGGTGGAGTAATCTTGGTTGCAGGTCCTTGCTATTCATCACTGACTATTTCTTGCTTCTCTCTTCTGGCCTGCATAGTTTCTGTTGAGAAATCAGCTGACAGTCATATGGGCATTCCCTTATAGGTAACTAACTGCTTTTCTGTTGCTGTTTTTAAGATTCTCTCTTTATCTTTAGCCCTTGGTATTTTAATTATGATGTGTCTTGGTGTGGGCCTCTTTGGTTTTCTATTATTCAGGACTCTGTACTTTTTGGACTTGTAAGTCTATTTCTTTCACTAGTTAGGGGAAGTTTTCTGTCATTATTTCTTCAAATAGTTTTCAATATCTTGCTCTCTCTCTTCTTCTGGCACCCCCATAATGCGAAAGTTGGTACACTTCAAGTTGTCCCAGAGACTCCTTACACTATCTTCATATTTTTGGATTCTTATTTCTTTTTGCTCTTCTGGTTGGGTGTTTTTTGCTTCCTCATATTTCAAATTGTTGATTTGATTCTCAGAATCCTCTATGGTAGTGTTGAATCCCTGTATATTATTCTTTATTATAGTCAGTGTACGCTTAATTTCTGACTGGCCCATTTCCATGTGTTTGGCATTCTCACTAAGATCCTTGAAAGTCTCACTAAGTCCCTTGGAGGTTTCTAGAAGATTCATGAGCAACTTTATTACCATGGTTTTTCCATCTCTTCACTGTCAGTCTCTGTGGGTCCTTTGTTCTGAGGTGTGTCTCTTGTAGTCAGCAAATATATGAGTCATGGTTTCTTATCAATTCAACTACCCTATGTCTTTTGATCTTATAACCATGGGTTTGAACTATATATCCAGTAGTTTGTTTTCTCCCATTTCTTTCATTTGTGACATGTTTCTTTGTCTCCGCATTTTGACTGCTTCCCTGTGTTTGTATCGGGTAGAGCTGCTATGTCTCCTTGAGTTGATAGAGTGGCCTTGTGTAGTAAGTGTCTCTAGGGCCCTGTGACTCATCCTCCCCAGTCACCTGAGCTGGGAACTCTAGGTACCCCTCGTAGTGGGCTTTGAGCACATTCTTGTTGTAGTTGAGACTTGATTGCTGTTGGTGTCACTGGGAGGAATTGACCTCCAGGCCAATTGGCTATGAGGACTAGTTGTGACTGCAGTGGGAGAGCTGCTCTGCAGGAGACACCCCTATGGAGCAGTGGGGTTTTGGTGCTCACTGAGCCTGCCTCTTGAGGGTGTCACTTATGGATGTGTAGAATTTTAATCTGGTATGGTCTGATACTGAAAACTGGGTGCACTGGCTCTTGGGTCTCTAGGGAGGTACAAAGTCATCCATTGCCTGGGTCCACCTAGTAGGAGCTACAGAGAGATCTGCAGATTCCTCCCCTTTCTATCAGGTTTGGAAATGCCCTGATGAGGCCCAACTGTGAAACAAGGCAGGCTGAGGCTGGTGCTGGTGCTGGTGCTGGGTCTTGGGCCTTTTATTGATAGGTTTGGGCCTCCCTGACCCAGCTGCAGCTTGTTTGGGAGATTTAGCCTGAACAAGGACAGGTCATTCATATGCAAAAGCTGCTGCACAAAGCTTGGGTGGGGTTGAAAATTGGATGAGGCGGGGTCTTAGGGAATCATCAGGGTGGAGCAAATAGAAATGGCTGCCAGTCAGCCCTGTGACAAGGGAGGTCTCAGCATAGGAACAATGATCCCTATAAGCACCTCCATCCAGGTCAAAGCCACCCTGAGTTCCTGCCCTGATGCCGGACAATCCAGTTCCAGCCTCTCCCTGGTTCTGGAGCTCAGAGGAAGCAGGACCTTTTAAGTTCAGTTTGTGGTGCTGGCCTTTTAAGAGGAACAGATGGGTTTCCAGCAGCCTCTGTGTCACTGAGCCCCAATCTACATTGGTTTTTACAGCCTGTAGTTCTTACTGCCCGTAGGGACTTCTTTTCCCAGCTCTGGGACCCTGGGCTGGGGGTCTGGTATGGGGCTGGGAACCCTTGCTTTCCTGGGTGGCCTCTGCTGTCGGGGTCCAACCCCAGCAGGTCCCGGGGTCCCCAAAGGCGTGGACGGAGTCGGCGAAGAAGGAATGACATGGAGACAGTGTTCAGTTGATCAGCAGCCTAGCCAGGATCTCTAGCCAGGATCTCCAGCCAAGTTCTGTAGCCATGTTCTCTTGCTAGGTTCTCCAGCCAGGTTCTGTCCAGGTTCTCCAGCCAGGTTCAGTCACCAGGTTCTAGTCAGGTTCTCTTGCCAATTTCTGTAGTCAGGTTCAGTCCAGGATCTTTTGCCATGTTCTCTCCAGCAAAGTTCTTCTGTCTGTAGGTTCTGTGTAGGTTCTGTCTATAGGTTCTCTCTTCTAAGTTCTGTCTCTTGGTGTCTTGTTACATCTGTATTTATACCAGTTGATTCAATCCTATCAATCTCTATTACAAAGGTTAGGGCGTTTCTTATCTCCATTCCAGGGAGTAAAGATTATGTAGCTTAAGCATGATTGTTCGTAGTTAAAGTGATTAATTACCCGCCTGGCACTTAGTTGAGGGGTTTTATTCCCTCCCTAACTTCAGGGGAAAATCCCTACCTGGGGAAACAACCTTTCTCAGAGAGGAGACCTTGGTTAAAACACATAGTGCCAAGAAGGTGAGCAAACATATTAAGAACAGTATGCCATATATGCCAGGTCCTTTGAAACAGCAAGGATGGACCGGCTCCCGGCACTCTGCAGAATATCCCTCCTGATTAAAAAAGCGGCACACGTGGGTGCTGGACCAACCCATTCGGCGCCTCCTCACCTCCTACCAGTATCAGTGTGCTTTCTTCTTTACTTTTCTAGTTGTAGGACTTCCATTCAGCCAACTTTCTGGTGATTCTGGATGATGGTTGTTCTATATTTTAGTTGTAATTTTGATGTGGTTGTGGGAGGCAGCGAGCACAGGTGTTTCCCTATGACACCATCTTGGTTCCATCCTGTAGCATCTTTATTAATATGATCCTCTCTCCTAGGCTTTTCCTCAGAAAGTTTATTTTCCCTCATTATAAAAATAATCTATGCTATTTTAGTAAATTTTGAAAACACAGAAAAGCCCAAAGAATAAAATCATAGTTTTCCATATATCTTACACCAAGAAATAATAATTTTCAACACTGGGTGTGACTTCTTTCCATTTCCCTTTCTCTTGTTTTCTTATGTGTTATATATAAGTATGTATTTTAGAGATTTTTAAAATGTCATTGAAGTATTGAGATTGCTTTCAATTTTTAGCTATTTTAAATGCATTTTAATTGAGCATTGTTTAAGATGAATATTAGCATATATCCCTAATTATTATGTGGAAATAGAATTGTTGCCCTAAAGTGTATGGACAATGTGAAGACTTTTTGACAATTACTGCTAAATTGCTCTCAGGAAAGTTATATCAATGCACTTTTCCCACTAGTAGTGTTCTTCATGCCTGTCTTTCTCCCTTCTTGTGAATAGGACATTATCTCGAGGCATTCCCTTAAGTTGTCTTATTTTAGGCATTTAAATATCTTCATAATTATATGAGATTATAAATTGTTTAAACAGTAAGACTTAACTGAAATACTAACTGAAATACATCACTAGCTGAAATACATCACTCAGTTTTCATTTCCTCCAGGAGTAGGTAGGCTATGTGTGCCAGGTGGTTGTATGTGCCATATAGTGAGAGGGTAAAGGAATGGAGATGGGCATCCCAGGCACTGCCATGCTGTAAGTATTTAGAATAAGTAAAAATGAAGGAGACAGAGAAGCCAGAAAGAAGTCGGGAGAGCCTAGGAAGCAGGGCTAGGATGAGGCAATTTTCATAAAGCTGTAAAGTTTCAATTGCACAACCGTAGAAATGCTTCAGAAAGTAGTCAAACAGTCAAGTAAGACAAGGGCTAAAAACTGTCCGTTTAATTGTGCAAAAGGGGAGGACAGCAATCTGGATTATTGTGGGCTGAGGTACATGCATCAGAAAACTGTTTTTTCATTGCCTGTTTCTGTTTAGTTCCTGTTGGCCTTTTCTTTTTCTTCTTCTTCTTCTTTTTTTTTTTTTTTGGAGTGTGTGTGGGGAGTTAATGTACAAACATGGATTATTCTGGAAACAGCTGGCACAGCTTGCTTCAGGCCACCTGCTTTGGGGGAGCAGCAATTCCATAAATGCAAAGTAGCAGATAATTGCAGATACTATCTTTCTGCTTTGGATCACCATAAAAGGCCAATTCCAATTTTGTTCTAAAAATGGGCAAAATTTTTAAACTGACCCATCATTGGTGAAACATTTTAAAGACGAATTTTCATCTCTTCAGTAGCAATATAAACTCTTTTCAGGAGGTAATCAGTTATTGCATTCCAGTAATGAGTTGATGGTGTTTCACCCTGTCCCGTGACACCAACTGAAATGACACTTTTTGTTTCAGGGAGTGGCCTGAGTTTACAAGTGGCATTGAGTCCTATTCTCAAAGGCCCATTTAGCAAGAACTACAGAGACCTGTGTTTTGGCAACTACCAAGCAGACATCACTAACGTTAAGATGATGCACTGGATCCTGGTGTCTTTTCAGATGCTTCCTAAGGACAGAGACACCTTTAAGTGAAAGGAAGGCTTATACTCTTCAGTGTCTCTTGGGACTAACCTGGGAAGGGCTGACTTATATCTGAGAGGAATTGGGGAGTTCTTCCCATTCTGAGCTTTTTCAGACTTTGCCTAAGAGAGTGTGACATAATGGAACAAGAACAATAATAGGGTTGCTATTAATAGCTAATAGTCACCGAGCAGTTACTTTGTTCTAGGCTACGGATCAGATACTTGACAAGTGTTATGTAAGGCAATCCTCACCACAATCTTGAGGAGATACAAACCATTAGATTTTACAGTTGAGCGAAGTGAGGTGCAGAGGGTTAAATAACTTGCCTGAATGACTTAGCTGGTGAGGGTTGGAGCTGAGCATCATACCTTGTCTCCCTGACTCCAAGGCCCTTCTCTCATCGTCTGGCACATAGTAGGGGCTCACCAGATGTTTTCTTTCACGTTTTCTGGGTATCGATGGGCTGTGATGGTAGCTCTGCAGTCTCTTGTCCGATAGGATGGCCGCAGACCAAGAACACCACCCTGATCCTGGTCAGTCTGGCTGGAATGACAAGCACGAGGAGGGCAAAGGTTGCAGGGCTCTCTGGACCCTCCCAGGGATTTGAGGACATTATATAACCTTCTGAGTCATTCTGTGTCATTTTGTGCTATTTCTTGCCCACATCCTTAGCAATGGTTCATGATTTTAGTTATTAACTAATTCTTAAAATTTTTTTTTAAACTTGTGTTTCTTTACCAGCTGAAGACAGATTGCTGTGGTTTGGGGGGCGGGGAGGTATTTGAAAAGAATGTTTTTATCTGAAACCTTAAAATATGTGTCAGATCCAAATCCTTGTTGGATGCTGGGGCAGAATGACACCTTCTACAGGTCTTCCAGGGAACAGTAGACCAGGCAGCGAGATGCCTGACCCTGGGGCTCTCCTCTTAGGTGCCCAGCAGAGATGAAAGGTGCTTGACCTTCCTGAGAACGGGAGTGCATTCAGGGGCACACGTATAACAACAGTCCTTTTGAAACAAAGGGCTAAAAGCCTAATCACACATTTATATTTTAAATGAAACATGGGCTCCTAACTTCAAACTTCTGCATTATAATTAGTTACACTAACTAGCTTTATATCTATAAGGCCTAGAGCCTTCAACCACTTTGGGGTACAGCCTAGCAACCAAAGAGAAGAAATGAACTCTGTAGTCAGACTGGCTGGGTGTGAATCACATCTCCAGTGTTTACTGATTTTAGACCTTGGACAAGTCACCTGAGAGTAGTGCCCCAGTTCCTCATCTTAAAGTGGGGCTAGCAATAATACCTACCTCATAGAATTGTTGTGAGGGTTAAATGAGTAATGATAATAATACATCTAAAGCAATAAGTGCCATGTAAGTGTTAGCTATTATCATTTTTATTATTGTGTTGTTAAATGTTACAAAATGGCATATGCTTGGTGGTGGGGAGAGGGGAGGGACTCCTTACCAGGACGTCAACAAAAATTTCTTGGTAAGGAAATTAGTTGATGGATTTCTCTGTGTACAGCTTTATGTAAAAAGAATGGAAAGTCCACAGTGAGATGCCAATACTGCTTCATACCCACTAATATAGTTCTAATTAAAAACAAAAAACAAAATGGAAATTAATAAGTGTTGGCAAAGATGTGAAGAAATTGGAGCCCTCTTACATTGCTGGTGGGAATGTTAAATGGTTCAAATATTGTGGAAAATAGTTTGGCAGTTTCTCAAAAAGTTAAACACAGAATTGCCATATAACGCAGCAATCCACTCCCAAAAGAATTTTATATCAAAAGAATTGAAAACAGCTACTCAAACAAATGCTTGTATATGTGTTTATAGCAACACTATTTACAATAGCCAAAAGAGAGAAATAATCCAAATGTCTGTCAATTGATGAATAGGCAAACAAATTATGGTATATTCATACTATGGAATATTTTTCAGCCACAGAAAGGAATTTGGCACTTACCTGAGATACAACATGGAAGAACTTTGAAAACATTATAATTTTGTACAAAAACCCTGTAAGCTATATGTGTTTTAACTTTAGCTAATACAATATGAGACATTTCTATCTGGTTTACCTTGCTTGAATTCAGTCAGACTGAATTCAAGACAGAGCAAATCCCCAACAACACCACACGTGTGGTGATGTAAATCAATGGGCATTTTCATGCTGACTGGTTATGAAGTTGGCCTGTTAGTGAGGGTGAGGAAGAACAGCTGTCAGTTATTCTTTTCATTTCTTAGCACTAAATTAAGTGAATTTGGATTAAATTCCTCAAACCAAACTTTTATGAAAGTACTGAAAAGATTTTGTACATCAATCCTGTAAGCTATATGTATTTTAACTTTAGACCCTGAGCTCACTCTTTAAAAAATAATTTAAAAATATAATATTAAAACTTTTTGCCTGGGTAAATGTAAACCTGTAGTAAACTCTGAGTTCTGACATTAATAAAGGGACTGCTTAATTGGCCGAAAAAAAAAAAATCACACACTTGAAATATGTTCTGTTAATGTGTTTCTATTAAAGTGATAACCAGGAACTTCCACATTTTTGTTAACCTCGGTGAAATTGAAACTATCCAAGAATGTTGATTATACTTTCAGAAATGTGTTTTGTTCTCTCTCTTTATATGCTAGTAACAGTAGGAGTTAATACCTTAGCTATTCTCCCTAGACTAGAGCCAAAAGCATTTCTAAAGGTTTGACGCTTTGGTTTTCCTTTCTAATTTCTTACTTTATATAAATTTCCAGACAAGCATGTATCAACTGAATCCCGATTTTAGTCTACATAAAAGAAAAGACACATTATGGGCTTACATGGGGTAGAAATCTCATTATTGCCAAAAATAATTCATAGATTAATATGACAATGACTGACCCAACCTTAATGTGTGTGTGTGCGCGTGTGTGTGTGTGTGTGTGTGTGTGTGTGTGTGTGTGTGTTTGTGTTGGTTCAATCTTTGAGGCAAAATAGGCATAGAGGCTCTTGGTGGTGAGGGGAGGCCCACTGTATCGTTTTGCAATATAATTCTCTTCAAGCAACAAAACCCCAGACATGTGCACTTGAGATTAAGGTTGAGTGGGGTCAGTCAGCACACTTAGGCTTTTGCCTGCCAAAGGCTAAGGGTAAAGGAAGATCAATTTGAGTCACCAAATTACCTCATTTATCTGAATGTTAGCTTAGGGGCAGGTTGTGGCATTAGCTTATAAATGGGGGCACAAGGCATGTTGAAGCTGGAGAAATCTGTTCTGTGGAGCAAAACGCTAGGCAAGGAAAATGTTGGCTCCTTGCCTATGATGTTTTGTTAATCCATGAACTGTCTAACTTTTTTTCTGTGAGGCTTTTGTCAAAGTTCCCTAAACGTGAAGACATTTACATTGTTAGAAGTTATTTCTCTTTTATTTATCACTGTTATTACTATTTGTTAAATGATGGTCACTAAATCCTGAATTTAAATTCTAAATAAAGATAAATATTAGGTTTTAGATGATTATTTTTTATTTATTTTTAATATATGTGAATAGGCATTTTTAGATAAATGGTAAATATTTACATTTTGCTCTTGATAAAGTAGTAAAATGTATTCTATATGAGTATGATAATTTGAATGGCAGTGATTTTCAACAAAAATGACTATCAGCTTTAAATGGGATGGCATTTTTAAATCATTAACCATTTATATGTAGTATTAAATAAAACAAAAATATTTTTGGTTGGAGTTTGGCTAAACATAAGGATGAATATCAAGACTAGAACTTTGTTCCCAATGTTGTTCACCTCTGCTGTAGAAGACTGCTAATTTGTCATAACTCCTGGATATATTTAGTGTGAATAGCTTTGCTACAACTTTTATAGAAACCATTCGTTCATTTATATATTTATTTATTTGTTAGTTCATACATATGGTCAATGTTTATTACTTAGTGGAAGGCAGTCCTTGATGAGGGTGAAGATTTTTAAAAAGTCTTTGTTAGGCATCTGTTTGATTCTCTGGAGACATGTTGGTGAACAAGACAGATAGGTCCCTGCTCTTGGGTGCTTATATTACAGAAGACAACTAAACAAAGAAATGAATGAGCTATTTTCAGTCAGTGAAAAGTGCTATGAAGGAAATACAGCTGCAAAGAGCTAGGGATTGACTAGATGTGGAGGGAGAGTACAGTTAGAGTGACCTAGGGAAGTTTCTCTGGGGTGACAGATAAGGTGAGTCATAGATGACAAGTAGAGCAAAACATGTCTAGTCTGGAAGCAGAGTGTTCTAGGCAGAGGGAGCACAACGTGTGGTAGCCACAATGGGAACAAGTTCAGTTTATTTGAGGAACAGAAGGAAGGTTGGGGTGGTTGGAGAAAAGTGATCATATAAAGGAGTATTCAGAGGGAAGGTGAAAAGGAAGGCATGGCCTTATCACATAAGCTCTTGGAGGCTATACTTTATTTTATTTAGGATACATTGTCCATTTTGTGCTTTGTCAATATAGCATCAACATAAACAGTTTTGAGAGAAACAGCTGCTCCACTAATGGTTTCTTCAATTAAATGTGAAATAATCAGCCCTGGCCGGTTTGGCTCAGTGGATAGAGCGCCAGCCTGCGGACTGAAGGGTCCCAGGTTCGATTCCGGTCAAGGGCATGTACCTTGGTTGCGGGCACATCCCCAGTAGGGGGTGTGCAGGAGGCAGCTGATCTATGTTTCTCTCTCATCGATGTTTCTAACTCTCTATCCCTCTCCCTTCCTCGCTGTAAAAAATCAATAAAATATATTTTAAAAAATGTGAAATAATCAGTTGGATTTATTTTTCTCTGATTGAACTGATTTTTAAAAAACAACAATTTATGCTTCTCATAGGCAGAGCCTTTGGGTTTGTCGTATGCTAAAGAACATAGAAAAAAGGTAAAGAATACAAGTAATTTAAAATCTAATGTATCACCATGAGGAAACTATAAGGCTAGAAGTCAGCTCTTCTTGAGCTCCACTAGCTTTAGGTGTGCCCTTTAGCCAAGTATACATGAGCCAAATGCAACAGAGGCTTAGCACAGCTTGCTCAAGAATGTTGGAGAGCCTGTAACTTCAATATGTGCAATTCACAGTCTCATGACGGTGCTGCCATTAAACTTTGAGGTTAGTAAGACATGGACAAGAGCCCAAGAAAGTTCGAGTATGGGCATGTCCTATATTTACATGGCCTATTTCCCTTGCCTCCTTCAGGGCTTTGCTGAAACATTGCCTTCCTAGGAGACCCTCCTAAATACCCTATCTAAAATTGTACTACTCCAGTACAACTTCTCTCTTCAGCCACTTTGGTTCTCTGTAGCAGTGCACTGTTTGAGAAATGTTTTAGGTTTTGTTTGTTATGGTCTACTTCTTTCAATAGAGTGTAAGTTCCACATAGTTTTTGCTGTTTTGTTTGCTTTAGTACTAAGAATAGTTCCTGCACGTTGTATGTAGGCCCTCACTCAACATTTGGTCAATCAAGTAATGACATTCTCACCATCCTTCTTAGCCAAAATGATCTCTTTCTCCTTTATTTTCCCACAGCACTTTCTCTCTATCTATATCATAGTATGTGTCATATTCTAGCAGTGTAGAGTCAATTGTACTAGTATATTGCTTATTTCTCCTACTAGAATAGGTGTTCTCTACTGACTTAAAAACTTTAACACGAGGAAGAGGTGTATTTTTCTGATCTGTGCAGAGGTCCTTTGAGAAAGAGTGGAAGGCAGTCCTTGTTGATGAGGGTGAAGAACATATCCATGGTAGTCCTAAGGGAGAGAGGTCACAGAGATGACCAAGGCTTGACTTCTGCCCTTCTGGTGCATCCAGCCCAGTCTGGAGCTGGCTGTTTTGCAGTTCTAAGATTTATTCTCAAGCACTACTCCCTGTCTTTGTTTTTTCTATTGCTATGTGGCAGTGGCTTAATTCCAAGGGTTTTACTTTAGAACAAAAAACAGCTATGTAAAACCTACCTTCAAGCAATGGGGTGAGAACAAAAAATGGAAGCCAGTCAGCCAGTACGCAGTTACCTGTAAATGTTACTTTGTGTGAGTTTTTCTTTATTCTACTTCTGATCGTGAACAGGTGAAGTTGAGAGACTTCACAGACCCTGTGGAGCAGGGGTCCTCAAACTTTTTAAACAGGGGCCAGTTCACTGTCCCTCAGACCGTTGGAGGGCCGGACTATAGTTTAAAAAAAAACTATGAACAAATCTCTATGCATGCTGCACATATCTTATTTTGAAGTAAAAAAACAAAACAGGAACAAATACAATATTTGTATTTGCATGTGGCCCGCAGGCCGTAGTTTGAGGACCCCTGCTGTGGAGATTAGCCGTGTGTTTTCAGGACAAAGATTAGTCAGGTTGGCAATTTGTTATTTTTGACAGGACCTGTCAGCTCTATGATCACCAAACATGTAAACTGACGATGTTTTCAGGTACAAAAAGAAATTCCTCAAAGCCAATGCTCATTTGCTTTCAGACAAAAACACAGAATCCTTTAAAATTATGTACTTACTGGAGAGCATTATGCTAAGTGAAATAAGCCAGTCAATAAAGGAAAAATACCACATGATCTCACTCATTCATGGACAATAGAGACCATTATAAACTTTTGAACAATAATAGATACAGAGGCAGAGCTGCCTCAAACAGATTGTCAAACTGCAGCGGGAAGGCCGGGGAGGGTTGAGGGGCAGGAGGTAGGGGGGTAAGAGATCAACTAAAGGACTTGTATGCATGCATATAAGCATAACCAATGGACATAAGACACTGGGGAATAGGGGAGGCTAGGGGACTGTCTAGGGCGGGGGGATAAAATGGATACATATGTAATACCCTTTGTAATACTTTAAGCAATAAAAAAATAAATAAAAAATAAACAGGAGGATCCCAAAGGGGGGCTTTTCATGTTAAAAAAAAAATTATGTACTTAAACAAAATTGTTTTTTAGAAATGAACTTGGAGATTCATGGAAGCTGTTTGGAGATAAAAGAAGAGTTGTTTATGAACCAATGATGAAAGTGTGTGAACAGCAACAGTTATTGTGCAAGAGACATCCCATTAGAATTTGAAACCACTGTGAGGAAAAGAAGTTCTATAAAGTAAGACAGGTTAGCTGAGCTTGAATGAAGTGAGTCACACCTGGAAGCAAGGATCTGAGGGAAGTTCTGGCCCTGGTGCTGTTGTGTAGGCTGAGAGGAGTCAGTACCAACCAGCAGTCTAGTTGCTGGTTCTTACTATAAATCTCTTGAAAGCATAACTATGTTAAAGTTAGAGGCCCAATGCAATGATTCCTTTTAAATCTCTTATATGTCCTTAGCATTTCCCAGTATATTTGAAACTTCTTATTTTTTTCTGTTCCAGAATTTGAACAATAAGGTCAGTGATAAACTATCCAGTTTAATAATTGTCTATTGATTTGTGGATGTCTGTAAATTTATTTTCATATAATATGATGGATTTGTTAACCCTTACAGGAATATAAACCAAGCTGTATTAGCAAATTAGATGTTATTTGGCTTTCTTCCCATGGAAATGGCATAAGCTATCCTTAAAATATGATCATCTACAAAAACTCCATGTAACTGCATAAAAAGATACTGAAATAAAACTAAGGGCAGAAATAAATAAAATGACAAATGACTAAAGTAACATTCAAGAGAGAAATTGGTTCTTCAAAATAACAAGTAAATTAAGTGAACTATTGGCAGGATTTATTTTAAAAAACTTGTCGTAACTGATAAGAAAAGAGAATAAATACATAAATAAGAGAGAAGAGACAAATTTCCCAAGTACAAGAATTCCAAATAATTTATCTAGATAGTCTGCTAAGAGGTAGAATATAACTTCACACTGGGCTGTGCATGGTGGTTACTTCCTCCCAAAAGTAAAGTATGGAAACAGGGAAAAAAGATAATTATTCTGTGGAGAAAGCTGATAAACACTACCTCATCCAGGTGATCAAGGTTAATATCAAGAGTGTATATCCTCTTGGTAATATGTACTCCTGATATGATGCTATGAAAATGACATATACCTTTGTGGTCTTCCTCTCCCAAATCCCAAACACTAATGTAATCATGAAAAGAAACATTAGACACATCCCAATTGAGGATGTATTAGTCAGCTTGGGTTGCCATAACAAAATACTATGGACTGAGTGGCTTAACCAACAGAAATATTTTCTCACAGTTCTGGAGGCTTTCTGAGATGAGGGTTCCAGCATGGTTGAGTTCTGGAGGGGCTTGCTGCCTGGCTTGCAGATGATACCTTCTTGCTCTGTCCTCATACAGTGGACAGAGAACTCTGCTAGCGCCTTCTCTTCTTACCAGGGTGCCAGCCCTATCAGATTAGAACTCTACCCTATGACCTCATTTAACCTTTATCACCTCCTCAAAGGCCCTATCTCCACATACAGTAACATTGAGGTTTAGGGCCCCAACATAAGAATTTGGGGTGTAATCCAGTGCATAACAAGGAAAAATCTACAAAGTACCCGGCCAATGTATCAAGGTTATCAAAAAACCAAGGTTAGGTCTGAGAAACTGCTACAATCAAAGAGGAGCCTAAGGAGAGGTGATGACTAAATGTAGTTTGGTATCCTGAGTGGGATTCTGGATAAAGAAAAAGGACATTAGCAAAAATTACAGAAATCTAAATAAATAATGGATTTTATAAAGTTAAATAATGGATTAATATTGGTTCATTAATTGTAACAAATGTGCCCTACGAATGTCATATTTTGATAACAGGGGAAAATGAGTAGGCATATGTGCATAACTTTCAGTGCATATAAAAATATTCTGAAAAATAAATCTTATTATAAAAACACGGTGTCATTGGATTAAAAAGAGAAAACATAATTATACTGAAATTTTAGAAGAATTTACAAACTATTTTAAGAGGATGAAGGATGACAGATCAGAAACACAAGAGAACAATAGAGAATAGCATTACTAATCACTAACCCTAGCAGGGCCAACTGGCAATTGTTATAAAGAAGTGAATCTTTGACAAATGTACCACATATTACAATAAGGAAACCCAGATTTATCAAAAACTAAAGCACTAAAAAGAAGAAACGACATCAGATACTTTTATAAGGATACAGATATCCTTTTAGGTGTTCTTTTTTTTTTTTTTTTTACCTGATCTTGTCATTCAACTCATTTATATTTTCTCGTGGCCTAATTTTTAAATTCTACTTCTATTTTGACAAACTACATTGTGTGTATTCATCTGCAAGCTTTTTATGTCATCTTTTGGAACAAGATAGGAAAATAAAATCCTAGCTATTGAAGAAACCAAAGATATTATTATAGAGTCAAGGCCCAATGCACGAAATTCGTGCAAGAGTAGGCCTTCCTTCCCCCAGCTGCCAGCACCGGCTTCCCTCTGGCACCCAGGACCGGGCTTCCCTCTCAGCCCCGGCTTCATCCGGAAGGTCCTCCGGTCAAATTAGCATATTATGCTTTTATTATTATAGATAAGATGGGAGGCTCTCATATGATCCTTCTTTTTTTTCCTGACTGTTCCTTTTTTTTTTTTTTTCCTGACAAACCACACAACAGAGGTGGGAATTAGTGACAGTGAAATTCACCTGAGACTGGCCCAGACTGCCCTCAATTTGATCACCTCTGATCCTCTATGCCTCTCTGACCTCAGTTGACCCAGCCCTTCCAGTGTGCACCCTGATTGGCCAGCTTTAATAGTTCAGTCTTTCTCACTGGGAGCAGAGCTTCTCTCCGACTCTCTGTCATGGGTTCTGTGTGGCTTCCCGCTGGCTCTCTTTTGTCTTGCCCAGGAAGCCTGCCTGCGAACTGCCCCCTGCCCCAGGGACAGCTCTGTGGGTTGGGATGGCCTCTCCCAGCCTCTACCTTCATCCCTGGGTCTGGGCCTCAGACAAGGGGATTTAAATACATAAAGCTAAAAAAATTGTATAACAATTCAGAATAGGAAAAAATTTCAAAGAAAACAACAGAATGACTAAATAAAAGATACAATTTCAAACATATATGCTACATATAAGAAAATAAATAACACAAAATAATACAGGAATTAATATACATGATACTTAAATTTATATAAATGTCATACAAGTACTAAATCCAATTCTATATTGAGATTAAAAAAGAGTATATACACTCACAAAAAATGTAATAAAAATCAGCACATGGCTAAAGTGAGGGTATAAATTCCAAAGCAGTATTAAAGTGCTATTTTATACGTATTTGTATATCTTCAATCAATAACTATAGCAAAACACAATGTTGGTTGGTGGGCTTTGAGGAAGGCACGATTATCAAACATGTAAATTGCTTTAGTCCTTTTGAGAGTAGTCTGACAAAATTGAAAAGAATAAAAAAACACCCAAAACTTTAACACTGTTTCGCCATTTTGATGTGGTAGCTCACTTCTGGGACCTCACCCACGGTAGTGATGTTCAGACCAAGCTCTGAAGAGTCCTAGAGGAAAAGAGGGTGGGTAGGTTAGGGTTTAAGGTATTCCTTTGCCACTGCTCATATGTTTATGTTTCTTTTGTGTGTGAGCGTGTGTTTTAAATTGGATTCTCAATGAAAATTTGGGTAAACAAAGGGTTTAGAACAGTGGTTCTCAACCTTGGCTGCACATTAGAATCACCTGGGAATCTTTTTAAAATCCTGATTTCTGGGCCTCACCCTCCGGAAATTCTGTCTCTTTGTTACTAATGTTGTGGCCTCGCCCCATAACACAGAAACAGAACTTCTGGAGGATGAGGCCCAGAAATCAGGATTTAAAAAAGATTCCCAGGTGATTCTCATGTGTAGCCAAGGTTGAGAACCACTGGTTTAGAAGAAACTAAAATTTAGTTGAAGCTGATGCTCTATGAGGTATCCCTAAAGAGAAAAAAAGTATACATTTTATCAAAATAATAAAAAGAACTCAGTTGAAAATAGGAGAAAATAGGACAGGACTCCAAAAGCCCCCCAAAAGGCGAACAGCAATAGCCACCCAAAGTTGTACCGCATAACTCTTCTGTGACACAGAAAAGGCCAACATGGGGTTTGCTCAGGTACAGAGGAATATTAAGTAAAGTAAAGGAAAAGCAGAATACAAAACAGGATGCATGCATGTTACAATGACATAAAAATGTACTATGTATGTACAGTGACAAAACTTGGAAGATGTTCTTTAGTTTCTTTTTTTATAAAGAAGATTGAGAGCAATTTAAAAAAAATACTCTTTACACATATGGGTTATTTGGATCAAACTTTCTTAGATGAGTGATCCAGTTAGAGCTATAATTGATTTATGTACAAGGGCAATATACTTGTTTTTGTACATTTCTATAAAATCAATCAAAGGCCTCTGAGCACATTGTTTGAATGAGCTTGGCTTTGTGCACCAGGCTCTCCGGACATTTGCAAGCATATGTTTGTGTACTCAGATGCATAAACAACAAAATGATGGATCTTTTCCATGTGGGAGTGTTTTAGCATTTCAAAGTCAACATCCAAAGAAATACACAGATGTATATACAGCTGGAGAACAGTCTGATCTGCCCCTCACCCCCATTCTGGTAATACATTTTCCTTCTCAGTTTTTGTCTGGATTGGGTTGTCGGGTTCCAGCATAGTCTTGATGAACCATGATTTTAAAGTCTCTAGAGGGAAACTCATGGTGACAAATTAATCTGACATTTGAAAATGATGAAATGCAGTGGAAAACAAGCATCCTCAAGATAAAATAGTGCAAGTTCTGATAAGATAACAGAATACAGGGTAAGGTTAAGTCTGGGCCTTTTTTTAAACTGGAAGATTCTAAACACGGCAGAGGACAAGATTATCTGGCAAGTTCCCCAGTCAGAAGACAGATCTAGTTCCTGCAGAGAAAGAAACTGAGGTATAACCTGAGAACTTCACCCCCAGATCCAGGACAGCACTCTATGCAGACGGGGAAAATCAGGTGAGGGCTGCCATGGACTCAGGGTGAGAAGAAATAAAAAAATGATGTTCATTCATTCATTCATTCACTTCCTAGTTCTATGATCCTTGGTGAATTACTTTTCTTTGCCTCAGATACTTCATTTATAGATGGACAGAATGATGGCACCTACCTCACAGAATTGTTGTGAGGACTCAATGTGATTGCACATACCAGACACGGAGGGTGTTCTTAACAAATGTTAGCTGTTGTTATTCTTGGCAGAAATGAGGATTTGCGGGACTTTGCTGAAGACTGGAAAATTCCATCATACAATTGAGAGCTCTCCAGATAATCTGGATTACAGAGCCTGCTGAGTGGGAGCTATGTTTCTACTTATTAGGTTTTGTAGAAGATTTGTGGAACATAACAAAACCATTTAGCCAAATTGCAGAAGTCATGTTCATTGAGATGCAAAGGATGGCTACAGGTTTATTTTCCTGTGTGTAGCATCTGAAAAGTTTCATTGGTGTGGTTCATGAGGGTCCTGGTTTGATCTAGGTTCTGACCACACTGACTTGCAAGAAAAAGGAACACAAAGCCCAAAGGTGGGAACTAGGTCTCCTGATGGCTGGTGGTGTTGTTTTCCTAAAACTGGGGAAGGAGGGATGCAGGAGATGAGGCAAAGTGTTGGATTTCAGCGTCTAGCTCTAAGGTGGGCACGTAGTAGGTACATGATAAAGCACAAGGAGAGAGCTGCCCACAAGAGGAAGGTCAAGGCAAAGTAAATACAACTGGAACCATAGGCTTGAGCAGGCCTAGGAATAATATTACATAGAAGGCACGTCAGCTTGAGATACCCAACTGGAGCTCCTTCAGTGTCTTCTGATGAGTGGTTATATGGGACCCCGATTCTGGGGAAGGTTTCAACCTGGAAATGGGCTCGAGTGGCCTTCACTTTGAGGAGAGGAAGTTGCATGGAGCCTGGTGGATCTTCAGAGTGTTAATTTTCTGACATGGACATGCCACTTCAGAATGCCCTCCCGTCGCGCAGTTTCAGAAGCATTGGTGTGATTACTACTAATATCTGTGATATATTTTCCCAGTTACTTTAAGTTATGTCTTCCTCCCACATATATTTAGCAAAATATCATGCTTACTAAAATGATGGAGTTCAGCTGCCAATAAAATGAAACAGGTCTGTAGACCCCAAGGAAATAGTTAGGTAAATATTTATATGTGCAATTCAATTTTCTAAGTGTTGTGTGTCCTTGATCTTTCTGGAACGCTACAACGTTTTTCTTACAGTTTAGCATATTCTAGAGAAGGAAAAGCAGGCAGATGTTTAGCTCCTATGGAGTGTCACTGATGGGCCTGCTGCCAATTGTGGCTGACGACTTCTGCCTCCGCCTCTGGATTTCAGTCCCCTGCCTCATATGTTTTTGTTTTTTTTTCCTGAAAACCCTAGAGATTTGGATTGCTTTTATTTCTTGGCTCTTTTACTCCCAAGGACTGGCTGCTTGAGTAAGATACTATCTTCCCATCTCCTTCTTTCCTTGTTGACACCACAAATAAGCACGCAGGCTCTCTTTATTGAAGGATTTTACCGCTTATCCCTTCTTGTCTTGGGACAACTTATAATAAAGGTCTAGGTCTAGGATGATACTCATGCAATTGGGCCAAGGACCATTCTCTGAGTGGCACTGATCTGAAACACTAAGAATTGTGGTTCTAATGTTGGGTAGAAGTGGGCTTCCTCACCAGATTTTTAAGCTACTCTTTGTCCCTAATCTTTCCAAATTCCCCATAGCCCCAGTGGACCTGGTTTGTAGTACATCTTTTCTCTACAACAGTGTAGTCAGACTCTGATTCCCTTAGTGAAGGGAAGGGAAGGGAGCTATTTGTTATGAAGTATATAATCCGTACAGGCACTGAGGAAGGCACAATCATGTATTTACTTCATTCAATGTTCACAGCAACCCAATGGCATCAGTACAGCTGGTCCAGTTTCATAGAGCAGTTCAATAACTCACCTGATAATTATCAAGTTAATATCAGCAGAATGAAATGTAAGCCAGGCTCTGTACATATCACCACAAGGTGCTGTTCTCCTGTCCAAACCCACTGCCTTGGGATGAACTTCCCCAAAAAGGTTCTTGTTTAACTAAAAACAACAACAAAAACACCTCCAAGGAGAACAATAACTTTTATGCCCTGAATCCAAAGTTCAGATAAAGATCTCTACCTTCCCCCTAGGAGTCTCTGAGACTTACTCAGTTGCCCCCATGAAAGTGCTCTGCAGAGTTACAGCTCAACAATGCCAGAAATAGCTCATTACAAAAAAACAGTTATAGACAATTTCCACCTATGGAAGAAAGTGATTTTCTAATAGGCCTGCAAGAGAAATTAGGGTAAATCTAAGGAAAATCAGGAGCTAGGGCTAATGAAATGTAGTGTTTTTTATTTTTTCCTTGTAGTTCTTTATTTCCTTAATATGAGATGACTCTCCGAGGATGAATTTGCATTTATTTAGAAAACATAAGTCCACATAATTGCTATGATCATTTTGGCATAAGAGAGTAATAATCAAACAATTGTAAGAGCTTATTGCAACTGTTTAAGGCTGGCATGAGTCATGTTCCATTTTGAGCTTGTCTGTGTCCTGACACAGTGAGCTGTGGGCTCTCAGTGTCCAGGAATTGTATGTGGGGCAGTGGGGTGGCCCACTGTTTCCCAGCTTCTTTAGCTGCCAGGTTTTGCTGTTTTTGCTTCACAGAGATAGGCAATAGTTTTCACAATATTCTTTGTTTCAGTCATTGCAGGGAGCCTGAAAAAAAGATGCTATTTGATCTCTTATTCTTGCCTATGCCTTCCAAAGCCTTTCCCTACCCTCCTCCCAGTTTTTGAGTCAAGTGTAAATTTTATAAGGCTCACAGTGTCATGACTTATGGCCACATCATGGAAGGACCTGTTTCAGAAGTCTGAGGATTTGTTTTTACAGTTCTAGTTTTGTCATATATTTAGCTTAAGTAACTTGGGCAAGTCACTTATCTTCACTGGGTCTTATTCTTGTTATCTGTAAGGTAAGGAAGTTATATTAAGTATTTCCAAGATTTAAAGTTACATGAAACTAAAATTGCTGTAATGAAATTTCATTTTCATTTTGAAAAAGCCATTCATTCAAATTGCAACAACTTACAGGTAAATACCTAAATAATTTTTCTTAAACTGTTGACAGCTCACCAACTTCAAAACCAATTTAAAAAACACACACCAAAAAACCTTTGAGGTACTTGAGGTATTCTGGCCTGTCCCTTAAATTATTAAGGGTTTGGGCAGAATAATGGTTTGATGGACAAATTGGTTCTTGTATTTCTCACTTAAAATCATTGTTTTCAGGATATGAAAACTTTGCCATTTGCCAGTGATCAGAAAAAGTGCTTTCAAGTAATTTCTTCAGAACAAAACATAAAGCTTTAGGGAGTCAGACCACAGGACAACTCAGTGATTCAACTGTGCACTTAGGCACCATTTTCTGAAGAGAATCTACAGATGAAGGGGATAAGAGTTGTGAATGTGGGGTGGAGAAAATTAAGAAAAGCTGAACAACCTAAGAAAACCACATCTCTGACTCATAACTTTCCATGAGATCAGATAAACTCTTAGGGCTCTTCCTTTTGCTAAGTCATTCCAAACATGGGCATTAAGTAAATGACCATTATTTGGAGAGGTGCTTCTAGGGTCTACTTGAACAGGATAGGTAGATGTTGGGGACCAGATAGTATTGCTGTGAACTCCCTGGCATTTTGTTCTGTAATCTGCATCCTGATGATAGAGTGGGTGGCTTAGTCCAAATGGAAACCCCACTAGTTTCTAGGTCATTTTCATGGCCAAAAAAAGGTTGGGTGCTCATTAGTGCGAGTCTTCATACATTTCACGACATCTCATTTAGCTGTAGGTGACTGCCACAAGACCAAACACAGTCTCCTTGAGGAGCCTGGCCTGGCATCAATCAGAACCCCTGCCTTGGTTCTAACTTAACATCTCTGGGAGAACACTGAGGTTTGGATGATAAACAATGGAAATTTGGCAGAGCCCAGAAGTGTGTGGTCCAGAATGGCAGAATGTGCTCAGGTGTCAGACTATGCATGAGACCCAGGAGGCAGAGTTTTTGATCAGTGGACACTCTAAAAGAGCACTTTATGTTATTTTAAGGAGGGCCAGAAATCCAAAGCCAAGTTTGTGAACAGGTGGGGAAGTACCACTCCAAAGCAACAGGATGAAAGCAGAGATTAGTCAAATACCACTGACAAAGCAAGGAGGAGAGGGTAAAGTAAAGTGATTCATCCAAAGGTTTGGTTGTCCTCTCAGGTGGATTTTATTAACCTACCTAGGTGTTGGGCAGCTCAGGGAAACTACCTATGAGAGGGTATTTAAAGAAAAGTTTTATGATGTATAATTCACATGCTATACATTTCAAGTGTACAATTAAATGATGTTTGAAATTGTGTTCACAGAGTTGTAAAACCATCACAACAATCTAAGTTCAGACTCTTCTCATTACTTGTAAAAGAAACCGTATACTCCATACCTCACATAAGCAGTCACTTGCCCCACCTTGCCTAACCCCAGTGCTCAGCCCATGGCAACCACGAATCTACTTTTTGTTTCTGTAGATTTGCCTATTCTGGACATTTCATATAAATGGAAATGTACAATATGTGGTATGTTGTGACTGGATTCTTTCACTAATAGGTTCATTGAAATTCTATTTTCTCTACAGAATTTACTTTTCTGTTAAAACTATTTTGCGTGTGTGTGTTTATTATTGAATTTAGACTACTTTGGCCACTTATAAAGTATGTGTATACATGGAAGTGTCCTGATTAAGAGAAGGTTATGGTTACTTTGATCCCAATTTCAAAGAATTCAAATCAAGTATAGTACATACCATTAAAATGGATGTTTTTCCTTTGATGATTCATGTTATGAAGAGCCTCAATATAATTATGCTTCAAAATGAATACCATTGTTGAGTATCATAGACATATAAGAGGTAGGTGATTAGTTTAAGGTGTACCTATTACCTACTCAAAATGGAGGAGAAATAGCAGCTCCACATCAGAATACCACCAAGTGTCTAATATCCATTTACTTGTTTTGTATCTTTTTTATACTGAAGTAAAACATAGAAAAAATATAGTTACCTGAACTTTTTGGTTGTTTAAATTCTAGAATAAGCATTATAGTAAGTTAGGGAAAAGACATCTGGCAACGATTTATAAAAGAAGAGATAAGAATATTGACCTTCCAATAGTTGGGTGCGTCCTATTTCCTGTTTCCTGTATTCATCTGCCTCCTCAAGCAGAAATTATATCTCAAGTTGAATATCTTCTTTCTTTTAAAAGGGAAGGCAAGACTGGGAATTGTGCTTCAGAAAAATTATTCCCTCTGTTTACAAATATGGCTTAACCTGTGCAAATGAATGCATATCCAAAAAATGATTACACAATCAAACAAAATGAATCTTGCTCGAGCGAAAAATGTTTACTTTGTAAATTAATTTAATGAATGAATTTCTAGCTACAGGAAGCTAATCTTGAATGAAGTAAACTATCAGGATAGGGATGGGGCATTTAACACCAGAATGATCCTGAGATAAGGTTTGGTACCAGAATGTATACCAGTAAAGGAGAAGAATCAAGTGGTGGGAAAGTCATTGTCCCATGGGATCAATCCCATCTGCATAAGTCATAACTTTCTCATTTATGCCTTTCATTACTTTACATCCTTGAGAGATAAATCATGCCTTTGTTGTTAACAAGAGCAGCTGGACTCCTGTGACTAAGAGGACAGCCTGCAGGAAACATTGTTGATACTGGACTGTCATTTCCTGCAGAGACAAGAGCAGTTTATGTGGTGAATCCTCTTTCCTACATATATTTGCAAAAATGCTCCCTGTTCATAAATTTTGCAAAGGAGTATTTTTTAATGTGGCATTTGGGTTTTTCTGCAGATTCTGGCCATGAACTTGATCATATCTTACTGATAAATGCCAAGTGAGCTGCTTAATGCAGAGAAGAAATAAGAACAAGTTCAGAATGGGTCAAGAAACAGCACCATCTGGAACATATTGCTCTTTAATCTTATTACTAAGTTCCCTAAAAGAGGTGTTAGTTCTTTTATGAGCAACACTTATAACCCGATCACCATTGTCCAGGATAGAATCTTTTGCTTTTAAATGGCAGACTTACTAGGTAGCCTCTCTTGCAATTTCAGTGGTCTAAAGCAGAGCCTGCCCTGAGCCCTCTCGAATGCTCAGTCCGCTGTTTCCTGTATCTACTTGGTTCACATTACCATACATACAAATCAGCTGCCAGATGCTGGCTTGCCCAGGGTCCTGGGAACATATCCCCCTTGTTTTGATTTCCCTTTATTAACTGTACAGTTTCCTTTCAAACTCGAGTTTAATGAACCCTTCTCTTTCCTAGCTTTATGATCTCCTTTCCTCTACCTCCTCCCTCTCCCACTACCCTTGTCCTTTACCCAGACTGCTTATCTTGCTAGAATTTATTTGATTTATCCTTCCCTTTCCCTTGTCCTATGGGAAAGCTCAAAACATTTATGAACTTAGTTCATGCACTCAATCCCTTTGGATAATTTGGAGTTTGACCCTTTCACATATCTTTTAAACAAGAATTGCTTTGAGTGCTTTAGTATTGAGCATGTAACATACTCTTCAGATTGAAGGGCCATGAATTATGCTCAAAATGAAGAACAAAGAGACTGACATAAATGCCACATTTTCCATGTTCAAAAATCTAAGAGGAAAAATACCACATGTTCCATGTAAGGACTCTACCCCAATGTTCACAGTGAATGTGATTTTGATTATAACCCACATCATTATTATTATTCTCCCACTCCCTACTCTTTAGAATAGGGGGAAAGAAAACGTGAAAAAAGAGGAAGAGCAAGGGAAACAGTTCATGGTGTTTCCTACTGAAGCACTGTATGAACTCTTGTTTAATCAGTAGCTTCTAACACACATTCTATCTTCTATATAGCACATCTGATCCAGGTATACACTTTGCATATTTGGTTATACATCTCAGTTTTCTTTAAAACGGCTGATACTTATTCTCTTGGAATAGACACTGATTTTTGTGGTTATTCACGGTGCATCTTGGCAATGGTAAGGAGTTCTTTGTTATGGATTCAATGTTGTTGTTCTAACGCTATTACGCATTTTGGAGGGTGGGCTGGGGAGTGAAGAGGAAAGTTAATAAAAGGCCAACTAGCTATAGCCTCTCACAGTACAGAGGCAAGAAAGGGAAAGAAAGTTTTCTATTTAATATAGAAAATTTGGACAGAGTTTGAATAGGGAATAAGCAAAAATACCCAAATGTAATTTTATAGCCAATTTCCCATGGCTTAATGTCTGCAGGATAACTTAAAATCTTTTCATTATATTTCCCTTGCAATTGAATTTGCTGATGTTCCAAGAGAAATAGGAGGAGGGGTGGGAAAATTCTTTTTGTGGTTGGAATACAGAAGGTTTATTATGCTTTTTAAAATTGCAGTCCCTTTGCACAAGTGATAACTATTATATTTTTGATGACCTTATCTGGGTAAATGAAACATGAAGATCACAAGGAGAATGACTGCTAAACTGGGCATGTATGTGTTAGTGCATCCCGCAAATGGTCTGGTCACAGTAGGCCACCGGACAGGCATATTCCTGTGGCATAAAGTTAGGCTTACCTTTCCTGCCACTTCACTGCCCCAAGACAGAGAAAGAGAGCAGTGGGTAGAAAGAATTCAGTCAATTGTTTTGCCTATTGGAAGTGAGTGAATGAGGACAAGCCTGAAAGTTGCAAAGTGGCACCTTCTCACCTGCAAGCCACCCTTATCTCAGGCTGTCCCTTCATTTTGGCACCTCTTCTGCTTCCCCAAATGGGTTGGAATGAACTCAGATTTCCCTCTGGCGTGTTTTCCCTTTCATCTCATGATAAGGCTTCCAGGTCTACTCTAATGCCACCAGACTCATATTGATGGTGACCAAGTTTTTCTAAGGAAAAATCAAGACACAAATGAAAATGTGCCTGTTAGCAGCCAAAGATGGGCTTGAGGACATGACAGAAACGGGATTAAATAATCTAAATTTTGTCTGTGAGACTCCCCTGACTTCATTCCTTGCTCTGCTCCCACACACTGGCAGAGAGTTGGGGGAAGCGCCATGGGCACTAAATGGCTGAGGCATCTGCCAGGCATCCTACAGTAGAGATCATAATTGGACAGACCACACCCTAGAGCTTCCAGAAAGGATTAACCAAGAGGAGCGATCCTAATTTGAAGACAGGAACCAAAATAAATAAACACAACAAAAAGTCAGAGGGAAAAATTAAATACAGCCATCACAAAAGTAATGTTGAGACAGAGAGAGACAGAGAAAGAGAGAGAGAGAGAGAGAGAGAGAGAGAGAGAGAGAGATCCTTAGAAAGGTAAGACAATTTATGTACATAGAACAGAATTAAGAGTCTTTTTTTATTGCTTAAAGTAATACAAAGGGTATTACATATGTGTCCATTTCCCCCCCTCCCTGCCCTAGACAGTCCCCTAGCCTCCCCTATCCCCCAGTGTCTTATGTCCATTGGTTATGCT
Source organism: Myotis daubentonii (assembly GCF_963259705.1). Classification (NCBI taxonomy): domain Eukaryota; kingdom Metazoa; phylum Chordata; class Mammalia; order Chiroptera; family Vespertilionidae; genus Myotis; species Myotis daubentonii. The sequence continues at coordinate 58,152,395 of NC_081844.1, forward strand.
TATATGCATGCATAGAAGTCCTTTGGTTTATCTCTTACCCCCCTACCTCCTGTCCCCCAACCCTCCCCGGCCTTCCCGCTGCAGTTTGACAATCTGTTTGAGGCAGCTCTGCCTCTGTATCTATTATTGTTCAAAAGTTTATAATGGTCTCTATTATCCATGAATGAGTGAGATCATGTGGTATTTTCCCTTCATTGACTGGCTTATTTCACTTGGCATAATGCTCTCCAGTTCCATCCATGCCGTGGCAAATGGTAAGAGTTCCTTCCTTTTTAGAGCAGCATAGTATTCCATCGTGTAGATGTACCACAGTTTTCTAATCCATTCATCTACTGATGGGCACTTAGGCTGTTTCCAGATCTTAGCTATGGTGAATTGTGCTGCTATGAACATAGGGGTGCATATATCCTTTCTGATTGGTGTTTCTGGTTTCTTGGGATATATTCCTAGAAGTGGGATCACAGGGTCAAATGGGAGTTCCATTTTCAGTTTTTTGAGGAAACTCCATACTGTCTTCCATAGTGGCTTCACCAGTCTGCATTCCCACCAGCAGTGCACAAGTGTTCCTTTTTCTCCACATCCTCTCCAACACTTGTCGTTTGTTGATTTGTTGATGATAGCCAGTCTGACAGGTGTGAGATGGTACCTCATTGTTGTTTTGATTTGCATCTCTCAGATGATTAGTGACTTTGAGCATGTTTTCATATGTCTCTTGGCTTTCTGAATGTCCTCTTTTGAAAGGTGTCTATTTAGGTCCTTTGCCCATTTTTTGATTGGATTGCTCATCCTCCCCTTGCCAAGTTGCATGAGTTCCCCACAAATTCTGGAGACCAGGCCCCCATCAGATATGACATTGGCAAATATGTTTTCCCACACAGTGGGTTTTCTCGTTGTTTTGTTGATGGTTTCTAAGAGTCTTTTAAAAAAACATTTGTTAAGAGACTTTAAGCGTCATAAAAAAAAAGTATAGCAGATAAAAAAATTCAGGATTTAGAGGAAAAGTTTGAAGACTTCTGGAAGGTAGGACAAAAGTCAGGAATGAAAAGAGAAAAATAAGGAAATTAAAAAATAATGAAGCTCTAACGTTTAAGTAATAAGCATTACAGAAAGAGAGAACAAGGAAATGGAGGGGAAATATCAAAGATTTATACAAAAATTTTCAAAATTGAAGGACAGGAGTTTTTAGATGGAAAAGGCAACTGTGTAACTAGTATGATGATTGAAAGAGAAAAAGACCTACTCAAGGGCATATGATTATCAAATTTCAGAAATATAGACAACCTAAAGGCTTCCAGAGAGAAAAATAACAAAGAACAAAACAAATCCAGAAACAAATCACATATAAGGATGTGAACTAAGAATGGCATCCAATCCCTCAACTGCAAGATGGGAAACTAGAAGATACTGGTAAGTGCTTCAAATTTTTCAGGACGATTTCTGTTTGTTTTTGTTTTGCTTTAATTCTCACCCAAGGATATTTTCCCTCTGATTTCTATAGAGAGTGGAAGGGAGGGGCGAGAGACAGAGAGAGAAACATTGATGTGAGAGAGATACACTCAAACCAGGGCTGGGGATTGAGCCTGCAACCGAGGTATGTGCCCTTGATCAGAATCAAACCCAGGACCCTACAGTCCGCAGGCCAACACTCTATCCACTCAGTCAAACTGGCTAGGGCAGGAGAATGATTTCTAACCTGAAATGGCCAATCCAGTGTTGCTGATATAAATAAGCCTGTGTCTGAATATCCAAAAACCAAGAGCATTGATGTCTGAGGGCAGGAGGAAATGGATATCCCATTTTAAGCAAAAAGAGAAAATTCGCTCTTCCTTCACCTTTCTGTCTTATTCAGTTATTTAATCAAATAGATGATGCCCACCGGAATTGGTGAGGCTGATCTTTACTCAGTCTACTGACTTAAATTCTAATTTCATTCAGAAGCACCCTCACAGACACACCCAAAATAATCTTCTACCAGCTCTCTGGGCATTCCTTAACCCAGTCATAAAATCTCTCTCTCTCTCTCTCTCTCTCTCTCTCTCTACCTCTCTCTCTCTCTCCCTCTCCCTCTCCCTCTCCCTCTCCCTCATCTATTTACCTATTCTGAAAGAAAATAATGTGTATGTGTGTATACCTAAATATTAAACCCCAAAGAGAATTGCAGTAGGTCTTGCCCAAATAACCCTTAAATTCTGTTCTTTGAGAGAGTTGGTGGACCAGCAGTATCAGCATCCACCACAGAAACGCAAATGATCAGGCCCCATCCAGACCTATCAAATCAAAGTATATCAGGCCCCATCCAGACCTATCAAATCAAAGTATCTGGGGTGGGGCCCAGGACTCTGCATTTTAATGAGCTCTTTAGGTGGGCTGATGCATGCTGAAATTTGAGAAGCACTACTCTAATTATCACACCACCTTCCCCTTTCCTGCCTGCTCAGGAGAATGCTGACTCTGCTAGTTTTCTGGGACTTTGCTATGAACTGGGTTAATGAAAAGAACTGAGACCAGCTTGATTGGTTAAGGTTGGGAAGAAGAATTACTCAGAATGGAAAAGATTAAGAGAATTAGGGACAAGATAGAAAAAAACTAGCCTAGGCCAGGTTTCAGAGGAAGTTCTGGGAAGTTTTGGAGACACAAGGAAGACAGTGGGATAGTTGTAGGTTTTGTGGATTACTGAGAGCAGGAAGGGTTTTGAAGATTAAGAATGAACTATCTTTGTGGCTTTTTGTGAATGTACGCCATAAAGATTTCAATTGTTTTTCAATTTTACTTTTTGGGTGGTGGATGGATATGCATTTCATGTGCAATCATCTCAAGAGAGCTTCCAAGCAAGAGAGCTTTGTGGGAACTGTGGGAAACCAGACACCAAAATTTGCCTGGTTTGTATTACATAATGATGGTTCTTTTGGTTTGCTTGCTTTTGTTGTTGTACTAGTGGAGATTACCAGTCAAATCTGTGAAGAGATAGCTCTTTGATGAAAGTATCATGTCAAATGACCAGTACAGGACACAGCTGGCTTTTGTATCATCATGGTCACTGCTGACTCAGAGGTCACAATTATCATGTTATTTTTAATTGCATGGTTTCTCAGGCTCCCTCCTCATTTTCTCCTCCTCTTTCTCCTTCTCCTTCTCCTTCTCCTTCTCCTTCTCCTTCTCCTTCTCCTTCTCCTTCTCCTTCTCCTTCTCCTTCTCCTTCTCCTTCTCCTTCTCCTTCCTTCTCCTTCTCCTTCTCCTTCTTCTCCTTCTCCTTCTCCTTCTCCTTCTCCCTCCTCCTCCTCCTCCTCCTCCTCCTCCTCCTCCTCCTCCTTCTTCTTCTTCTTCTTCTTCTTCTTCTTCTTCTTCTTCTTCTTCTTCTTCTTCTTCTTCTTCTTCTTCTTCTTCTTCTCCTTCTCCTTCTCCTTCTCCTTCTCCTTCTCCTTCTCCTTCTCCTTCTCCTTCTCCTTCTCCTTCTCCTTCTCCTTCTCCTTCTCCTTCTCCTTCTCCTTCTCCTTCTCCTTCTCCTTCTCCTTCTCCTTCTCCTTCTCCTTCTCCTTCTCCTTCTCCTTCTTCTTCTTCTTCTTCTTCTTCTCCTTCTTCTTCTTTCTTCTTCTTCGGTGTGCTGCTACCACTTCTGTGTAAGATTCCTTTGATCTTGTCAACCCTAGAAATTGTATTACCACTGAATTCTTAGAATTGCATGTTTTTATCTTCCATGGTCATTTGCTCAAACGTCCCTCTACAGAACATCTATCTGTTAGCAACTCTTGTTGGTTCTTTTTTCAAGCCAAGTCTCCAACCTGGCAGCTCCTCACTGTCTTTACGGCTAACACATGGGTTGAAGGGTAGAAGCCACCATCCTTATGAGTTTATACCAACTGGTCACCCTACCTCTGCTCTCACCTCCCTAGAGTTTGTTTCTTACAATAGTCCAGGTTATCCCATTACAATGTAAATCAGATCATTTTACATCCCTATTTAAATATTCCCACAGTTTTCCCCAGCCATTGCAATTAATCCAAAATCCTTCAATATATAGCCTACAAAGCTCTATCTGATCTAACACTGGGTTTCATCTCCAACTTCACTATCCTCCCTTAGCCTCCTTGCCCATTATTAAAATTTATGAGAATAAATTTGCCCTCCTTGCTTTTCATTAAGCCAGAGGATGACAAATTATAACCCATAGCCAAATCGAGTTGGCTGCCTGTTTTGTAAATAAAGTTTTATTGGGTAATAGCCACATACATTCATTTATATTTTGTTTAAGGCTACTTTTATGATAAAATGGTAGAGCTGAGTAGTTGTAACAAAGATATAATGGTTTTGAAATCCTAAATATGACCCTTTACCCAAAAAGTTTACCAATCCCTGCCTTAGACACATAAACACATGCCTGCCTCAGGACCTTTGCAGTTGCTGTTTCCTCTATTCAAAAAAAATTCACCAGAAAACTCAAATGTCTCCTCCTTTTCACTTTATGCCTCTATTTAAATTTTATCTCTACAAAGGCTATCACTAATTATCCTATATAGAAAGCAGTCCCTATCTCTGTCTATTTTTTAATGCCAACTTACTTTAAATTCACCTGACATTTTGTATCTCTTTGTTCATAGATGTGATAAGAGACTGCTAGTGAACCACCAAAGATTTATGCTTTTCTGCATTGTATAGCATTGTTTCTGGAAGTAGTTGCTCAGCTCAGGGTCATATTTCTCAACCCCCTTATATCTAGGTGGGATCACCAGACTGGTTCTGACTAATGAAATGTGAGCACAAGTGATATATGTCCTTTCCAGGCAGAGGTGGTAAAACATCAGGGATGCCAACTGCTCACTCTCTCCCTCTTTCTCAGTAACCTTGGAGCTCATACCTTGATGATAGCATCATCACAAGATTGAAGGAGTCTGGATCTTTGAGTTACTCTTTGGAGAAAAGCTGCCAGACCAGAAACTTTTACATTCAATTTTAGTATTTTTTGTAGTGAGTCTGCTGCTAACAAATTCCCGACTGGGTTAATTTATTCTCTGCCAAATTCATGGTTTTAGACCAGCTAAATTACAAAATTATCTCACCACTTTTGTCTACTAGGTGCAGGCAGTATTCTTTAGATAAGACTATTTCAGACCGCTTCTTCTCTTGTAGACCTATGATATTATTTTTAGCTCTACATGACACTTTCAGCTGATAATCAAGACTTTTATATGTTTGAGAAAAGAAAAACAACCAGGAAAATCCTATACTTCTCACCAACAAATCTATATATCCACCACCATGAATACCCATATCCTCTCTACTCCCTCCTAATGCAACTGATTAGATGTCATATCAGTGGCTAAACTTGCCCAAGAGCTTTGGACCCTATCTTCCATCAAGGACTTTTCTCCTTTGTTTATTTTTTTCTCTCTCCTACATTGTCAATATTCCCATCTCTACTGCATCACTCCCAGCAGTGTACAGATAAGCTTTGGTGTATCTCAACCTAAAATGCAAAACAAACAAACCCAAAGTCCCCCTTTGATACCTCAGTGTCTTCTGGTTATTATCTCATTTCTCTGTCCCCTTTTATAACAAGCCTTTTATAAAGAGTTACTTATACATAGTGCCTCTACCTTCTTACCTTCTGTTTGGACCATAATCCTTTCCAATTTGGTTCCAATCCAGAAAACTCTACTGGAACTGCTTTGGTCAAAATCACCAGTAACCTCTATATTGTTAAATCTAATGAGATTGGCATCTCCTCATTTTATTCTATTCTTCAGCTGTGTATAAGCCAGTTGTCTACTTTTGTTTTCTGAGAGAACTCTCATCTTTTGGTGCCTGTGACTTACTGTGACTCTGTGGTTTTCCTTTACCCTTTTCTTAGTTTCCTTCACAGGTTCTTCTCTCTCTACCTGACACCTTTAAATGTAGGGACTCCTTAGGGCTCAGGTCTTGGTGCTGTTTTCTTCCTCATTCATGTTCTCTACTTTGGAAGTCTCATCCTTCCCATGGTTTTAAAAACCGCCCATTTGCCGACCACTTTCAAACTTATATTTCTGTCTTAAACTTTTCATCTCTATTTCAGACCCATATATCCAACTATATACTTGATATGTGTATTTGGATGTCTCATAAGCATCTCAAACTTAACTTGCTCACCCCTCCATACACATTCGAAATGTGTCCCTTTGCTACCCCCTTAATTGCTCAAAGCTGACATATTGTGCTACCCTTGTTTCCTCTTTCTTTCTTAAAAATTATATGAGTGAGTCATTTTACTTCCACTTCCAAAATAAATCTCAAATTAAGAATTTCCCCCAACTCTATGGCCAACAATCTAGTCCAAGTCACATCATCTCTGACTTGGACTATTAGAATTGACCTAGTTTATAATTTCCCCATTTTTTCTCTTAGCATACTCCGGAAGTGTCTTATCTTCTGTAAAGTGATAGCCAGGTACTTTAATGTGCATGCTTTTTAGTTATATGTGCATTAAAATAATAATAATATGCCTTATGAAGTCTGAAGTGTGTCCATCTGATGAGAATATAGGTCAGGCTTTGGAAACATCTTAACAAAATGTCTAGCTTGCCAATTATGGTATCCAAAATATATAAACATGGCATTCATATTGTTCTAATCCCAAAAGACTTGTCCTAATAGTGTGTAGTTTGATAAGAAAACTTGAATTCAGGACTATCCTAGGCAATGTAGGCCAATATGTTTCCTGCAATCATAAGCAGGAAATTCATGTGCACCGAGATGTTGCCAGGAACTCTCTCCTTGAACTATCTTGTTTCCTTTAAGTCAGACTAAGAGCACTTCTTTTAGAGAAAGAATGTTTAAGTCCTATTCTGCCAAAGAGGTAAAAATAGAACTGTTCTAAGTTAAAGCTCCATCTCCCTTTCCTCAGAACACCTAGAGGACTTAGGGAAATTCAGGGTGAATAATCATAGTACCCCGAGTTCTTAATTTTTCCTGGTGTTAAGTGAGAAAATTATATACTTTGAATCTTATATCAGCCTTTGTTTTCCCAAAGCTCAGTGGCTTAACACCACCATTTTTTAAGCTCACAATCCTGGTAGTTACCAATTTTGGTTACTCACAGCTGAACCATTCTTCTGGCCTCTTCTTGGATGACTCATGCAGCTGTATTTATCTGACATCTTGACTAGAGTAGGATAGTCTAAATCGGCCTCATTCATATATCTGGTGCTGTCCATCAGATTGATTTCTGATCCTCAAGAAGGCCAGCCTGTATTTCTGCATGTGGCAGCAGCCTTGTTACTAGAGTGTGAGAGCAGAAGGGGGCAAGGTCTCTTGAATCCTAGGCTAGGAAGTCACACAACATCACTTCTATTGGTCAAGCTGGTCTCAGGACCAGCTAAGATTCAAGAGATGGAGAAATATATTCCATTTTTGATTAGCAAATGACAAAATCACGTTGCTTAAGTAATAAAGCTTCCATAAAAATCCCTAAAATACTGGATTTGGAGAACTTCCAGGTTGATGAATCTGTGGAGACTGGGGAGAGTGGAGAGAACATAGAAGTGTTGCCCTCTGCCCTAACCGGTTTGGCTCAGTGGATAGATCATCGGCCTGCAGACTGAAGGGTCCCGGGTTCGATTCCAGTCAAGGGCATATACCTTGGCTGCGGGCACATCCCCAGTAGGGGGTGTGCAGGAGGCAGCTGATCGATATTTCTCGCGATGTTTCTAACTCTCTATCCTTCTCCCTTCCTCTCTGTAAAAAAAACAATAAAATATATTAAAAAAAAGAGAAGTGTTGCCCTCTTCCCACAAATCTTGCCCTATGTGTCTCTTCCATTTGGTTGTTACTGAGTTGTATCCTTTTACAATAGAGCATTAAATAATCTAGTAGGTAAATTGTTTTCCTGAGTTCTGTGAGCCACTCTAGAAAATTATTGAACTTGAAGAGAAGGTTGTGGGAACCTCCAATTTATAGCTGGTTGGACAGAAGCACAGGTGACAACCTGGACTTGCAATTGGCATCTAAAGTGGAGGGCAGTCTTGTGGGAAAGAGCCCTTAAACTGTGGGGTCTGACACTATTTGCTGGTAAATGGTGTTATCATTGAATTGAATTATAGGATACCCAGTTGGTGTCCCCAGAGAATTAGAGAATTGCTTGGTGGGGAAAACCTTCACACATTTGGTGGCCAGAGTAGAGTGGGTTTGAAAAGAGAGGTTTTTTTCCAAGGGACTACAGCATTTTAGCCATTTAATAATTCAAGAACACTTATTCAGGGATGGTTTACCTGGCAAACGTCCATCCAGAGTATAGTTACCAAAATAGAGTATAGTAAGCAAAGATGGTCTCTAGTGGCTAAAAAGGTGCCATTCTACTCACTGGATTATCCAATAGGCATTTGAGAAAACTGTCTACTGTTACTTTGCACACATCTGTCTATGGTTATTAGCTAATTTCCAAGCCCATAAGTAGATTAAATAAGCAAAGTAGAATAAGATTTTGAGTTGCTTAAGGAAGGTTCATTGAGTTCAAGAAATTCCAGAAATTATTTGGACATTCTGGTAATTATAGAAGCAGAAAAACCAAGGAAAGGAGGCACAACAATTCAAAAAGCATAGCAATCTCAGGCATAATCACAAATAACCCTATAAGTATTAACAACCTCTGAGAACAGCATTCCATTGCTATAAGGCACAATAGTTACTAGTCATTATTATAGTCCTGAGTTGCCAGGAAAATACTAGTATTATATTACACTAGAGGCCCAGTGCACAGATTCATGCACATTGAAAGTAAATTAATTAGAAGGTGGCCGACGGGGCAGGACTGGGCAAGAGGAGCCCGATACGCCCTAGAGCCAACCTCATGCAGTCCCTCCCTGGCAGGCCGCACCTGGGGCTGTTCTGGGGCTTGAAGGGCATCTGCAGAGTGAGCAGGGTCCCTTTGGCCGGTGGGTCCCTCGGCCTGGTTTGCGGGGATCAGTAGTCCAACATCCCCCGAGGGGTCCTGGAGTGCGAGAGGGCACTCTGCAAAGTTGCTGTCATTTGGCAGCTCCTGCATTGAGTGTCTGCCCCCTGGTGTTCATTGTGCATCATAGTACCAGCTAGCCTGCCGGTTGGCCAGTCATTTAGGCTTTTATATATATAGATTCAAGTAGTCAATTTAAAAGACATTATTATTATTATTATTATTATTATTATTATTATTATTAGTTTTTGTACTTTAGGGGTCAAGTTCAGTTAATGGGAAGATTAGCTTTTTGCATAACTCATTCACCATCCTTTTTCACACATTTTTTATGTAGCATCTACTATAAACCAGGCACTGAACTAGGAGCTAGTAGACCCATAGTAGTGGACAAAAATACTGCTGCTGTCCTGATGGAGACTGTAGGATTGCACTGAAGATAGGTAGTTACCAAACAGGCTAAAATAAGGAAATACACAATTCAACTATGTGAAAGCCTATCAGAGAATAGAATGTGGAGTGTGATAGAGACCCCCAAGGGTGGGAGTGAGGAGGTTTAAAATATGGTGACAGTCATGCACTGCTTAATGATGGGGAACTGCCTGAGAAATGAATTGCTGTGTGAACATCCACAGACCTAGATGGCATAGCCTGCTACACACCTAGGTATATGGTCTAGCCCACTGGTCGGCAAACTCATTAGTCAACAGAGCCAAATATCAAAAGTACAACGATTGAAATTTCTTTTGAGAGCCAAATTTTTTAAACTTAAACTATATAGGTAGGTACATTGTTATTAACTTAATTAGGGTACTCCTAAGGCTTAGGAAGAGCCACACTCAAGGGGCCAAAGAGCTGCATGTGGCTCGCGAGCCGCAGTTTGCCGACCACGGGTCTAGCCTATTGCCAGTAGGCTATAAGCCTGTTTAGCATGTTACTGTATAAAATAACACAAAACTAAATCAAGCAAAAAGAAAATTATGCAACCAAGAGACGCAGTAAACACAAGATTACGAGGCTGCTGTTGGTGTAACGCCATGGCATACTGCTTTATGCAAACTTTTTAATTCTTTATAAGTAGGAAGAGTACACTCTAAAACAACCAAAAGTATATCATAGTAAATGCATAAAGCAGTAATATTGTTATTTATTATCATTATCAAGTATTATGGGGTGTACAAAATTGTAAATGGTATACTTTTATATGACCACAGTGCAGTGAGTTTGTTTACACCAGCATCACCACAAACACATGAGAAATGATGTTCAGATGTTTCCACATAATGGTGTTAAGATGGCTATGATATCACTAGGCAGCTCCATTATAATCTTATGGAACCACTGCAGTATGTGAGGTCTGTTGTTGACCACAACTTGTTATGTAGTGACTGCATTTATTTACAATCATCGGGCAGGGCCAGGGAAGCCCTGAAACAGGATGGAGCCGGCAATGGGAAAAGGAGGAGGAAGAGAGGTTCAATAGCAGAAACAATGGGAAAAGGACTTTGGATAGGAAAGAGGTTGGCAACACACAGGAGCTATAAGAAAGCTAGAGAGACTGGAGAAGGTCATGCAAAAGATCGGGAGTGGGGGTGGGGGAAATAGAATTGAAGATGAAGGAGCCAGATCATGGAGGGCTTTGCAAACCATATGAGGAGTTTGGATTTCAAAGTACCATGGGAAACCTTTGAAGGATTTCAAGCATAGTCCCTGGGTAACCAGCGCTAAGTGTTTCGAAATGCTTTATTATTATATATTTTGTTGTTTGTTTCTCTTTGTTTTATTTATATTTGTAGAAATGATGAAGGGATACTTCTGCAAATGTGTGGTACAGACATGAATCCAAATATTAAGGGCCTTAAGTCTTAAACAATTTGGGAGGGCCTCCTTAAGGAAAAGGACTCAAAATTACAAAAATTCAGAACAAAGTTGTCCTTGGAAGGGCCCCATGCAAGTGATGGGCACTAAGCTCAAGCTTCATTGAATCACTATATATCTGCTCCTGGTATTGTGGAAAGGGCTTTATAGATACTCCTGGCTTCTTTAGGTGGGAACCAAAGTTGATTTTCAGGTTTGAGAAGTGCTTGGATTAGTCTCTCCACACTCTTCAGAAGCACTCTCTTCCTCCTCTTCCTCCTCCTCCTCCTCCTCCTCCTCCTCCCCCTGCCTCCTCCCCCCCCCCCCCCCCCCCCCCCCGCCTCCTCCTCCTCCTTTTCCCTTCTTGTATCCCACTGTGCAATGCTCCCTGACTCAAACAGCTCAGGTTAAAAACTCTAGTTTTTGTGATGATCTTATAACTGTTTTGAAGTTTTTCGGTTGAACTATTTCATTCTTCCACATCTGTGTACATACATCCTTTGTAACAACATACAACTGAAAGTTAGCCTGGGTGTATCTGAAATGGTGTGGAGCCCAGGTGGAGGAATGGGAAAACAATAATGAGATTCATGTATGTTAATAGTCACATTTTAGAGATTCCATTTTCTTAGAAGCAAAATACTGGCGATCTTCCAGGAGCCTGTTGCAGTGATGTTTCAAAGCTTCAAAAGACCAAAGAGCTGAAAAGTTCAGGTGCTTTATTGCGGCGGAGCCCTTCCCTATCTCCTTTGAAATCTTATTAAACACTGTTGTCTATCTCTTACCTATTTGTCAGACTGTTTTACTATAAGAAATGGTGTCTGTTCCATGAACTGCTCTCTCTGCAGAAATAGTACTCTATTCTTTATGAAATAGAGGAAAGATGAGCTGGCTAATTTATTCTATCCTTAATGCTTTGCAACAACAGTTGAAATGAATGAAAATGATTGCATTTATAGGCCTGGTCTGCAGATATGAAAAACTGCTGGAAACCGTTGAATGTGGAATGGCTTTAATTTACTACGTGGATCTCAGCCCATGATCTGCCCTGCTTTTTGTTAACTTATATAAAAGAGTAAAATACAGAGAGCAAAAGCTTTCAGAATGGCGGGAGTTTAAAAGAACCCGTACTTGAAGCTCTAAGATTGTTATTACATTAAAAAACAGGGTATTGTTCAGACAGAGTGGAAGAGGAGGGGACAGAAGTGCAGAGAGGGTGGAGAGTTAGAAGGCATGCTCATTAGTGAGAATGCAGATGGATACCCCTGTCAGTGGCTTCCTCTATTGGCAGGATGGACTGGAGATGCCCTGGGACAAGCAAAGCTTGGTGTGATGAATAAGCAGGCCACGAGAATACAGTTTCACTCCACACGTATTTTGTCCCTGGATTCTCCATATGTGATTTAAATAACAATGTGTTTGATACTGACTGGACTAAAGAACGGTAAATGTTGGTCATTCTTTTATCTTTCTGTCCCAATGCCGATGGTTCATTAAATAACATAAGGGAAGGAAACCCCTCAGTACACCTACTCTTTGCTCCTCAGTTTCCACATTTAGCTTTAATTGCACAGTACTGCACTGCTGAAGACTGCAACTCCCGCCTCCCGCCAAAGTACTCGAATTGGGCATCCTGGATGATTTACAGCAACGTTTAATCACCAGGCCTTTGATTTTCACATCTTATAAATACAGAGTAGAAGAAAACAGTCCCTGCCTCCCTCCTGTCCCATAAGAGGATAGAATGGTTATTCATGTCTCATTATCATGCCCCTAATCTTCCTTCTTTTTTTTTTAAAGGTAGTATTGAAACCATCTGGGCTGCTTTGAAGTCAGTTTATTTTACTAAATTAAGCTTTCTCAGACTGTGTCCTTCTTCTTTACACCATGCTACATAATATCTGATTAAATTTGGCACAAGAACACCTGTGTTTATAAATCTGACAATTTGGTCTGTAGATGAAGGAAGCTGGAGTCAGAAATTTGTGCCAAATTAAGTCTATTGGTAGGCTCCAGGTTTTTTTCTTCTTCTTGAAATGATTTTGGATTAAACGTTTCCCTATGTGACTAAATACCTTTGGTTTTAAGTATCAGGTTATTTAAAGAGACAGTATAGTATCATGATAAAAAACTAGGGGATTTAGATTCAGAGAGAACCAGGTTCAAATATCAGGTCCACAACTTCCTGTATGACTTTAGGGAAGTCCCTTTACCTCTCTGGCCCTAGTTGTAAAACAGTGATTGTGGAACCCAGCACCCAAGAGGGCCCCAGTGATCCCTGCCTCCTGGTATTTATGCTCTGATCTCCTCCTATGTTGAATAGGCTGGACTTTTGTAACCAATATGATGTTGTGGAGATGATGGTGTATGGCTTCTGAGTCTAGGTAAGAAAGACATCGTGACTTCTGCCTTGCCCTCTCTCTTGGATTCCCCAGTCTGGTGGAAGCTAGGGGCCATGTTGTAATGGATAGTCAAGCTGCCAGAGAGTAGCCCATATGGCAAAAACTGTGGTTTCCTGCCAGCAGCCAGCACCATACGAGTGAGCCATCCTGCAAGCCCATTTTAAAAAAAAATTCTTTATTGTTTAAAGTATTCCATGAGTCTCCTTTTTTCCCCCCATTGATCTCTCCCCCGCTACCCCCTCCCCAAAACACCAGCCCTCCCCCTCCCCCCTACTGTCTGTGTCCATTGGTTTTGCTCATATGCATGCATACAAGTCCTTTGGTTGATCTCTTACACCCTCAACACCCCCCCCCCCCGCCTTCCCTCATAGGTTGTACAGTCTGTTCGATGCTTCTATGTCTCTGGTTCTGTTTTTGTTCACCAGTTTATGTTGTTCATTATATTCCACGAATGAGTGAGATTATGTGATATTTATCTTTCTCTGACTGGCTTATCTGCAAGCCCATTTTCCAGCCTCAGGGAAGCCTTCAGATGTCTTCAGCCCAGGCTGGTGTCTTGACTGCAACCTCATGAGAGATCCTGAGCTAGAAACACCCAGTCATGCTGTTCACAAATTCCTGACCTCTAGGAACTGAGGGAGGTAAACAATGTTTACTGTAGTCTCCAGGCCCTGAGTTTGGGATACTTTGCTATGTAGCAATAGGTAACTGATACCATTATGATCATAGTACTCCCTCACAGGATTGTTGGGAGGATCAAATGTGACAATAGAAGGGCTTTGCACAGAGACTGTTAGGTAGTAAGTGTAATTCCAAAAAATAAAATCATTAGTTATGGGTGCAACTTGCTACTAGGAGACAATTCTCTCCAGTACCTGTACTCTAAATGCTTTACCTGGGCTCTGCGTTTAGTTGATGAATAACTCCAGTTTTATAGCAGGCTCCTGAGTGAATGGCTAATGGGGCAATCTCTCTGTTACTTCTTGTGTCCTGCCTCATAGCTCTTATCCCACTTTATAATTGCAGCCTTGCTGTTGAAACCAGCTGCAGAGTAGTATGCCGGTGACACCCGCCTCAGCTGCATAGGTGCCTTTTGCTCTACCCTGCAACTACCTCCTGGCACCCACGCATGGACCCTTTCAACCTTTCAGATGCTTCTGCAAACTTGGACCCATTAGGAATGGGAGATGGTTCATAAATACTCTCTCTATATATCATTTGGCTCAATGATTCTAAGGAATTGTCCTTCTCGGGTGGAGGCCCGATGCTCACATGGAGATCTGCTAAATGGTGTGCCTGTGGAGTGGCTCTCTCCTTTGTTTCACTCCTCCCAGTTCCCCAATCCTGTTCCTTGGGCTCACTACCTAAAATAAACTACCGCTTGCCAGCAGCCCTGCATGTCTCTGGCTCTGCTCCTTGGAAGTAACCTTAGGCTGAGACACATGGCTCTAATAAGGTGTTGGCTGAGTATTGTTTCTTTGATATGTGTTCTTGAAACTATTACCGATACTTGCTTTAATCTCTTCAATAGTTTTCCACTGTTCTGAGGACAAAGTCTCAAACATCTCATGTGGTGGCAGGAGCCTCCAAAACTGAGTCCTGCCTACACATTTAGCATCTTCTCCCAACTTGCTGGCCCATTCTTCTCTACCTTGGCCTTACTGGGCTGTGATTCCTTTTATATGATGGGCTCTCTGTTGCCTCTGAACCAGGAGAATATTGTTTCTTCCTACCAATTTTTACTCTTCAGGTCCCAGCCAAAATACAATATTCCCAAGAAGGCCTCGAGGATGTCACTTTAAATATCCCTGTTTCAACCTGAATGTCTGTTTTCTTTCTTTCTTTCTTTCTTTCTTTCTTTCTTTCTTTCTTTCTTTCTTTCTTTCTTTCTTTCTTTCTTTCTTTCTTTCTTCTTCCTTCCTTCCTTCCTTCCTTCCTTCCTTCCTTCCTCTCTCTCTCTCTCTCTCTCTCCCTCCCTCCCTCCCTCCCTCCCTCCCTCCCTCCCTTCCTTCCTTCCTTCCTTCCTTCCTTCCTTCCTTCCTTCCTTCCTTCCTTCCCTTCCTCCTTCCGTTCTTTCTTTCTTTCTTTCTTTCTTTCTTTCTTTCTTTCTTTCTTTCTTTCTTTCTTTCTTCCTTCCTTCCTTCCTTCCTTCCTTCCTTCCTTCCTTTCTTTCTTTCTTTCTTTCTTTCTTTCTTTCTTTCTTTCTTTCTTTCTTTCTTTCTTTTTCTTCCTTCCTTCCTTCCTTCCTTCCTTCCTTCCTTCCTTCCTTCCTTCCTTCCTTCCTTCCTTCCTTCCTTCTTCTCTTTTCTTTCTTTCTTTCTTTCTTTCTTTCTTTCTTTCTTTCTTTCTTTCTTCCTTCTCTCTCTCTCTCTCTCTCTTTCGAGACTTAGCAGCCTTCACAAGCTGCAGTTTTATTTCCATACATAGATTTTAAAAATATATATCCTGGCTATACATTTACTTAATTTTAAAGAAGCAAAGCATAATTGTCTGCCATAATTATTATTATTTTTTTTACTTTATATGCTATCTTGTTTTTCAAAATTTATCTTATTGTTGAAAGTATTACGGATGTCCCCCGCCCCCGCCCCACTGACCCTCTCCACACCACTCTTACCCCGTCCCTAGGCCTTTACCGCACTATTGCCTGTCCATTGGTTATCTGTATATGCATATAAGTTTTTTAGTTAATCTCTTTCTACCCCCTTTCCCTCTGAAATACATCAGTCTGTTGCATGCTTCAAAGTTTTCTTAACACCTATTTTACTTAAAAGTATTTCCTTTTTTAAAATTGAATTTATTGGGTTAACATTAGTTCATAAAAACCATACTAGTTTCAAGTATACAACTCAATAAAACATCATCTGCACTCATTGCCCAAAGTAAGTATTTTCTTAATGTTCACATTTTCTTCTTGAGTGTGAACTATGAGGATAGGAACTGTGATTATCTTGTTCTCTATTGATTCATGTTTGGCTTAGACAACATTTCAGTGAATGAAAGAATTTATCATGGCAAAATCTACTTGGCTGACAATTTTCTGTGTTATTTTTTTTTAATGCTTTAATCTGTCTCTTTAAACCATGAATCATATCCAAAAGGACCTTCCTCTTCAAGCTGCTGAGACAAGGAAGGTATCACTTTAATAACACAAATAACAAATTTGTTGGTAGTAAAAGAATTTATTTTTACATTTACTTTTTCACCACTTTATAAAAGAAATATCATAGGCTCACCTCAACTGACAAGCTCCCCTAGTAATCCTATCCTATATAAGGGTAATATGTAAATTGACCAAACAGCAGAATGACCAGTCGCTATGACACGCACTGACCACCAGGGGGAATACGCTCATGCAGGAGCTGCCCCCTGGTGGTCATTGCGCTCCCACAAGGGGAGCACCACTTAGCCACAAGCCAGGCTGACGGCTGGTGAGCACAGCAGCGGTGATGGGAGCCTCTCCTGCCTCTGAGGCAGTGCTAAGTATGTCCAACTGCAGCTTAGGCCCACTCCCCATCAGTCGGACATCCCTGAGAGCTCCCAGGCTGCTAATGGGTGCAGGCTGGGCTGAGGGGACCCCCCCTCCTTCTCCCCAAGTGCACGAATATCATGCACTGGGCCTCTAGTTTAGATTATAAGTCAATTTACAAAATTTGATTGACAGACAACTTTTAGAGATCATATATTGGATAGAGTCTACTCCTGCCTGTTTAAGTAAAACTTATCGTTTCAATTCATGTAATCTAAGCTCTACTTAAATGGAAAAGACTTTTCCTATTCAATATATGTGGAAGGAGCACTGTACTGATGAGTCAGTAGAAAACAGGAGGTACCCATCCTAGGAAATCTTCTAGCCATTTGAACACCATTTAGATGACTGAGGGTTACATCAGGATGCTGCTTGTATATTTTTTAAAGGAGAGTATTTTATGAATGAGATCATACTAGATCAGGGGTGGGCAAACTTTTTGACTCGAGGGCCACATTGGGTTCTTAAACCGGACCGGAGGGCCAGAACAAAAGCATGGATGGAGTGTTTGTGCGAACTAATATAAATTCAAAGTAAACATCATTACATAAAAGGGTACGGTCTTTTTTTTCAATAGTTTTATTCATTTCAAACAGGCCGGATCCGGCCCGCGGGCCGTAGTTTGCCCACGGCTGCACTAGATGCATCTTGTATTTGGTAGCACTGGATAGTTTAAATTGATAAATTAATACTGAAAATCTGAAATTGTATCAGATTTGTATAATGGTACAGGTAAGAAACCTCTGAACAAGGATATATTTGAAACACATATTATTGATGAATATGTTTACAAAATAGAAGTCAACTCTATGGTAGATCAATAATGCGCAGCAATAATTTCCTTGACATTTTATAAAGGGCTGTGTACTAAGATTATTATGTCCTTCACAATGATCAAGATCACACACTTTATGTGGCAAGAAACCATTTATTCCACAGATATTTATTGAATGCCGACTGTTTCAGATCCTTCTTGGGACATATGAGATACAGCAAGAACAAAATATATCTTAGCATGTTCTTTTCGAGAACAAATTTTGCCATGGCAAAGGGCTTTGCAAAACCTCCTGGAAAGGAAATGGCTGACATCATTGGGAATTAGTGTTGGTCCTGCTACAGGAAATTGCCAACAGATTTCCCACGGTGTTTTCTGAAGTACTGCGATCTTCCAAAGGGGAAGCAGTGTCATGCATTTCATCTAGACCCAGCTGTCACTGCAGTTTATTCTAAGGCTAGAAATGTTCTTTTTCTCTAAGGAAATTGAGATAGCAGTGAACTAAGCTGATTGAACTCATGTCTCAGCCACAGGAGTTCCCTATGGTGCAACTGACCCCTCTTTCCTCTCTCTAGGACACGGGAGACTCAACCAGACACTGAGCTGTTGCTGAAGACCAGAGGAAAATCATATATAGAGAAGCCAAAGATTGTAGACAATCTTAGAAATTAAGAACAAACCACATTTTAGTCCATATTTGATCAGGCAAGATACATTAAAAATTAATTCCTGGGACAAAATAGAATAAATTGAATGTGAAATCTAGATCACTGATTCTAAAGCTTGGGTGAGCACCTGAATCGCCTGTGAAATGAAAGTTAGAAATGCTTCCACTTAACTGGAGCAAGTCTGACACAGCAATACTGAAGTTTGAGGACCATTCACAGAGATGTTAAAATTCACTTGGTGATGAACTCAACACATAGTTTCTCAAAGATTTCTGCGGTCCCTGGTTGAGATAACTTTCTGTGGTGCATGAAGTGGACACCTTTTTATTTTTAAAAACCTGTATAACCAACAAAAATAAAAATAATCACAAAATTATACAACATTGTAAAAAGTTGCTTCTTAGCAGGTTATATTAACTAAGAAGGTTGTATATGACTATAGGTATTGTGGTTCAAATCTTAGATTAAGCATTCCTTTGGTTAATTGGGAAATACTGTAAAATATATTAATTTGTTTTTAGCCAAACACCACAATTAAGGTCTGAGTTTGGATCCTTGCACCATTGACTACTGAACTAGGGATATTTCAACTTTAAAATAGTTTTTACTTAAAATGTATACCATAGTATACATGAAATCAAGTAAATCAACAGTTGGGAGATATGAACTCTGTTAATGGGATTGTTACTGTTATTTGGTGAGACCAGTGGCTTTTATGACTTACGTACAAAGAGAGTTTTGTGGGTTTTGTTTTCTTCGAGTGTTACTCAATTTAATATATTTTTTAAACTAAAAAACAAATTCCTTAAAAAATAGTAGATTATATAAATCCTTGATTAGCCACATTTGCAGATTTCTTTGTGAATGATGGTAGGAACAACTTTTCCTTTGATGTTTTCTCCCAACATTCTGAACTTGATGTATAAAGTGTATATTTAAAGTGTATGCAGCGCATTACTCTTTTGCTAAAATTCTTCGAGTTTTTCTTTACAAAAAGCAGTGGAAATTTACCAGAGTAAACCATAAATCATTGCCACGCTTGACTCCAACAGACTGGAATTGCACAACAAAATGAGCATACAATTTAAAAAGTGGCAGGTCTAGTGATTGTTTAAAGTATAATACAGCCCAAGGAAAAATGAAAAAGAAGTTATAAGAGTTGAGTTGTATATGGTATAACAGGACGAGACTCTAAAGTACTAACAGAATTTAGAACTCTCATAATTCTGGTCTATGGCAAATATCTTTTCTTTCTTTTGCAGATTTCTGGAATTAGAAGCCTATGTTTACAAGTTGCTATAAATCACTTTTTTCTTTTATTATAGTGTTCGACACTATGATGCTTTTAGTGGGTGCTGCTCTATCCTGGAAGTGATGCTGAATGAACATGAGAGGGAATTATAGCTATTTAATAACTGTTTGCAAAGGTTCCAAAATTTTGGGGAGGGAGCAGGAAGTATTCATTTAAAAATAGTTTCCAAAGCCAAAATGAAGAGGGAAGAAAAGAGCATTTTATTTCTTAATCTCTGGATTACCTCTGAGGAGATGAGTAATGAATGCAATTCAGGATTAGTATACAGGAAGGGCTCTTAAGAGACCGTCTAGACTGGAGGCAATATTTCTCTTTCATGGAACTCCTCCTGAAATTTTTAGAGACAAAACTCTCTGCCATATTTTTAAACACTTTGAAAAAAGGGAATTAAGAAACTCTCTAATCAGTCCAGTGTCTAGTGAACTTTATCATCATTATAGTTTTCTTTGAAATATATTTTTAACTTCTCTGATTGCAATTTATATTTTCTTAGAACTTAGAAACTCAGTCATTTTATATCTTGGATTTATATAGTTTATTTTTCTGTCTGTTTGAAAAAAATTGGTCAAAGTTATCTTTAATTCTAAAACTCTGCAAAAATCACTGCCTTTTGTCTTAAAATTTCAAGTAGTTTGATAATTTAGCCATGGTAGTTCTCTAACTCATTAACAGAGATATCTTTTTCTATTATTACTGATACATTTTAAAGTAATATTAGAAAAAAAATTTCTAGTAAAATTGTTTGATGCCTTTCATATATCTTTAGGGTAGTTATGAAAAGTTTAAACATGGAACTCAGCTAAGATGGCCCTGTAAACAAAGGATGAATCCTCTGTGGATTCCCCAATTCCAGTGCTACCTAAAGGAAGGAAGATCATTTTTAAAAAGAGATTTGCTTATGCATCTCCTCTAAATAATATAAATGAATATTACAGACTCTGGGAAGCAATTACAGAAATGTCTTTGTTGATAGATTGGGTTCAAAAACCAACTACTGTGCATCTCCTTTTCCTTACAGCTCCTATGCTGCAGGGGATGGCTCACTCACCTTGCTGCATTTCAGCACTTTCTACAGAATTGTCACCTGCCACTTGCCATGTACTTTCTGCTATTGTAGAGAATTAGATTTCCCTTGATGAGCATGTTTGCCTGCCTGTAGAATGGGTGGGACTTCTGGGAAAAGTGTTTTTTATAACTTACTTGCCAGGAGGCCCATTTTTCTTAACTGTCATGTCCTTCTTGAGACAGAATGCAAGACCTTTCCCTTTTGCATTTATTGCCTAGTGGTTAGAAGGCTCCTGGCTGGTGCTTTATTTTGCTGGTGATCATTAAAACTTAGTCTAGGATAAATTCTTCAGTTCAGAGATGTAGAAATTGAGACTCAGAGGGCAGAGTGATTTGCCATAGTGAGTAACAGCACTGAGTCTAGAATGCACAACTCCAGGCTGTCCTTAGGGTACCCTTCCCGCCATGTCACTTTTTCTCCTAAGAGCTAAATTAAGTTTAAAGTTTTCTTTGGTCTGGAACAGCTTTAGTTTGCATTGCTGTTTCATCTGACATGTAAAGTGTAAGAGCCAAAGAATATGAGAACAGTTTTCTTTATGTCTGTTCTGCCAAAACTAACATGCATTGGCAACCGAACCCCCAAAGCAATTAAGAAGTCTTCAGTGCTAGGCAAGACCCACTTTCCAACATGAATCACTTGAACAAAGTGCATGACCACACGCTTTTGCATCAGGGAATGGGAAGTGAACTTGGGAGAGGGCATTTCCAAAATGCAAATATCCACACAGAGCTAATAACAAGACCTTGTGGGGGATAACTCTCCATCTAGCCTTTGTGCTTCTCCTCCTTGGAGCTCAGGAGGGATGGGCTTGCATTCATGCTTTTATTTTTGTTTGTGTTGCAACACTCCTTTGGGGGCTGCTCTGTGTATTACTACTTCAAAAAAAATTCCTCACCACAGAACAATTATTTTGACTAATTGGAAAGAAGTTTGCATTTTGTCTCTTTAGAAGATAGAGAATAAGAAGGGTATTTATTGAGGGAGGTGTGACATGCCTCACATTGCTCTGTGTTTAGCAGTTTCTTGGTAGACTGTTCAGCTTGGGATTTGTGTAACTGATGTCAAGACTCTGTCAGGGGGTATATTTCTATGTTACCATCTTAAAAATGTTCATGGAAGTTTTGAAAATGAAAATAAAGTGTTTTTTCCTACATCATCTTTAAAAACATTTGAAACCTCACAAACTTACAAAAATGCTTTCCATTTATGTTGTATCATATATTTCTTATAACATCCCTTTGGGAGTATGGATTGTTATTTGTATTTTAAAGATGAAGGAAAGTTAAATTACAACTAAAATTTGGCAGTGGAGTCTGGTTTTGCCGTGGCCTCTGGTCTCAAATTCCTTCCCTTCCCCCCTGTCACCTATGATTTATGGCCCCTCTGCTACAGGGACCCCATTCCATTTACAGAATAAAAATTCACTGACAATTTTGCACTTTAACAAAGATCTTATGGATTTGTACTTTATTGCTTGTGGGAGTTCCCATGATCTGCATCTTTCTCAGGAGGAATGGAGCAATAATAACTTCAGAAATTTCTCCTGTGGTAGTTTTTTTTTTTTTTTTTTTTTTAAAGAGTCAGCTCATTTTGCTGGAAAAAATTATAAGGGGTAGTTGGATTCAAATAATGATTTTCATTAGAAATATTTATTACTTGATTCATTTTTTAAAAAAGTGCATGTGTGAGCACAGACTTAACACAGAATATTAGTATTTTAAACTTAGGTTTTCAATTTGCCTGCTTAGGTAATTTTTTGGCCATCAGAAAGGAGAACATTAGCAGAGAAAGAAAGGTCTGTGCTCATTCATGAGTAGTTTTCATAGCACATTCCATAGTTTCTGTTCTTGATAATGTACTTTAGACTGTGATATGAGTTAGTAATTGCTGGCTGTTTTGTTATGCTATTAGTTGTGTGTGTGTGTTTTTTTTTACCCCAACTGTCACAAATGGAAAAATATCATACTGTTTATTCACCTTCTACTATCTCACTCTTCAACACCATTTTTGAATGCATTTTCTCATTAAAAAATATTTATGGAGAGCCTATTTTGAAACCTGCATATAGACTGTCTGGTTGCAAAGCCACACAGTTAACTGCTAAACCACTATAATATATGCTGAGAGAGAGAGAGAGAGAGAGAGAGAGAGAGAGAGAGAGAGAGAGAGAGAGTTAAAAGAACACATAAAACATGGTCCCTCCTGCCATCCTTTCAAAGGACAACACATTGGGAGTAATGTAGTCTTTTGTATAAGTTCAGCGATGCCTAGACATATATCTTCATTATTCCCTAATGCTAAGAAAACATAGCTTGGTAGCATTTCATTGGAGACCAGAGTGAGAATAATCACTCTTCCTGAAAAAGAGACATTTTCTTCGTGACCTTTATTTTCTGACTTTGGACAAATATTTTAATCTTTGGTATTTAAAAACATCAAATAATACAAAGATTAAAAATGAACTCTTTTATGCTTGAAAACTAATTTCAACAGTACAGGTGATCTTTCCTCTCTGCAAAGATCCTAGTGTTAAGCATTATGGGTATGAGGTGATATGAAATGTGAACATACTCTGAGTTATTGCCCTAAATCTGGTCAATTCAAGACAAAAGAAAGGAGATTGGACCTAAACTAGTATGACTCTCAGTGGGATCCACAGAGTGAAACTACCCAGGCTGATTGCAAACAATTGTGCCCAGCTAGATGCAAAAATTGAGAGTGTTTAGAAACTTTTTGTGTAACTGAAAGAAACTTGACAGTGTAATTTTAGGTCTGTTGAATCTATCTATCTATATAAAAGCCTAAGCGACCGTTATGCCTTGTCAAGCACATGACCAGTGGACCGGTCGCTATGAGGATGCACTGACCACCAGGAGGCAGATGCTCAACACATGAGCTGCCCCTGGTGGTCAGTGTGCTTCCACAGCCAACCAGCCTTGGCTGGCCAACCTCCTGTGGGCCCTCCCCCTGGCCGGCTGGCCCTGATCACCAGCCAGCCAGAGGGACCCCATCTGTGCACGAATTTGTGCACTGGGCCTCTAGTGTGTGTGTGTGTGTGCGTGTGTGTGTGTGTGTGTGTGTGTCTACTCTAATAAAAGAGAAACATGGTAATTGGCGTACGACCGCTACCCTTTTCATTGGCTAATCAGCGAGATATGCAAATTAACTGTCAGCCAAGATGGCGGCCAGCAGCCAGGCTGCTTGAAACTAACGTGAGGCTTGCTTACTTCAGTGACGGAGGACTCCAACGTTCCCGCCTGCAGCTGCAGGCCTCTGAGCCGGCAGTTTAATTAACTATGTAACAAATACCACCTGACTTCAGCCAGCAGATTCGCAACATTGTAAGCAAAGGCCAGAAACCTACTTTCAGCCGCGGAGGCCTAAGAGCTGGAGCCAAGTCTCAAAGCTAAAGCTGGCCCAGAATAAAAAAAAAAAAAAAAAAAAAGAAAAGAAAAGAAAAAAAGGCGCACTTGGGAGCTTCAGTCACCCCCAGCCTGAAAACAGCCCTCAGCCCCTCACCCAGACTGGCCAGGCACCCCAGTGGGGACCCCCACCCTGAATGGTGTGTGATCAGCTGCAAACAGCCCTCATCCCCTCACCCAGGCTGGCCAGGCACCCCAGTGGGGACCCCCACCATGATCCAGGACACCCTTCAGGGCAAACCAGCCAGCCCCACCCATGCACCAGGCCTCTACCCTATATAGTAAAAGGGTAATATGCCTCCCAGCACCGGGATCAATGGAGCCATGAGGCCTCCCGGCACCGGGATCAGCATGACAGGGGGCAGCGCCCAAACCCCCTGATCATCCTGCGGCTCTGTG